>NC_056729.1:241606359-241961359 GCF_019279795.1 Protopterus annectens | reverse complement strand
CTGACTATTTCTACATAGGATGTTGTGGGGCACATCTGACTGTAATTACATTACTACGTAGAATGGGGGGACACCTGATACTTGTACACATTTGCTATAACTGTACTGGTATGTTAGGTACTCCATTTCATTCTGTATTCTTACCTATAATGCTGACTAGAGGCATACCAGTGTACTACAGATCATAGCTTTGGTTGCCCTACATATTATTGTCTGACTTCCTACCCTTCAGAACTAGCATCCCACTGCCTGCCCTGCTGTAGTCTGACTGTGTAGACCTGGGGGGGGGGGTTAACATTAGCCATCATTCACGGGCTATAGCACATGCTCTGGTTGGGTTTGTCTACACCTGTCCTGCTGGCTGAGACTGTTGTTGGGTATGTGAAGCACCCTGACTGCCACGTACAGGTCATATGGGCACACATGTCGCTCAGTACATTTCCTGCAGTGGGTTTTGTCATCCTGTGTAGTACTGGCTACTATGGTGGCTCCAGTATGTGTTACAGATGTTATGGTGCCACTATGGGTGTCCACTTTCTACTGCCATAAGATTCAGCCACCCAATTCCCTTGCATGTTTACATCCATCCCACAGATACAGGTAACGACACATTCTACTCCATTTGGTAATTGGTAGGTTGATTGACTTACCTTGAGTGCGTGCCAGACTTGCGGATTGTGCTGGAGGGCTGCCTATGTTGGATTCACATAGTACACTCCCTATACATGGTTGAGCACAGGTCATGTTTGGCATCCCTTTTACTGTATGTGCGGGTCAGCGAAAGTTTTTATTCCCTGGGTCCCTACTGTGTCAGTGTATGTGCTATGCGTTGTTTCTTTGCCGCAGCCTCAGCATACTGGGCATGCCTCCATCTGCCTACTGGTGCAGGCTCAGGTTGTTTCTCCTCTGAGTCACTCTGTGCCTGTGCAGGCCTTGGCATTGGTGGGGGGCTGTGTGGCTCTGCCCCATGCTGTTCCTGCTGCAGCTGTTTCCAAAGGATCATATTGTGTAGCATGGCACATATCATAACAATTTGGGTATATGTAGCTGGTGAGTGCTGCAAGGTGCCACCATATGTGTTCAGATACCGGAACCATGACCTGAGCATCCCAAACACACACTCTGTTATAAGTCTGATTTGTGCGTGTGCCTCATTATGGCATTCTTATTCAGGTGTGAGTGCATTTCTGATGGGTGTCTTCAGCCACGGCTCCAGTGTGCAACCAACATTCCGCACTAGGTGACCATAGGAGATGTCCCCATTGGCAAATCTCTGGTACAGCTGTGTCAGATGCCATATGTGACATTCACGATAATGCCCTGGAAATCACATATGACCTGGCAGTTAATGGAGGGGGATGCCCCTGCGGTTGATGTAGGCCCTATCCTGATCATAGGGTGGTGCTTTGATGCATATGTGCGTGCAGACTATAGCACCCATTACCTCAGGTTATTCTGCTATTTGGTGGAAGAGATGCATATTGCTGGTCAACACCTCACGGGTGTTGAGGAAATATACGTGCTCACTGGCATGTGCTGACATGGCATCCAGGAACTGGTGGAATACTCTGGATGTTGATGCCTGTGAGATCCCCATGATATCCCCAGCTGAGCTTTAGGAGGTACCTGTGGATAGTTTTCCTAGGCCTACACATACCTTGGTATCCATTGGGATGGGTTCCCCTCGATATGTTTGGTGTGTCAGGTGTGGCCAGCACAGCTCAACAATTTGCTGTAGGAGGTTTCTGTCCACCCTATTGCGCTCCACTATCTCCAGCTCATGTAGCCCCTGGTAGGTTACCCTGGATCTGTACACTCTTATCCGTCTCCTCACTGTGGGTTGATTGGCAGCATTCACATCCTCGCCACCCTAAACCTCTTACACGTGTTGTTCTATGTTGCCTGCTGCAGCCCTTCTCATTTTGTAGGTTTGTTTGTTAAAATTTCCCTGCTTGTATACAACGGTGGTGTAGAGTGTGGGAAAATCCAAAGGGGAAGGTGTTTGCTTAGTTTATAGTAATGTTCTGGGCTGGGCTGGTGTGCTGCCTGTGTAATTGGCTGATTCCGATACATTTCACCTGCCAGCTAAGCTAGTTCTCCTTGATTACCGCGCTACTGATGCTTTCTCTTCCCATTGCCGTCCTGTTTAAGCCCGTTTGTGCACTGCACTGAGTGCTCAGATGTGCACACTGCTGCTGTTTCCTGGTTTAACTTCTTTTTTCTTCCAGTACAACCCGGAGCACACCTGCTTAGGCTTTGTAAAGAGTGCTAGGCAGGTTTAGACACACCCTATGTCAATTTTTGTAGAGAAATGTTTACATCCAGTGCTAGAGACTTGTGATAGTGTACTGAAGGATACTAAAATGTTCCTGCAAGTGTTATATAATGAAACAAAAAACATTGATTCTGAATATTTTTTGTTACACTAGACATTGTTTCATTATTTACTGTCATCCCTAATGCTTATGGAATTGAGAATATTAGAAGCTTATTGAATGCAAAACATTTTTATAACAATGATAAAGTAAATCTATTGTGCTCATTACTGGAAATCATTTTAGAAAATAATTTGTTCAGCTCTAGAGATCAGTATTATCTCCAAAAGATTGGTGTAGCGATGGGCACTCTTTGTGCCAACAGCTATGTCAACCTTGCATTAGTTGAATGGGAATGTAACTCATTTTTACTAAAAGAAGAGTATAAGAGATATATGATTTGGTATACTCGGTTTGTGGACAACATGTTTTTTTCTGTGGGGAGGCACACAGAGAGAACTTGATTTATTTTTAGAGTATTTGCATACCACCACCTCTTTTCTGAAATTTTCTAGTAAAATCTCATTAGAGAAAATAGATTTTTTAGACGTGAAGTTGATGAAATCTGATGTTTTTGGAATACAAACTAGCATTTATAGGAAACCCACCAGAAGGAATGCCTTGTTACACAGGAATAGCATGCACCCAAAGTTTATTGGGAAAAATGTAGTAAAAGGGCAGATTCTCAGATTGATGAGATTATACTATGATGAATCACACCTAAGACTAGCATTGGATACTCTCAGAGAAGAGTTCGTAGAGAGAGGGTCCTCTCAACATATTTTTGATAGCTATGTACTTGAATTAACTAGTGAAAGAAGTACTAGAGGGAAGACTTATTTCTCTGAGAGTGAATTCAATATATCGCATACAAGTAATAGAGACAATAATAAACTTAGGTTTCCCCTTACTTATACTAGTGATATTAGCACTTCCTGTGATGTTTTCAAAAGAAATTGGAATATTCTAAAAACTGTTAAAGAGTTGGATGGATTTCTGGATGATACACCTAACTTTGCTTTTAAGTCGATGAAACATCAACTTTGTTATGGTATTAAAAATGGTGGGTTGAATAACATTTCTCAGAGAAGAGGTACTTATACTTGCAGGAACTGTTCAGCCTACAAGTATATATTCTCTTGTAAGGCCTTAGTGCATCCGTGTTTACATTTTGAGTTACAAGCTGGAAACTATGCCGACTGTAGGACAAAAAATATAATATAGTTTGCATTCTGTGAAACATATACTGCCTATTATATAGGTAAAACGAATCGAATGCTAAAGGAATGTATACAAGAGCATTATAAAGACATTCAAAGTAAGAAGCAAACTAATGCCTTGGCTAAACATGTAGAGGCAGAAGGTAATTCACATTGTTTTAAATTCCTAGTTCTAGAGATTTTAGAAGAAGGAATTAGAGGAGGTGACATCAAAAATAGAACTGAGATTGCAGAACAGAGATGGATCCTTAGATTAAATGATCACACACCACCTGGAATTATTGAAGCTGTTTCCCTAAAACCCCTCTTGAAAGCTAGGGTGCTTAGGCATTAATATGTTAAGATGATTTTTGTAAGTTTGCATTTGTGATTCTATGTTTTTTATTCATGATGTGAATATATATATATATATATATATATATATATATATATATATATATATATATATATATATATATATATATACATATACATATATATATATATATATATATATATATATATATAGATAGATAGATATATATATATTTTATATAATCAATTTAATATTAGAAGGCTAGTTGCATAATTGGTTTATTAATGTTTTAATTAATGAGAATGTGTTTAAAAGAAAGCTTGTGAATCAACTATATTCAGTCTGATGAAGCGATCAGTGAGATCGTGAAAGCGCTTACTCGTTTGTGTGATTTTTATTAAAGTGGATTTTTCATAGCGTAGTGATTTGGCTCAGCTTTGTCCTTTACTTTTTGCATTGTTTGCTGAGAGCCTCCTTCTTCATCAGGCAGCTGGCATTGTTCTTTCATTTCTTGTTACTTGTTTTTACCATTCCTGAACATGGTTGAAAGCTCAGAATTGGATATGGATTCTACTACTGTTGGCAGTGTTGTACTATGTTCACAAGCCGAATGTCTTGATCGGATCTTATGTATGGAGGTGAACCCACTAGTCGTTTTAGGAGCTCTCTTGCACGCTCCTGCTGGCTGTTCCTGGATCGCTCGGCAGACATGTTGGCTGGATGGAGTCTTACTCTACTCTTAGACTCCGAGCAAGCCTTCGTGAATCTGGCCCAGTGTCAAGTGTAACAAAAAAATATTCACAATCAATGTCATTCGTTTCATTATATAACACTTGCAGGAACATTTTAGTATCCTTCAGTACACTATCACAAGTCTTTAGCACTGGATGAAAACATTTCTCTAGATAAATCGACAGAGGCTCTGTCGCCCATCCTTTACTAGAGACAATTAGTCTCAAAGGAGGAATCTTTGAATTTTTGTGTATTTTGGGTAACCCAGTAAGACCTATCACTGCTTTTTATTTTCATGCTGGCCAGACCAGACTGCTTAAGGAACAGTAAAGCAGATATGAGCAGGTTTAACTGACTTTGCTCAACTTTCCCTGACCTTGCCCAACATTGCACGAGCAATTTTGTTTACCATATACTAGATATTGGTGAAAGCTGCTTAGCACTGCTTTATATTGCTTAAAACATGGCAATCATGCATCAGGTGGTGCTGCAGGGCTGCCTATGTCGGATGCACAAACTACACTCCCTATACATGTTTGGAAACAGGTAGTGTCAAGTTAGGCATCCCTTTTATTTTATGTGCGCGTCAGAGAGAGGTATCATTTCCAGGGTTCCTACTGAGCCAGTGTATGTGCTATGCGTTGCCTCTTTGCCAAGGCCAAGGCATACTGGGCAAGCCTCCTTCTGCCTACTGGGGCAGGCTCAGGTTGTTCCTCCTCCGAGTCACGCTGTGCCTGTGCAGGCCTTGGCAATGGTGGGGGGCTGTTTGGCTCTGCCCCATGCTGTTCCTGCTGCAGCTGTTTTCGCAGGATCATATTGTGTAGCATGGCACATACCATGACAATTTGGGTACATGTAGTTGGTGAGTACTGCAAGGCTCCACCAGATGTGTCCAGGCACTGGAACCATGACGTGAGCATCCCAAACACATGCTCGATTACATTTCGTGTTTGTGCATGTGCCTCATTATGGATTTCTTGTTCAGGTGTGTGTGTATTTCTGATGGGTGTCATCAGCCACGGCTCCAGTGCATATCCAGCATCCCCCACTTGGTGACCGTCAGGGATATCCCCATTGGCAAATGTCTGGTACAGCTGTGACAGATGCCAGATATGGGAATCGTGGTAGCTTCCAGGGCAGCCAGCACACACATTCAGTATTATGCCTTGGGCATCACACACGACCTGGCAGTTGATGGAGTGGAAGCCCTTGCGGTTGATGTAGGCCCTACCCCGCTCACCAACTGGTGCTTTGATGTGTATGTGCGTGCAGTCAATTGCACCCACTACCTCAGGGTATTCCGCTATTTTCTGGAAGAGATGCATATTGCTGGCCAATACCTCACGGGAATTGGGAAACTATACATGATCACCGACATGTGCTGACATGGCATTCAGGAACTGGTGCAGTACCCTTTATGCTGATGCCTGTGAAATCCCCATCATATCACCAGTTGGTCTCTGTAAGGTACCTGTTGCTAGTATTCTTAGGCCAACACATACCTTGGTTTCCACTGGGATGGGTTCCCCTCTGTTGGTTCTGTGTGTGAGGCATGGCCTGCACAGCTCAACAATTTGCTGCAGGAGCTCTATGTCCACTCTATAGTGCTCCACTATCTCCAGCTCATGTAGCCCCTGTTAGATTACCCTGGGTCTGTACACTATTCTCCATCTCCTCACTGTTGGTTGCTCAGCAGCATTCACAATGGCACCACCCTCAGCATCTTGCACATGTTGCCTTATAACAGCAATGGCAGCCGCTAACATTTTTATGTCTCAGTTTAAGCTTTTTAAGTTTTCACTTCTCTTTGCTGACTGCAGTGTCACAGTGTTTCTGAGAAAAACATGGGGGAATGTTGTTTGCAGAGTTTTAAGTGCTGGGCTGGGCTAGTGTACTGCCTGTGTAATTGGCTGATTCTGATTTATTTTACCTGGCAGCTCTGCTAGTTCTCCTTGGTTAACTTCCTACTACTTCTTTTCCTTCCTTTTCCCTTTCTGTTTCCACAGGAGGCAGCGCCATGCAAACAAGTGCAAACACATGTACACAGGCTTAGACGGGTGCACACGCATGCACACAGTCTTACACAAGCTTAAACAGGCTTAGGCTGGTGCACATTCGTGTATACAGGCTTAGACAGCCTTACACAGGCTTACACAGGTGCACACACGCGCACAAAGTCTTAGACGGGTTTACACGCGTGCACATGCGCGCACACAGTGTAAGCAGATTTTCAAGAAACTTTAGTGATAGCCACAGCGTACGCCTTCGGTTTCTGGGTTTCAGTTTAGACAACTGTAGACACGTCTCTTCTAATCCTGAGTAACTCACAGCAAACACATGCCACTCTGCTCCAATAAGGTTACAGTCTTTTTGATACATACCCCCTCATGATGTCACCCATCTTTTGCTCTGTTACTCCCCTTATCCTACTCTTACACTCTAGGGACATGGTTCACATAGCAGGGAAAATGGAGATTCACTATCCTTATACTCATTTGCATAGGACTGCCTGCTAATTCTTGGTTTCATCTCTCAGACTGAGCTCCCCCCCTTAGCAACCACTACTCAGTAGCCATGTTGTCTTTAGTCTGCCATTCACTCACAAGGCAGATGAATATTTTGAATTAAATCCCTATTTGTGGCTTTTATTTTTTGTTTTTCTGGTTTTTAGTGCGCCGCACTTTTGCGCGGTGCTGCGCTATGCTTAAACATCAGAGATCGAGGGAAAAAATATTTTTTATTATTTTGCAACACATAAAAATGCCAATGGCCATATATTTGGCCATTGGCATGCTTCCTCAACTGGATGCATCCTTTATTTGGAGCTGTCATGGCTCCGTTTTGCTATTTGCAGAATGGCACTCAGTTGCCAGCCGAGTACATTTCTGCAAATAACACTACTCTTACTTGGACAGGTTAGTGTTTCCTGGATCACAAATGTACCTCATTGGATAGCTTTCAGCAGCAAATGAGATAATTTGCATAAACTAACACGGTCCGTACTATAGTCGCAGTACTGAACCACTAAGCCATGATAGCATTTCAGTGGCACAGACACAGCAGAACAATTGTACACTAATGCAAACACAAAGAAATGCTGTATAATGCCCCTTAAGAGGCAAATGGGTAACCGCCCCCACACGTCTATGCAGACAGAGAACATCAGGCCAGGTGGTGTGATGTGGGTTGTATAGGCTATGAAGTCGCAAGCTAATATACGTGACATTGGACGCTAAGATCTGTAGTACAGTAGTATGCCTCAAGCCAGTATGATAGGCAACAGTACAGACTGAAATGGTGCCCTGTATATAGCAGTGCAGGCATAGCAAATGTGTATAAGTGTTAGCTGAAACCCACATCCTATGTACACCCATAGTAACAATCCGGTGTGCCCACGGATAGAAATGTACAAAGAATAGCTGTCCCCCCTGTATGTAGAAATGTTGATAAGTCTATCCAAAGTGTCTCATGGAAGCCCTGCAGGCACAGCATGATCCCTGTTGATCTATGACACAAAGGTGAGCCTTGCTGTAAAAATACAAGTTGATTTAGCATACACATATAGTATAAATGTGTATACTGTGCATGCTCACACACTCCAACAAATGTAATGGATTTCATTCAGCATCACACTGAAAGGTCATACTTAGCATGCTCACACACTTAAAGAAACGAAGCAAATGTCAGGCAGGAACATACTGAAAGGTTATACTGGGCATGCTCACACACTTAGGCTAAATAAGGATGTGATAATAAGGGATCTATGGACAAATGTGGATAGTCATCTCTACTTCCAGAAACACATTCACAAAGTGGTCGGAAAATCATGCTATGTGTTCTCACAACCTGCCAAGGTCTGTGCATGTGGGTCAAAGGAGGTTGCCACTACTCAGCAGTCATCAGACCTCTCAGAGAGTACCACAACACACTTGCGATGAATCTGACTTGGCACGTTCAGCAGCTAGAAAGACCAATGAAGTACCTTAACAAGAGTAAAAAACCAATAACCACCAACTCCAGGTACAAATGAATCAGGCCCCAAATTGAAGTAGCAAGTTTAATATCCACTGAATCTCCGATACAAAAGCAGCAAATATGATGTCCACTAAATCACAAAACAAACGTTTACAAACACAACGTTTTCGTCATCAACTTCCTCAGTAATGACCACCATAATAAATACCTTTCTTTATATAGTGTGTTTACTCCAATAAGTGTTTAAACTGTCCAATCATAATAAAGCAAAGTAAAATACCTAATGAATAATAAATTAAGTACATCAACTAACCACAACAGATTATAAAGCATGTTTAAATGTAAGAACAGATGTAAAATTCATTTCAAAAATTAAAACATGTACATATATCAAAGTTAAAATTCTTTGTATATTTATTAAAAATATTTATTAAAAATATTTATTAAAATTTATTAGATTAACTATTTATGTTTATACGTTTAGCAATTTTTAATAATTACACATTTTAACTTGTTTACATCAAAGTTATTTTTATGGTTAAATACTGTGATATTTATTTTGACCACTAGATGGTGCAATTCAATATATATATATATATATATATATATATATATATATATATATATATATATATATATATATATCAGAGTCTATTTTGTGGTTCGTGAAAGAATTAAATATTTTTAATTAACTTACAACAGAATTTTAACTTTGATATATGTACATGTTTTAATTTTTGAAATGAATTTTACATCTGTTCTTACATTTAAACATGCTTTATAATCTGTTGTGGTTAGTTGATGTACTTAATTTATTATTCATTAGGTATTTTACTTTGCTTTATTATGATTGGACAGTTTAAACACTTATTGGAGTAAACACACTATATAAAGAAAAGTATTTATTATGGTGGTCATTACTGAGGAAGTTGATGACGAAAACGTGTTTGTAAACGTTTGTTTTGTGATTTAGTGGACATCATATTTGCTGCTTTTGTATCGGAGATTCAGTGGATATTAAACTTGCTACTTCAATTTGGGGCCTGATTCATTTGTACCTGGAGTTGGTGGTTATTGGTTTTTTACTAGTTTATATTTTCCGCCTTCAGCTCCTGTTCTTGTGTTTACCTTAACAAGAGGATTACTGGCCTCAAATAGTTGCCCCATGCAACAAAACTGAATGTAACCCAATCTGTACTCTGTTGCATACTGTCTATTCAGGAGATCTCTGCCCAACAGACAGGTCCATGTCATGGTTACACTCAGATCTGTTCTGAGTTACAGCTCAGTGGCACGAAATGTACAGAGCCAACTGATATTGCCAACATCCTGGCAGATAGGATCAGTGTTAACTTTACCCCCCTCTCACTCATGAAAGAGCACATCTCTATAATGGAAGACTGCAAAGTTGCTGTCATCATGGCTGCACAGGTAAAAAACACTCTGCAAAGCCAGTATCACAGCAGATATGGGACTAGATAACTTCCCAGGCTGTGTAGTAACTACTTCCCTGAAGTAAACATTAACATGGAAGGTCTGTGGCTACTGAAGTTTCCAGAGGACTGGAAACTAGGAGCCATAATTGTAAACACTAAAGATGTGGACATCCTACAAAAGGGCCTCACTGAGACAGATGGCTGTTGTCAAAGCCATGGGCTGTAGCTCAATGCAAAAGGTTCATTATCGTCCCCTTAGTTAAAAACTCTGTAGCCAAGAACTACAACATAGGTGGTAGTATACTTCACACTGAAAGTGTGACAAGAGACCCGTTGTCACAGGTGGACAGTGGATACAACTGTGATAATCACATTCCCACAGTAGTCAGGAAACCCTTCTATGTGGCACACCTCATCACAAAATGTGTCTCATGCACAATAGAAGAGGACATTGTTTCCCTCTACTCACCACTCACTAGAACCATAATAGAGTACAATGCCACTGTTGCTATGTAACTCACAAGACAACTACAACAACTGGAAAGCCAGCAGCAATACCTCACAAAGAGCATTAGTGGCCTGAAATACATGCCATACACAGACCATCGCAAAATGCCCCATCCGTACTCCCTTGCATATCGTCTACTCAGAGGAGTTCACTGCCTAACATACAAAGCTATGTCAAACACAGAGCTGTTGGATATGCCCCACGTAAAACACTCACAATCCCTCTGACCTTTGGACCCAATACCACGAGTGAAATACAAAGGAAGGTGTGTACCCATTTACCTTATGAATATCCACACCTTCAGGTTAGTGGCACAGCATGAGGCCTTGGAGACCATGCAAGTGCAACTAACATTGGGCAAAGCTGCCCATCAGATTGTAGCCTGCTACAGATCATGTACCTTGTCTCAGGAACCTCACTCAGTATTCCGGAGAACAATGGCAAATATAAAGGTCCTATCAAACACCATTATATGAGGAGATTACAACTACCCAAACATTGAGCGGGTGAATTACTCGTGTACAACGTCCTTTGCCCAATGTTTCCTAGAGTTAAAAAACTGTAACACCCTGGCTTTTATTTTTTGTTTTTCTGGTTTTTAGTGCACTGCACTTTTGCACGGCACTGCGCTATGCTTAAACATCGGAGATCGAGGGAAAAAAATATTTTTTATTATTTTGCAACACATAAAAATGCCAATGGCCATATATTTGGCCATTGGCATGCTTCCTCAACTGGATGCATCCTTTATTTGGAGCTGTCATGGCTCCGTTTTGCTATTTGCAGAATGGTACTCAGTTGCCAACCGAGTACATTTCTGCAAATAACACTACTCTTACTCAGACACCCATGCCCACTAGAGGTGACAACATACTGGACATGATCATCACCAACATGGGGTACCAGTGTTCCACAACAGAGGTAAACCCCTCGCTGGTAATATCAGATCATTAAGTAATCACACTGGACATCCACATCCCGCCCCCCCACTCAGTCAATGAAACCGCTGTGAAGACATTTGCAAAAGCAAACTGCACACTTCCCAAGACCAAAGTGGAACGGTCCGAAGACTTCTTGCTATAGGATAATGGTATACAATCTGCAGAATCATTTACAAGTGCATCCTATGAGCATCTACATGGATGCATGGAATGAGATTTCACAAATAAAACCAAGATGCACTCCTCCAAAAATAGGAAAACAATCAGGTGGTTGTTGTCCATAAATAAGCTAGACAATAGAAGGGGGAAACGAACACATGATAGCTCCAACTTCACTAAAGGAAAGGCATCACTGATCATTATCAGGAAGAAACAATGAAACAATGAAAAAATAATCCAAGGACAGTTTCTAAAGACAAATAGCCAAGGAATGTAAGAATAACAACCACAAAGCCTTCGGTAGCTATACCAGACATGTAGGTGTCAACTTCCAAATATGCTGTCAGCTACTGAAAAAAGGAAATAAATACACCAAACCAGCTTTCATTGCCCACATCCAGGGGGACAAGTTCAGTGTAAACTCCCCCCCATCACCCCCAAAAGGGCCTGTGTCCATCACAGAAGGATGCAGAGACCCAGACGTCATGGACATGCAGGTAAAGACAGCTCTCACCAAAGCTAAGAACATAGCATCAATATAACTGCATGTTGTCCCAGGCTGCGTCTTACACTAGGCCCATAAGGAACTACACCCTCACCTACATTCACTGTCCAGACTCAAGCGTACCGCAGGCTATGTAACCAAAGAATGGCATACACTAACAGCTATCCAGCTCCACAAAGGGTGTGCCAAAACAGAACCTGGAAACCATTGCCCAGTATGTCTACTCAGCCAGGTCTACAGAGCTATAGAGCAAATTGTCATGGAACCCATAAACTGAGACATTGGAGACCTCCAGACACTGGACTCTACACAACTGTGCCTTGTTAAAGGCAGAGCCTGGCTCCCAAACCTAGTTGACTTATTTAAAACAGTTACCAAGGACATAGATGGAGGTGACGGTAGTCCACACAGCCCACCTGGACCTCACTAAGGGCTTACTACACCATTCCCCACTCTGTCATCATGGACAAGTGTACCAACTTGAACATTAACAGCTATGTCACAGGATGGGTGGCCAAGTGGCTCACAGATTAAACACACATGTTCATAGTTGCGGGTGCCACTCCAACTCTAACCCAGTAACAAATGGCATCCCACAGTTCTTTGTCCTGGGACCCCACCTGTTCAGTAGATACTGCTCAGAGGTACAGGCAAGCATGGGAGGTGTATGGCTGAACAGGTTTGCAGATGAATGGTAACTGTGGTCCATAATCGACTGTACGGCTGACACAGACATCCTCCAGAAGTGTCTTACAGAGACAGATACCTTGTGTCAAAACAATGCCCTCAAGCTGAATGGCAAAGAATGCATAGTCATCCCCTTTGGGTAAAACAAAGTGCACACAAATTACCACATAGGTGGTAATCCAGTATGTATGGAGAAAGTCATTATGGCCCTGGGGACACAGGTAGATAGTAAACTCACCTTTGATGATCACATGGCCAAAGTGTTTAGACATTCCTTCAATGTAGCCCATCTAATGTCACCTAATGTAACCCACTTTGTATAGTCTGATGATGTCACCATCCTACAAATATACCTGTGGAAAGAGTAATGCCCAGTAATGTATATATAGAGCGTTGTGTTAATGCGTATTCCTCTAGTATCATGAAGTAATTAGGTAGGAGTTTGAATCCTGCACTGGACAACTGTGTGTTTGTGTGTGGTCTCCTTGGGAAGAAGCAACCTTTTAGGAGAGTAGTAAAACACCTCAAAAGCAGTAAACTAACCTTTGCCAAGTCTGATGATGTCACCATCCTACAAATATACCTGTGGAAAAAAGAGCTCCCAATAATGTGTATCACGCATCGTGTTAATGAGTACTCTTGTAGTATCATGAAGTAGTTAGATAGGGGGTTGAATCCTGCACTGGATAACTGTGTGTGGAGCAACCTTTTAGGAGAGTAGTAAGAGACCTCAAAAGCAGTAAACTAACCTTTGTCAAGTCTGATGATGTCACCATCCTACAAATATACCTGAGGAAAAAAGAACTTCCAGTAATGTGTATGGTGTATTGTGTTAATGCATATTCCTGTAATATCATGAAGTAGTTTGGGAGGGGTTTGAATCCTGCACTGGACAATTGTGTGTGGTCTCCTTGGAAAGGAGTACTCTTTTAAGAGAGTAGTAGGAGACCTCAAAAGCGGTAAACTAACCTTTGTCAAGTCTGATGATGTCACCATCCTACAAATATACCTGTGGAAACAAGAACTACCAATAATTTGTGTAGCGTGTTGTGTTAATGCATACTCCTATAATATCTTGAAGTAATTAGGTAGGGGTTTGAATCCTGCACTGGATAACTGTGTGTGTGTGGTCTCCTTGGGAAGGAGCAATCTTTTAGGAGAGTAGTAAGAGACCTCAAAAGCGGTAAACTAACCTTTGTCAAGTCTGATGATGTCACCATCCTACAAATATACCTGTGGAAAAGAAAATTCCCAGTAATGTGTATAGAGCGTCATGTTAATGCGTATTTCTCTAGAATCATGAAGTAGTTAGATAGGGGTTTAAATCCTGCACTTGGTGCGTGTGTGGTGTATGTGTCTGGCACTGTTGGTCAATGTGTTGTGGGTTTTGCTTTTACTACTGTATGACACATCAGTATGCACTGCACATGTGAGATAGCTGTGTGGCAAATACATATACGTACATGTTACCTCAATTATTGCATGTGTGGGAACCCTGCTTTCTCCAAGAACACAGCTGTCATCTTTGCCAGACTGCGCTGCTGCTTCCCAGACCTTAGGTCACATCTGTATGCTTGTGACAATGCCAGCCACTGCAGTGATCCATGGCCTAGGTCATCTGTGTGACACAACTCATTACGGTTCCTATTGGAATGTGTGAGTGAGGGTTTATGGCCAAGGTATATGTCAGAGATGTTCAAACGCAGCAAAGTCTGTCAGTGATGACTATTCATAAAGTACAGTTTTGTACCTACCATAAATGTAGATGTCCGATAGGTATGCATCTGCAGTCCTTACATATGGGTTGTCCTGCCTCAGGCAGCCCTTCGGTCGGCTGGGTCTGGGTCCAGAGTCAGCTGATGTCGCCCTTTCCCCGTCAGAGCGCCTGGGGTATAAAAGTGCCAGCCGACGCCATCTTCCTCAGTTTTTCTTGCCCCAGATGCCAGGTGCCCTCTAATGAAGGCTAAATTTGGAGAGATGCAAAAAATTCCAAACATGCACAGTAATATATATATATATATATATATATATATATATATATATATATATATATATATATATATATATATATATAACAAATACACCATAATAGATAACCCCAGCTAGCTAGAAAGAGGGATAAATACTCAAGGAATACCACAGAGGGATAGGAGGGAGGGAAATCCTGACTGCAGATGCATACCTATCAGACATCTACATTTATGGTAGGTACAAAACTGTACTATGTCCTTCAAGGATGCATCTGTAGTCCTTACATATGGGTAGAATACCATAGCCAAGCTGGGGGTGGTAGGACCTAAGAAAAGGATGGAGTAGCTAAAATGCCCTGCAGGACTGCAGTAGCAAAGCCTGCTCTGGATCTGGAATATAATGGTAAGTTTTAATGCTTGGAGAATGTATGCACGGAGCTCCATGTAGCAGCTTCTAAGATGTCCTTTGTAGCCACCCCTCTTAAGAAGGCTGTGGAGGTGGCTGTGGCTCTGGTGGTAGAGTTAATTTTTCCAACATGAAGTTAAGGTCCCATGTAGGCACTGGTGGTTTCCTTGGAGGGTTGATGTTTTTTATCCCTCTTAGGAACTGCTTTAGCAGCAGATGAGAAAATACAGGTGGATCAGCTGAAATGGCTGAAGCATGAATTTTTATGGAAGAGTAAGAGAGGCCATTATGAAGCATTTCTGCCAAGTATTCCAGGATATGTGGAATGCTCATTACTGTCGGATCTTGGCCCTTTGTGGAGTTCCAAGTGCGAAATCCTTTCCATTTTGCTGAATATGCCTTTCTTGTGGAAGGTCGCCGAGCTTCCTTGATGATATCCTTTACCCTTTTGGATAGTTTATCCAGGCGAGGAGTCAAGGTATTTTCCAGGCTGACAGCTGCAAGGTTTTTAGGCTGGAGTGCAGAGTTTTGTAATTGTGCTACGTCAGAAGAAGTGGCCATTGTGGTAGGGGCCATGGTTTCGTGCGTGACAAGCTCCTTAACAGTGGGTACCAGTGTTGTCTTGGCCAGTCCGGAGCTATCAGAATCACTTTTGGTTGTTCTGTCCTGATCTTCAGTAAGACCTTGGTCATTAACGGAAGAGGTGGAAATGCATATACTGTTAGAGCATTCCAGCTGAAGGAGAGAGAGTCCACTTTCCATGCTTGTGGGTGGTATGTCCTTGTGCAGAATTTCTTCAGTTGATGGTTGTGGTGGGAGGCAAAAAGATCTATGTCCGGCCTTCCCCATGATTGTGTTATTTGAAGAAAGGTGTCTGGGTGCAGCATCCATTCGTGTGGATCTATGATGTTTCTGCTCAGGCTGTCCGCCAGTACATTGTCTTTTCCTGGTACAAACTGGGATTGCAGCTCTATATTTAGTTTTAGAGAAAGTTCCCAAAGATTCATTGCCAGCCTGCAAAGAGGGTAAGAATGGGTACTTCCTTGCTTGTTTATGTACCACATAACTGTGGTATTGTCTGTCTTTATTAGGAGGTGGCCTTGATGTAGGAAGTGCTTGAAGGCCTCGATTGAATGTATCACTGCCAGCATTTCCTTTTGGTTTATGTGCAGGCGAAATTCTGTTTGTGTCCATTGTCCATGAATGCATCTGCCCTCCATGTGCACTCCCCATCCATGGTCTGAGGCGTCCGTGGTAATGGTTTGACTGATATTTGGTTTGCTGAAAGGCAGACCCATGTTTGACTGGCTTGCTTGAGCCCACCACAGAAATTCCTTTTGAAGGCATGGAATGAGGGGGATCAAAGCTTCTAGGCTGTGACTGTGTTGAGACCATAGACTCCTTAGGTACCATTGTAGTTTCCTCATATGCAGCCTTGCTTGTGGAATCAGAAGAATGCAAGATGCCATGAAACACAGGGCCTGCAGTATTTTCCTTGCACTCAGTTGGGTTTGCTTTGTCAGGTTTCTGAAATAATCTGGTAGTTGTTCTTGTTTTTTCTTCTGTGAGAAAAGCCATTTGGGTGGTTTTATCTAGTTTTGCACCCAGAAAAATTATTCTTTGGGATGGAACAAGTCTTGATTTTCGAATGTTGACTGTGTATCCCAAAGCCTGAAGTAGGCGGATGGCATAATTCAAGTGTTTTACCAATGTTTGTTGGCTGTCCACTTGTATAAGGCAGTCGTCCAGGTATGGGTATATTTGAATCCCCTGAAGTCTGCAATGTGCAATTACTGATGCCAGGCATTTCGTGAATACTCTGGGCACAGTAGATAAGCCAAAGGGCAATGCTGAGAATTGATAATGCTCTGAGCCTGCAAGAAATCTGAGGTGTCTTCTGCAACTTTGTCTGATAGGGACATGCAGGTATGCCTCCTTGAGGTCTAGAGTCACCAGCCAGGACCCCTTGCCCAGCATGGGAAGGAGTTGCTGTAAGGTCAGCATTTTGAATTTTGGCACAATGTGGTAAGTATTTAGTGCGGACAAGTCCAGAATAGGCCTCCATTGCTTTTCTTTTCTTGGCACAAGAAATCGTCTGGAATAAAATCCTTGACCTTGTTCTATGAGAGGAACCTTTTCTATTGCTTTCATTTGCAGTAGTTTGGAAATTTACTTGAAAGCCTCTGTCCTTTGATTCGGTGGCAGATTTGGCATGGCTTGTCTTTTTGGTAATGTATGAAAATGGAATCTGTATCCTTTGTCTATTATTTGCAGTATCCATTTGTCCTTTGTAATAATGTGCCAATTTTTTGAGAATAAAGATAGCTTTCCGCCCAAAGGTGCTTCCAATTGAGCCCTGGTTGGTGGGGTCAGAGTCAAGTCATTGAGTTTGTCCTTGTGCAGCAGGTGTAGGTCCTGCACTACCTCTTTGGTTGGGAGGCTGCCATTGACGTCCTCTGTAGGAGCCTCTAGCTTACCCTCTACCTCTGGCATGCCTATTTTTGCCTCTTTGAAATCTGTCTGTGTCTGGAAAGGACCAATTCTTAGAAGGCCAATTTCTGCTGAATCTTGGTGGTTGGACCTGGAGAAAATCTTTGACTGTCTGTACTGACTTAGCCTTTTCCTCAAATTTCTTTAAGACCTCTTGAGCCGTGGAACCAAATAACTTTTGTTTTTCCAGGGGTGCATCCAGAAGCTTTGCCTTAACATGATCTGGCAGAGTTTGTTCCTTCAGCCAAGCATGCCTACGTATGACTGCACCTGTCATTGCTGACCTACATGAAGCTTCCAATGCATCATAACCACACTGTAAAAAATGGTTGCTAACCTGCTGGGAGTTATGCACCAGATCCTGAAGTGCCTTGCGATCT
The DNA here is from genome assembly GCF_019279795.1 of Protopterus annectens. Lineage (NCBI taxonomy): Eukaryota > Metazoa > Chordata > Ceratodontiformes > Protopteridae > Protopterus > Protopterus annectens. The sequence goes on along the minus strand of NC_056729.1, from coordinate 241,943,340 downwards.
AGGGGTTCAGGTGAGGTTAGTTTTTTATGCAATTCATCTAACAGATATTCTTGATACTGTATCATATGGAATTGACAATTCAATGCTCTCATAGAAAGAGTGGAAGAAGTGCACACTTTTTTACCCCATCTCTCTAAGGCCCTGGATTCCCTTTCAGAAGGAAGTGGGTTCATAGTAGTGGAGGATGCAACCCCTTTAGGCCCCTGGGAAATAGTTTCTGGGTCAGCTGAGTGGCCCTTGTAAAGGAATAGATGTGTGTCCGGGACCCTGTAGTACCTGTCGGGTTTGACAGGAGGCAGAGGGAGGGAGTCTGGGGAAATACTAGACTCGGAGTACACATCCTCTATGACATTTAAAACAGGAGGAATAGCCAAAGGTCTATGCTGAGGCAAATGCAAAAAAGTCCTTAACCTTTTCCTGGAATCAGAGAATTCCTGGCCTTGCCACTTAAAATGCTCTCTCATGGAGTGAAGGGCCACCCCAAAGGACAACTCTTCAGGGGGGAGGCCGAGGGAATAGATTCCTCTGCATCAGAATCCTCGTAGGCCGGAAAGGCCTCCTCCTGGTAATCTGAAAGGGCAGAGTCATCTGAGGCCTCATCAGAGGACTGGGGATCTGTCTGCTCAACCCTGGGCCTTTTGCCTGGAGGAGGTTGAGAACCCCTGATGGGTGTGGCTGAGAGCCCCTGATTAAGGAGATAAGGTCCTCAGCTAAGCTTAAAATTTGTGAACCTGTAGAGGATCCCTGAGGAGTAGCCTTGGGAGGGAGAGATTTTGGCTGTTTAGCAGCTTTAGCACGAGTAAAGGCCTTAATGGAGATGGATACAGGAGGCCTGGCTGCCCCACGTGCTGGGGTAGTTTTATCCACAGGAATGGTGTCGGATTTCTCCAGAGCACCGGATTCAGAAGGTAATTCTAAGACTGACCCAGCTGTGCGGTGTCGTCTGTCGGAATCGGTAAAGATTTGGTTTCAGCAGAGACCGAGACACTAGTGGTAGGCCTGGGCGTGGAGTCAGCCGGAACCGCAGACCGCGTGTTTCGGTCCTTCTCCTTACGTTTTTTGGGTAAATGAGCTGTCGGAAGCTCCGACAGCATTTTATAACAGTAAATTTGCCCAAAGAATTCCTCTGCAAACTCTGCCCGACGCCTAAGAGTGCGTCTATTGAAGGAAGCACAGGCTGTACAGGCTGAGACGTCGTGGTCTGGGCCTAGGCAAGGTAAACAGTAAGAGTGGAAATCCTTATGAGGTATTTGTTTCCCACATTTTAAACAATTATTAACTTTAACCGTTTGATCTGACATCGGCTGAGGCAAGAAAGAGTCCCCAACGGGGTACTTAGCTTTTTTGAAGGCTTCGGTAGCTGAAATCACAGGAGCTGGCCGACCGGCACTTGCGAACTGCTTCTGCTTCGGGCACCGCGTGGCAAGAAAGACTGAGGAAGATGGCGTCAGCTGGCGCTTTTATACCCCAGGCACTCTGACGTCGGGGAAAGGTCGACATCAGCCGACACCGGACCCAGACTTTGGAATCCGGCCGACCGAAGGGCTGCCTGAGGCAGGACAACCCATATGTAAGGACTGCAGATGCATCCTTGAAGGACATCAGGTGTACAACAACCTTTGTGGATATGCATGCAGACTCCTTATTGCTTATGTGATCCACTGAGGGATTTCAAAATACCGTTGGAAATGTGGTTAACAAAGGAGAGATGACATAACACTTGGTTGCATGTACACATCGGTACCTGTTCATCATGCTGGTGGCTACTACCTATGTGGTACTGTGGGGATAATATGTTCCATAAAGGTGGATGACTATGCTTAGTTTGGCTTATAGCTTTACAGCATGGGTTTGACAACAGGCATCTGTCTGTATGATACCCTTGTGGAGGATGTGTGTGTCATCTGGAGAATGCATTATAGGCCACAGTATGCATTACCAAATGTGGATGGATATATCCCTACTGTGTTTGCTTGTACCTAAGAGAGCTATATGCCAAACAGGAGTGATGTCAGTAATTGGTGCAGGTGAATACCAGTGATTACTGGCATAGTATAGTACCTGAAGGATCCAAATGATGCTGTGTGTCGGTTGCCAAGACATCATCTAATGATTGGTTATGGTCAGGCTGTTGAAGTGATGTATACTACCAGAATGCAAAACAATGACAGATAGTAAAAGTATCATCCACAGCACATGTGTAGTCAGGTTCCGAAATGTGTGTAGTACAATGTATACTGGCCACCAATAGAAAAGTACAGTTTTGTACCTACCATAAATGTAGATGTTCGAGGATCCACATTGCTGCAGTCCTAACTATTGGGTAGTCCGCTGTCCCAGTCGGCCCGAATACCAAAGTATATGGCTGACGTCGGTCAAGGCGCATTAGACTGACGTCAGTACGTCAGGGTACTAATGCGCATGACCGACGTCATATCCTCAGTCTTTTCTTGCCCCAGATGTCAGAAGACCCTAAAAAGACAAGGCCAAAACCAAAAACTCCAAACATTCCTGCACCAAAAATATGTACAATACATACAAAATTACCAGAGTATAACCTCACCTACACCACCACCCCTAAACACAGAGGGGAAGGAGGGAGGGTAAATTGGACTGCAGCAATGTGGATCCTCGAACATCTACATTTATGGTAGGTACAAAACTGTACTATGTTCTTCATTCCACATTGCTGCAGTCCTAACTACTGGGTAGAATCCCAAAGCAGAGGTAAGGGAGGCTGGCAAATCATAAGGAAGCAGGAGCTGACAACATGCCTTGCAAAATAGCTGTGGCAAAACCAGCCCTAGATTTAGAGTAGAGAGGAAGGTGATAATGCTTAGAGAAAGTATGCACTGAACTCCAAGTAGCTGCCTCCAAAATATCCTTAGTTGCCACCCCCCTTAGAAATGCTGTTGAAGTGGCAGTAGCCCTAGTGGAATGAGGCCTAATCCCAGCTGGAATCTCCTTGCCATGATGGGAATAACAAAATGCAATGCAAAACCCAATCCACCTAGAAATAGTTTGTTTTGACACAGGCTTGCCCTGAGAACTCAAAGCAAAAGAAACAAACAACTGCTGAGACTGCCTAAAATCCTTAGTCCTGCTTAAATAATAACGCAATTGCCTGTGCACATCTAAAGTATGCAAAATCTTTTCCCCTTTATTTTGGGGATCTGCATAAAAAGTAGGCAAATGAATAGTTTGGTTTAAAGCCACACTAGAAACCACCTTAGGCATAAAGGAAGGATTAGTACGTAATGATACCCTATCCTTATGGAAAATCAAAAAAGGCTCAACCGCCATAAGGGCCTGCAAATCAGAAACCCATCTTGCAGAAGTAATGGCCAACAAAAAAGCAGTCTTCCATGACAAGTATTTCAATTCAGCAGTAGCCGCAGGCTCAAAAGGTTGTAGAGTAAGTTTCTCCAAAACAAAATTGAGATCCCAAGCAGGAGTAGGAGCTCTACGTGGGGGTCTTATATTCTTTGCCCCTCTAAGAAATTGCTTGAACAAAGGATGCGAAAACAATGGTGGGTCACAATCATAGTGAGCTGAAATTGCTGCAGCATGAATCTTAATGGAAGAGAAAGACAAACCCTTGTCCAATAACTCAGTAAGATATTGAAGAGCCACACTCAAATTAGGCTCAGAAATCTCCAAATTGTTTGCTGCACTCCAAAATAAAAATCTCTTCCATTTTTCTGCGTACACTTTCCTTGTACTAGGTCTTCTGGCTTCCATAATCACATTTAAAACTTGTTGAGGAAGTTGAGACCTGCTGTGTTTCAAAACAGAATATGCCAGGCTGTTAGATGAAGAGAGTGAAGCTTGACATTGAGCAGGTGACCGTCCCTCTGAGACAACAGGTGTGGAAGCAAAGGTAAAGGCCATGGAGGCTTCCTTACCAGACTCCTCAGTAATGGGTACCAGTGTTGCCGAGGCCAATCTGGAGCTATTAAAATCATCCTTGGCTTGTCTTGTCTGACCTTTAGGAGCACCTTTGGGAGAAGAGGCAGAGGTGGAAAGGCATACACATGAAGATTTTTCCAACTGAAAGAAAGAGCATCCACTTTCCAAGCTGTGTGATGAAACCTCTTTGTGCAAAACTTTGGCAGCTGGTGGTTTAGTGGAGAAGCGAACAGATCTATGTCTGGAGTTCCCCATGACACTGTCAATTTTAGAAATACATGAAGATCCAGTTTCCACTCGTGGGGATCCATGATTTGTCTGCTTAACACATCTGCTAAGGAGTTCTGTGCTCCCCGCAGAAACCTTGCCTGAAGAGTTAGTTGCAAGCTGAGCGCAGTCTCCCATAAAATCATTGCTTGCCTGCACAACGGGTAAGAATGTGTTCCCCCTTGTTTGTTGATGTACCACATGACAGTTGTGTTGTCTGTTAGAATCAACACCTGCCCTGGAAGAAGTAACTCCTTGAAAGCCATTAATGTAAACTGGACTGCTAACATCTCTTTCATGTTGATATGTAGATGCTGTAGTCTGGCAGGCCACTTGTCTTGTATCCACTTTCCATTTAGATGAGCTCCCAAGCAATGTCTGAGGCATCTGTCGTTAGAATCTGACTGCCTCTGGCCGGGTCACAGAGAGTCCCTTGTTTAGGTGACATTCCTGAGCCCACCACAAAAATTCCTTTTGAATGCAAGGTATTATTTGAATGACAGTGTCCAAATCCTGGCAGTGCTGTGTCCATACATTTTGAGATACCATTGCAGCTTCCTCATATGCAGTTTGGCATTGGGAAGCACCAGAATACAAGATGCCATGAACCCTAAGGCTTGAAGGACTGTCCTTGCAGTCAGCCCGGACTGAAGAGATAGTTGATGGAAGTAACTGGAAAGATTCTTTTGTTTGTCCGGGGTTAAAAAGGCCATCTGGGCTGCTGTATTCAGTCTCACACCCAGAAAGCACATGTCTTGAGAGGGTACTAGACTGGACTTTATTTCGTTCACAGAATACCCTAGGCATCTTAGCACTGCTATCACAAATTCCAAATGCATTAAAAGGTCTTCCTTTTCTTGAGCCAGAATCAGGCAGTCGTCCAAGTAAGGATAGATTTGAATTCCTTTTAGCCTGAAGTAAGCTATCACTGGAGCCAGAACCTTTGTGAATACTCTGGGCGCAGTAGATAAGCCAAAGGGCAATGCAGAGAACTGATAATGAGAATTTCCAGCTCGAAAACGCAGATACTTCCTGCAACTTAGTCTGATAGGCACATGAAGGTAAGCTTCCTTGAGATCTAAAGTTACCATCCAGTGATCTTTGCCCAGCAGAGGTAAAAGCTGTTGTAACGTCAACATTTTGAACTTGGGAATGTCCAGATAAGTGTTGAGGATAGATAAATCCAAAATTGGTCTCCATGTGTTCCCCTTCTTTGGTACTAGGAACAGGCGAGAGTAAAATCCTAGGCCCCTTTCTGGCACAGGAACTGGCTGAATGGCCCCTATTTGGAGCAACAGAGAAATTTGCTTGTGAGCCTCTTTTCTTTGTAGAGGAGGAATGTCTGGCATGCCTTTGAAAGGAGGCAAGGCATGGAAATAAAACCTGTAACCGTGGTGAATGATATCCAAAACCCATCTGTCTTGGGTAATTAAATCCCAATTTTCTTTGAAAAGAGCCAGCCTTCCTCCCAAAGGTGCTGCCAGGCGAGAATGTACTGGCAGCTGAAAGGTAGGTCATTGGGTCTGTTTACGAAAGGAATGACCCTGCCCTCACCAGAAGACTGGGCAGGTGAACTGCCTGTTCTAGGCCTAAAAGAACCTTGAGCTCTGCCCCTACCACGTCTAGACCTACCCCTAGACTGGGAATCATAAGCAGGATATGTCCATCCCTTAGTAGGCCAATTTCTACTAAACTGGAGGCTGAACCTGCAAAAAATCCTTAACAGTTTGCATAGACTTAGCCTTGTCCTCCATTTTCTTTAAAACTGCTTCCACAGGCGAACCAAACAACACATCAGGCTGTAAAGGAGCATCCAAAATCCTTGTTTTAACATGCTCAGCTAAATTCTGATCCCTCAACCAGGCGTGCCTGCGAAGAACAGAACCAGTGGCAGCCACCCTCGAGGAGGCCTGCACAGCATCAAAACCACACTGCAAGGAATGCTTACCCACCTGTTCAGACACATGAACTAAATCCTGCAACTCTTTACACTCAATACCTTCTGCCAGAGCATCCACCTTAGACTTCAATTGTGAAAGGAGATAATTCTGATATTTTAACATGTGAAACTGACAATTCAACGCCCTCATGGCTAAAGTGGAAGAAGTATACACTTTCTTTCCCCATCTATCCAAAGCCCTTGCCTCTTTATCAGGAGGAACAGGATTTTTAACAACAGAGGCCTTCACACCTTTAGGCCCCTGAGACAGTTTCGGGTCTGCCCTAGGACTCTTAAAAAGATACTTATGAGCTTCAGGCACCCTATAGTACCTATCCGGTTTAACTGGGGCAGGAGGCAAAGAATCAGGATTCAGGGAAGCCTCTGCGAAAACATCTTCCACCACATTCAGAACAGGAGGTATAGCCAAAGGCCTATGCTGGGGTAAAAACAAGAATTCCCTAAGCCTCTTCCTGGAATCAGAGAAATCTTGACCTTCCCATTTAAAATGCTCCCTCATGGAATGCAGAGTCTCTGAAAATGAAAAATCCTCAGGAGGAGAAGCTGAAGGAGTAGAATCATCCACATCAGAATCAGAATAAGGAGGGTACTCCTGCAAGTCTTCAGAAGACTCAGAAGCCTCGAACATTGCTCAAAACTCTCAAACTCAGGTTCCACCCTAGGCCTCTTATCAGGAGGGGCATAGAACCTCTAATCATAGTAATCAAATCCTCTGCCATTTTAAGCATATGTTTCTTAGGCAAAGACCCTGAAGCACTAGGAGAAACCCCCACAGAAGCTAAACTTGGCCTGCCTCTCAAAGAAGCCTTGGAAACAGAAGGAGGCTCTAACCACCTTAGGAAGAGAGGAAGAACAGCCACCTGAGAAGCCCCTTCAGCCTGGCCTACTTCCTGAGAGGACACATCCTGTAACAGTAAAGTCTCTCCCTGAGACTCCAAAGAAACTCCTGGCAGAACCTCCGGCTCCACTGAGCCTTCTAAAGAACACGTCCGGGACTGTCGGTTCTTCCACTCTAGGCTTTGCTGCTTTGTCCTTGCGCTTTTGGCGAAGCGGCGGAGCATCCGGCGGCATTTTATAATTACAACGCTTCCCAAAACTAACCTGGCACAGTCTAACCTTCTCTTAATAGTGCGCTTGTTAAATCTAGCACAAGAGCGGCATCCAACAACGTGCTCAGGCCCTAAACAAGGTATACACAAAGTATGGTAATCCCTATGAGGTATCTGTTTCCCACAAGAAATACAGTTATTCACTTTTTCTGCCATCCGGTTAAATACTGAGGCAAGAAAAACCAAAATATTCCCCAACGGGTACTTAGCCAACTTTGATTCGGTCTGAAACTCTGACTTCAGAAACTTTCAGAGCCAACCTGCACTCAAAAACTGCTTCTGCATCGGACCATGCGGCAAAAGACTGAAGATATGGCGGTCATGCGCATTAGTACCCTGACGTACTGACGTCAGTCTAATGCGCCTTGACCGACGTCAGCCATATACTTTGGTATTCGGGCCGACTGGGACAGCGGACTACCCAATAGTTAGGACTGCAGCAATGTGGAATGAAGAACATCTATGAAGTGTTACTGTGTAATACACAGCATGTCATCCTGCCCATGTGTCCACTATGCAAGTACATGCAGACAGTGCACCTCCATCATGTTCACAACTGTACACCTGCAAATCTGTGCTACACACATCCCACACATACTGTCCATTCTCTAACACATGCTGCCAATACTGCACACATCAGCCAAGTGGCACGTGGCCGGACAATACACAATTGGAACTAACACTGGTGTAAACAACACTACAATGACAATCATAGCTTTAATGCATCATGCCTGCTCAGCTACACCTTCAAGCATATCATTACACTCTACTGCTGACAACATGCTAGCATTGCTATACTGCTATAAAGACACCCTGTGCATCAGCACCATGGTAGCCTGTTCCTGCATTGATGTTACAGATGAGAGGATGTGGCACAGGTTTCATGATGTAATGTATGTGGGTATGCATTAGCCCCTAGGTGTCTGGAGTATGTGTGTGTGTGTGTCTGCATGCACACAGTTCCACCATGTGGCTACCATATATGGGTATTTGTGGGACAGCCACAGACTGTTCCTGCGAGGCTTTACAGATCACCGTCTCTGGCCACGGATATGGTACCTGTGCCTGGCAGGGGTGCTACTGACACTATCAGGTACTAAGCCAGACTGGCTACTATCCCCAGAGATGGAAGGATGTACAATGGACACAGGTCCCTGCTGGGACTGTCCAGAGCCACGTGCACGTGGTCTTCTAGGACGTTCTATGTACAGCCCACCCCCAACATTGCTGGGGCTGGTACTGGTACTACGGGAGCGGCTGTGGCTTGAGGGATGTCCGTGGCGACTGCCAGCTGCTGATGTTTCTGGCATACATCCACGTCGATGACTCAACCATCCCACACTGTCCTGACACATGGACATGGCATTGCGAAGGATATCTAATGTCTCTCCCCAATGTCTATCAGTGACCTCAGTGTAATGATGGATGGCACCTGCTAGGTCACGGATACTGTCAATGACGGAGGTGTTATGTGCCCTCTGTGCCGTTAGTCCCTGTCTGGTGTACCGTTCCATACGTGCCTATGCCTCCATGACAGCCTGGAACATGCGTGATGTTGTCAGACCTGTGGCATGTCTGCCAATGGCATGATGAGCAGCAGTGCTCCTATGAGAACCCCTGGACATCTGCCTATGTGGTACCCTTCCAGACATCTGGGTATGGCTGCTGTGTCGGGATGCATGTGCCATGGATACCACACTGTCCTGGCCAATGCCAACTGTATGCTGTCCCTCAGCTAAGGGCATTGGTGATGGATGTATTGGCAGTATGACTGTATGCATGGATGGGATGGACAGCTGTGTACTGTCGATTGGTGGCCCAATGACAGACACTGGCAAACATGCCTGTGCCTCAACACACCTATCATCAGTATCACTATTTTGCTCAGTGACATCAGTTTCCCTGCTGCAGTGTACCAACCCAAAGTCAGCACCTGTGAGAGAAAGACAGGAAACACACTTTACGACCTGTACATGATGTCGGCACACATGCACACATGCACACATGAACACATGCACACAGGAACATACGAACACATGAAAACATGCACACATGAACACATGCACACATGGACACATGCACACAAATGCACTCCTCACTAAAACACTCACACACACACGCACACACACACACACACACACACACACACACACACACACACCACCACCACCAGCAATCCAGAACATACTCAATAGCGGGTGATGGTGGGGTACAGTATCACAAGGCAAACAGTTATATCACATGAGTCAGCATGCAGGATGTGTGTTTCCCAAGAGCATGCAGTGTGGGTGTTGACAGCCCTTGCCAATAACACTATACATGTCTTTGAGGCATGTGTGTTGTTGTTCAGTGATTGGCCTCACCCTGGAACGCACTGTGTATATGGACATGACAGTGCTGTGCAAGTATTAAAAGCTCTGCAATGTCCTGTGCACCATCTCTCACAGGTATACATACCATGGCTGGATGTATATCTGTATGTCACATAGACATCCATGTCTGATTAGAGCGTCTGTGTCTTCAGCAGATAATTGTGGGCAAAGGGTTAGCACATGCATGCTATGTATACACACAGGATTAGTGGTGCATGTTTACCTGATGGAATACCATTGCTCAACATGGCCACTGTACAGTGGTTATGGTGAGTGTAGGACATATTGTGGACATGCCAGTGCCAGACATGACATGGCATGCTACAACACAACTGCAACATTAAACATCACACACACAGGGTGTGTCATGTGACCTATACACTCAATAGCATTGCAAGACATATATGAGTCACTTTGTACAAATGGCGATTGCTATGTATATTGTGTATAGGTGCCTATGTTTGCACCCACACAACACTGACATGCATAGCAGGTAATGCTATGTGTAGTACTGTGGTCACTGTAACTGGATGGGGTGTACTACCATGAGCCATCATTATGCAGCATCATGTGGTCACTCAAGGCTACTAATGTGTGCCAGACTGGCACATGCCATGCTGTACCAGAACTGCAGTACCATGGCTACATTCACCATTTCACAGCCAGTTGTTACATGGGTTTGTAAGGTGCACAATATGGGGCATTGCCTACCATGAATGTGTTATGTGTCGAAGAGTGTCACACAGCCACATGTGAGGCATCTACCCCTCAGGTATATTATGTGTGCTGTGTGGATGACGTGTGGGATACTGTAGTGTGACCTTACAGTGGGCATCTGAATACGCCATGTGTAGCATGTTAACGTGTACTGCATATGACAGAGCTGTGTATGTTGTGTGCATGTGTATCGACTCTGCCTATCCAATGTCCACAACAGTGTTGCCACAATTGTGTGGAATGCTCTGTGCACTGTATGTGTTTTAGGCAGCTACCCACATTACTGGGATGTGCATATTCACACAGCAAACATCCACAGCACACATTATACATATGTGTGTTACGTGTACATGGCCTACACCTCACCTATGACATGCACATTTAATTAGCAGTATTCAAGGTAGAACACACTCACCAGCATGGGTTGGCTGCCTTGCTGTCACACCAGAGGGACCTACAAGGATATGAGACACTTTGTCAGTGGCAACAACTGTGGCATTGCTACTGTGTGTTTGCAATCATACAGTAGTACAACGGTTGACAGTCACAGGCCTACAGATTGTATTCCTAATTATTATTGCACAACACTAGGTGCCACATCGTCTAACTACACAGTACACATCTCACATAAGCATGCTCTAACAATAGAGGTAACAGCTATGCCATGTTACCTGCACACTCCATGTCAACTTGCTGGGTGGCTCTGGTCTCCATGATGACACATGTTAGTTGTTGGGGTTGTTGTTGGCCAGGAACCACCTGGCTCAGGAGCAGCTCCTCCACTCTGATGAGAGGAGGATGGATGGCTACCCCCTCACCTGTGGCAAGCTGCTGCCTGCAGATATCAGATGCATGCTGCCGGACATGTCTAATTAAATCACTGCAGTGATGGCATACCTGCTCATATGTCCTGTTATGCATGCCTATGTCATTGACCCTACGGACAAGCTCTTGCCACAGTGCACTCCACTCATGCTGGTCCTCACTTGTTCTGGAGAACAGCAGGGCATACTGCTGCACCAGGCTGGATGTGATAACCTCTTCCTCTGCCGTGCTATAGGCGGGATTATGATGATGGGACATAACCCTGGAAGACAATAAAACAATGTGTGTGAGCAAGGCATGCGGCACACGTAACTTTCTAAAGTACAGATATCAATTAACTGCCATATATAGCCACCTATTTGCTGTCAGAAGATACACACTTTCAATACCACATATCAGTTCTTAACCCACAACTGCCTGACATTGCCTGGCACACTCTATATATCAAACCACGTTTTGCATAGCAACAAAGTTACAACAGTATGTAATACTATACAACAGTACATGGCACACTGTATGTGACACAATGCACAACCTAGCCACAGGAGGTATATATCATGGTAATGCATCATGAATAGTGTAATCCATTGAAATGATTGTAAAGTCCAGTGACAGTATTACCACTATACCACACTAGTCGTTGATGGCAGACCCCTACCTAACATATGTGCACATTCGTGAATATAGGTGGCATACTGCTGTACTAGACTATACATGTTGCTAGATACGCAGTTATATCCTGTAACACACATATGACCGAGGCCATGGTACAAGCATACACACACACACACACACACACACACACACACACACACACACACACACACACACACACACATCAGACATACATACCAGACACATAGGTATGGCAACCCAGTTGACCTTTACCTGTGTACCTTACAGTACTGTGTGTCAGTAGTTACGAGACATTATGCCTGAGGTATGTAATCTGTGAGGACTACAGGGAACACATGAAACAGTGGTTCTAATACATGTGGATGTACACCATATTGTGCTGTTTAGGCATACAGCTTCAGGTAGTGCAACAGTTCATACAGGTGTTGGATTCACCAGCAGTAACACTCAATAAGCATACATGTACTGCTTTAGCCTACAATGGGCACCACAGTCGACAACAAGGGACTATGTCAGACCATATGGCATACTGCTTTTTCAGCCTAGCAATTGTATGCACATCTTTTGCTAGGATCACAGCTAGGACACATAATACCATGACAGAAACAGTTTCCCACTAAGCTATCACACATATACCGAACTCTGACACATTCACCAACACATTCACCATCACACTCAGTCAACCTCACATAGCAATTATTGCAACATGTACATGTGGGTGTGTATCACTTCATAGGTAGGTAATAGGCAATTGGTGCTAGGGCCTATAGAAGTCTAGACATACGCTACCCTGGCCTTTGACACACAGGTCATTACGTTTCACATGGCCCTGTGAAGCAGAGCCACAGAGGCGATTCCCGGGGTGTATTCACTATCTCCCATACAATCTTCAGGATTATTTCTGACAACAGCTGATTAGGGGCTTTATTTGCTATGGATAGGTGGTTTGTTCCAGAGTATGGGATGTCTCTGAGATAAGAATCTATTCCTGCAGCATGTGCTGTTTATTATGGTCAACAGGTTTGGGTCCCTAGAGCGTGTAGGTCATAGCGATTGTGATCTGTTTACGTGGAGCATGTCCAACAGCTCTGGGTTTGACATAGCTTAGTATGTTAGGCAGAGGTCACATCTGGGTAGGTGGTATACGACACAGTCTAGTTGCGGGTTTGTGAAATGGTCTGCATAGGGCATCTTTTTGAGGCCAGTATTACTCTTTGTGAGGTATGTCTGTGTCGTTTCCAGTTGCTGTAGATGTCTTGGGAGGTACATACCACATGGGGCATTGTACTATATAATGGGTTTTATGTGTGATGAGTAGAGGGGAACACTGACCTATATTTCCCTGGATGACACACTTTTTCTGATGAGGTGTGCCATGTAGACAGATTACATGACTAGTGTGGCACTGTGATTATCAAAGGGGAGACTACTGTCCACCTGTGTCCCATGGCCTCTTATCACACTTTCGGTGTTAAATAGACTACCATCTATGTGGTAGTTCATGGGTACGGTTTTTGCTAGAAGGGATGCCAACGTAGTTTCAACATTGAGCTTGAGTCCATGGCTTTGTCACCAGCCATCTGTCGCAGTAAATATGACCCTGTCTCTCTCTCTCTCTCTCTATATATATATATATATATATATATACACACACACATAAATATAAACATCCATTGGTGTACATATAGATATACATATAGGCACATATACAGTCCAGCTTTCATGATGGGAATATCAATTATGTGAAGGTTGTGAGGTACACTGTTATGTAATAATATTGCACAGTGTTGTGCGGAATGCAGTGAAGGTGTTCTCAGCCCATGTAGCTTTAGCAGGCCTCACTGGCTGCAACACTGTAAACTTGACAAATCATACCCACAGCGTTTAACCACCACATGTCATATACCAGCACTGTATGCTGTCTTGTTTGCCACACACTACAATCTACATATAAATATGCACATAACAACCTTCACCAACATATATATGTCCACCCTTCACAAACAGTTGAAGTATGTCCTTTCCTCTATGCACATGTACAAATGCTAATATATCTGACACAGATCTTTCTGTATGTGTGTGCCATACACACACAAGGTAAACACTATTGTAAGTCCGTGGACCTCACAGCTGACCTGTTGGGCCTTGCTGCAACATGAACAGGTGTCACATGTGAGCACACGGTCATATTAGAGGGTATATATATAGCTGCAAATGCTAGATTAGCATACTAGCCTGGTACAGCTGTTGCCAATGCTAAGCTATACGTTAATATGACTATCATGCATTTGTTACTCTGTCACATCCATGTTTAAATAACTGTATGCACTACTCCTCCAAACAGCCATTGTACACACTACTGTACAGAACACAGATAACATGGATCAGATGTTTGACATTTAATGCTGAACTACATATGTCACAGTAATATCCCACTGCACACAGCTACACACTGATTTCACCAAGGCAGTAGTTATGCAAGACATCTGTGCATAGATAGAAAGTGTAGTAAGAATACTCCACCAGGCACAAATGAATCGAAGCTCCAAAGAAGAAAATTGCTTTAATAAGCACTTTAAAACACTCCACAATAGAGACTGGATCAATAAGAAAACAAGCAAAATAACGTATCCACATAGACGTTTTCGTCGACAACTTCATCAGTTATACATCCATTTTAAAATTGAAGTGGTTTTATATGCTGTTTGAATTTAATCACAAATCTGTTGTCCAATCAAATAACACTTTAATTTAAATTTGTTTAATTAAATAATTAATTCATAAAAACTTTTGTTAAAAACACTTAACTGAATAAACACAATTCTCTAAAACCATGTATACTCAACTTATTGCATATTTGTTATAAATTATCTAAGGCTTTTAAAAACTTTTAATACTTTTGGATGAAACTCTTTAAAAATATTACTGTGTTGTGTGTCATTAGGGCTTGTGGGTCTGATGTTACAGCAAGGCACCATCTTGTGGCCATTAAATTAATTACAACCACACACTGAAATTTTAAGATCCAGATACAAAACTTGTTTTTTGACAATGTATATGAAATATCATAACAATAAAGATGATAAAAATGGACCAGAATAAAACTTCATTGAATCAAAGCTTGGCAGCCCTCATCTTAAAAACTGGGGCCAATGATACCATGTCGTTGAGCCCAAAGTTGCGATTCGCATCCAAAAAGAGCTGCCAGTACAATTCTTTGTAATCAATAAGTGTCTCCCACATCCCCCCTCTTGGGTTAGTGGGAACAACTTCCAATACAAAAAATGAGTAGCCTGTGGTGTTACATTTTGTTGAATGCTTACTCAGTGCATTTTTTTCTTTCATCACCCTGACATCATATAAGTGCTCGTATATTCTCTGTCTGAGCTTTCTTTCACTCTTTCCAACATAGAAAGAGGGACATTTTTTGCAAACGGCTAAATATATGATGCCTTTAGTATCACAGTTAGCAAATGTGTTTAAACGAAGAGTCTTATTCCTTGCTTCTAAAACCATAGTCTCCCCACAAATCAAGTAGGAGCAATAGTTACATTTCCCACACTTTTGTAATCCTTTCTTGGATTTGTCATAATTGTTACACATATTATTTTTCGTCCCCGTTTCAAGATAATTCTTGATACTTTTCCCTCTACGATATACATGGGTTAATTCATTGTCAAAAATACATTCAAGATCTGAAAATTTTGAAAAACTATCCCATTCTCTAGAAAATGTATTCCTGACAAACGCTGATTGTTCACTGAAGGTAGTGATTAACCCTGTCCTCCTTTCAGCAAGATGGCCCCCCAACCCTGAAGTGTGGGTCTTTGTTTCTTCCTTCCCTAAGATGGGGGCAAAAGTGTCTGCTCTTTTTATGTTAACTTCCTCCGACACCTTGTTAAACATCTCTAGAGGGTACCCTCTCTGAATAAAGAGTTTCTTTAAAAATTCAGTTTCCTCAAGAAAGACTTTGTTGTCTGAAGTCATTCTGCTGCATCTAACCAATTGCCCTTTCACCACCCCTTTCTTCTGGTGGGGGGGGGGTGGCAACTGGTAAAGTGCAGATAAGAATTGGAAAAGGTTTCTTTCCTGAAAATTCTTGATGACAGTTTCCCCTCTTTTTTCTCTATGTGAACATCGAGGTATTTTAATTTCTGTTCATCAAAATTGCTGGTAAATTTCAAAAATGTAGAGGTGTTGTTGACAAAGGACAAAAGGTTGTTGAAGTTTTCCTCACTACCCATCCAGAAAAAACACAAATCATCTAGATACCTAGTGTATAGGGAGCATTCCTTCATCAAAGGAGAATTGAGAAGAAAAGTTTCTTCCCAAAAAGCCATGATAATGTTAGCATAGGTGGGTGCACAATGTGCACCCATTGCAACACCCCTTTCTTGTTTGAAGTACTCCCCTTGGAAATAGATGAAATTGTTTTTTAACACAATTTCCATGAATGTTAAAGTGTTGACAAAATCAATATGTGTTAATTTTTTACTTTCAATTAATTTTTCTTCGAACCAAGAAAGCCCCAAATCATGTGGGATGCAACCAAACAGATCAATCACATCCATGGTTCCAAAGCTGATGTGTTCACTATATAATGAGGGTTTGATTCTTCTCAACAAGTCCCAGGAGTCTTTTAGAACATTTTCACTTCCCTCAAGTACTTGTTTAATCTTGTGATCAACAAATTTTGCTAGAGGGGCTGTTATTGATCCTTCTGCCGACACAATGGGTCTGAGGGGCGGGTCACAGGCGTTTTTGTGGACTTTGGGTATCCCGAAGATGCAGGGAATTTTTGGTTTGTCTACGAACAAAAATTTGTAAGTGTTTTGATCTATAGAACCCTGCATTAACATGTCATGTAATAAAACATGAATCTTTCTGTAAGCCATGTTCACTTCGTTAATGGATACCCTAGTATATTTTTCTGAATCATTAAGTAAGTCCAACATTTTCCCTTCATACTGTATTGTTTCCATGACCATGACCCCTCCCCCCTTGTCAGGTTTCATTACTCTCAGGTTGTGATTTTCACTAATAGCTCTCAAAGTGTTTTTCTCTTCCTGGGTTAAATTCGAATGAAAAGTTCTTGTTGTCAAGTGATTTCTTATCTCGTGTTCAACTTTTAATTCAAAGTTCCTAAGTTGGGGGTGAGTGGGAGGGTTGAATGTACTTTTCCGCTTCAAACTTTGTCCTTGGTAATCTAACATTTTGTCCTTAAAAAAAAGTTCCAAATTCTTTTTCCGAATAAACAATTTAATGTCTATCAGTAGTTTGAAAATATCCGTTTTTTGTGTAGGAACAAAGGTGAAGCCTTTGGAAAAAAGATCAAACCAACTCTTGTCAATACTAACGCTGGAATAGTTGTATATATTGAACCCGTTAAAGCTCCAGGTGTTCAAGTTGTTAGAAATACCAACTTCTAGTTCCAACCTTGACATGTTGTCTAATGAAATCTCCCCCCCCTCCCCCCCTGTAGTTTTTTGAATTGTAGTAAACCCTACCCTGCTGCATAAGCCTCTCTGATCTCCTTAATGGGGGATACTCGTCTGTTTCTAGTATTTCTTCTTGTTGTTCTTCCATATCAGTTTCCCCCCATTCTCTATCATAATTGTCTTCCTTCCTCCATTTCCCATAATCATTCCTGTTGATAGTTCTAGGTCTAGGGTAATGAGTTTTGTTTTTGTATTCCCCTTGGTCCCTTTTTATTTTCCCTACCTTCCTATTCTGAACCTCCTTGCATTTAGTGTCAACTTTGTCAAAAACATTCTCATATTTTTTCTTGTTAACATCAACTGTGTATAACAAGTCATTTGTGATGGCTTTATTGATTTTCTCTATATCCCCTTGCAGCTTTTGCATTAACCTTTCATTGTTGTTGATAATAGCTCTCATAATATTTAAACCGCAATTATCGAAAATTGAAATAAGCTCACCGTGAAAATCAGACCCTTCAGTAACATTATTAGGGTATATGCAAACCCTTAAGCCCTTAGGTACAATGTTTAAAGTGATACAATGCCTAAGATAATCGTTATCTATTTCAAGCGTTTTGTATTTTATTAAGTAAAATTCCAAATCATTCAAAAGCGTACCAAAGTTTACATTACTGTATTTAGTTGGACTGCTTTGAAGTTCAAAGCTGTACTTCGCTTTGAAGCAGTCAGAAAACAGTTTTTGTGTACCTGTAATAGAATTGGAATTGTCCGTGCGGGTTTGTTGCCGTTTTCGTTGACTTTTCGGTCTTACAGAAACCCCTTCAGCTCCATTGCTGTTAGCGTTTGTTAGATCCACCGTGATATGCGGAAAGCCGTCTAAGCTGTTTCCACAGTTTAAACCTTCCTCTATTGAAGTATTACTTGCATCGTTGCAAATAAATACGTCCGTTTCAGTCTGCTTCCGATTAGCTTCCTGGTTCCCCGGTGGTTGTGTGAAGGCAGCAAGTGAAGCAAAGGACTGACTGAGCGGTGTCAGCAGGGCAACCAACTGCGTGAGTTGCCCAATTAGCTTCCGTAGTTCCCCAGTCTCAGAGCTCTTAGGAGCTGGATCTGTGCTTGGCAGCGGCTCCATACAAACTGATAAAAAGTAAAATGAGCCAAGAACAGTTTGTAACCAAGAAAGTGTAGTAAGAATACTCCACCAGGCACAAATGAATCGAAGCTCCAAAGAAGAAAATTGCTTTAATAAGCACTTTAAAACACTCCACAATAGAGACTGGATCAATAAGAAAACAAGCAAAATAACGTATCCACATAGACATTTTCGTCGACAACTTCATCAGTTATACATCCATTTTAAAACTGAAGTGGTTTTATATGCTGTTTAAATAACTGTATGCACTACTCCTCCAAACAGCCATTGTACACACTACTGTACAGAACACAGATAACATGGATCAGATGTTTGACATTTAATGCTGAACTACATATGTCACAGTAATATCCCACTGCACACAGCTACACACTGATTTCACCAAGGCAGTAGTTATGCAAGGCATCTGTGCATAGATACGTACTGCTGCCACATATGGATGATTCGAAGTATGTAGAGTACTCTTCCAAAGCATCTACTACATGCCAATAAATACATATCTGTTACATACCTTTCCTTTGTAGGCGTTTGTATTTGGAAGTTCCGTGTGTGTAGTATTTTTTTTTTATTTATATCTAATTTTATATATATATATATATATATATATATATATATATATAGATATATATATATATATATATATATAATATAAATATACATATATATATATATATATATATATATATATATATTATATACATATATATATATGTTATCTTGATTTTTCTTTGCTGTTGCTGTTGTTGTTGTTGATGCCGGTGTCTGTCTATCTGTCTGTGTGTGTCTCTGTGTCTCTCTCTCACTCTTGCTCTCTCTCTCTCTCTCTCTCTCTCTCTCTCTCTCTCTCTCTCCGTGGCTGCAATGAAATGATTGCATGTATGGACAGCAAGTACAGCCTGTTTTTATAGGTATCTGCACATGTGCATGTGATGGCCTCTGCACCAATTGGTGGCCACCATTTGGTAATCGCATGCAGCCTGCTGTGTGGTAATTGCAGTACTCACTGTCATAGCAACCCAATGCTATAAATTGCTAGGTCAGGTAGGCGTAGGCCTTTCAGCTTTCCAAAGTGGGGCCCATGCTTGTTTGCTGTGGACACCGTAGTGTAAGTCAGAAGGTGTGAATACTTCTTATATCTGAAGCTATGGTTGTAGCCAGTGAGTTGAATATTGTACTCAGACCTGAATGTTGCCACTTCCAGTACACAGTTGACAGTGCAGAATTGTACTCACCCCTACAAATGCTAACAAAAGATACATGGGAGTATTTAGTTTATTTTCTACTTATACAATTAGCTGCCATACATACGTAGTTATTGAGATGTTTTTATTTGGGACATGAACTGTTTGGGAACTGCTATACTGTGGATATTAATGTACTCACATCTGCACAGTTTGTGCTTTTTATTTTGTTGACATTATCACAGGATGCTCATGAAAACTGGACAGTTCCAGTGCTGAGTATGCCTACCTGCATCCTTGCTGGACCATGAACTCACAGGTATTTTGTACGTTTGGGTGGGGATTGTCCTGCTATGATACTGTGTGGGGGGCTGTAAAGTGCTGCTGTAACATTATTTACTGCTAGAATGGCTGGTTCTGTTATCACAGTCATTTAATGCAATTCCACAACAACTGCTGTTAAAGTTCCACAGAACAGGTTTTGTGTTATGGCATTCCTATCTTTCCTTTACATTCACTCATTCTGATGCATGATATATATATTTCAGCAACAGCCTGCTATATATCTACTGTGGCTTAGTGGTACTTCATGCAGTTTAGTGTTTCCAAAGTCCCGGGTTTGAGAATGACAGTGGTGTTTTATTTTGCTGCTGAGCAGAACAAGGGCCCTCACATACAGGTTGAATAAGGCACTTTTAAGCAGTTATAAGCGGGTTTGCATGGGTTTCCGTGGGTTTGCGTGATGCTTAGCAATACTTAGCTAAGCGCACACATGCGCACACTCGCGGAAACCCGCTATCTACTGCTTAAAAGTGCTTACTCCCGCTAACCCCTGCGCTAATTTCTTTTAAAGAAAAGAAAATGGGGAGATAGGAAAGTGGTGAAAAAGAGGTACAAAGAGGGTAAGACAGTAGGGAAAGCGGATAGGGATGTGCAGGACGGGTGTAGGGAAGGTTCATAGCTGCCCATTTCTTTGACAGCAACAGCTGTGCATATACTAGGAATTTGGAGGGAAATTTGAAACCTTCAGCCCCTGAGAGAGGGGTGAGGGCAACAAAGTATGTTGTACTGCCAATTAAATTTCAGTTTATCTGTCCAGCAGACATGTGTGCAAAATGGGCAGCTATGTATGGGGCGTAATTATTACCAGGTGAGAGTGGAATGTGGGGTAGGGGAAGTAGGTATATTTGGGGAGGTAGGTTGTGAAGGTAAACAGACAAGACAAACAAGATGCATACAGGGGCGGAATATGACACATGGGGTGGGTGAACACCATTGACGGAGAAGGATGTTTGGAAATCGCAAGCCCATGAGCCCACAGATGGCAACAGTGGAACTGACATCCCCACCCATAGGCAGTCACCACTGCACCTTCACAGCTCAGAGGGTGGCTCTGCTGGGGGCTGCATAGGAGGGGCAGGCTCACCCATGAGTCGAGCCACTCTCACCTCGAGCTGGTGTAGAGGATCAGCGACTGAATGCTGGATCTCCCTACGCACCACAGCCCGGACCGTTCGGAGGGTGATAGGTGGCCCTCCTCCAGCCACGTTTGCATGGGGGGACAAGCCGCATCCCAAGCAGTGCTTCCACCTGAGCACAGAGCCAATGGAGGAGGAGGTCCCGGGCTGGGCACCAGAACTGCTGGTGCCAGGTGCCATCGCCAGCTGAGGTGGGACAGGTGGGTCCACTGGGACCGGCCTTCCCATGCGTTCTATGTTTAGGAGGATTTAATGACATTATTGGTTGGTAACAGCCAACAGCATTCCAAATTAATTGTAACAGTATGCAATAATAGTCCCATTAACCCAACACACCAGAGTTCCAACAGTTGAACAGCAAGCATAACACATGCATATACAGAACAACAGTGGACATTCCAACAGCATGCAGGATTGATTGGTGGCAACAGGCCACCAAGATTGTTGTGTCTGAACAGGGCACATGCATCAAAGTAAATGCTGATATTTATAAAACAATAGGACATATGTCCCAACAAATGTTTTGAGATTAGACATACCCATTGAGGTGTGGAATTGCATTGTTTATGCACATACAGTAGGGTGTAAAAAGATACCTCCATTAACATATTATATGTACTTATAGTTTACACAACATTCCTGTTGTCTGCAGGTGTATATCACCTACATGTATTATTACACTAGGCAATGTGCATTAAGTTGTGTAATGGGTTTGGCTAGTTCCTTATATACCTGACCTGTATCTGACATACTAACTGTCCAGGATGCAGATGTTACTGCTACGTATTTATATATTTTATTTATATTTATATTTATATATCTACATATCTGGATGTGTTCACGTTACATTATCAGTTATATTTCTATAGCCCCCTACATTTCTAGCAGCACACTCACATTTCTGGGAACACATTAACAAGCTACCCATGTGCCAGATTTACCTATGCATGCCAGCCATTAACCAACAGTTGATGACTGTATATATGCTTCACAGCTACTGGCACTCCCTTAAACCACTTTATATGTGCATGGCCAAGTGTGGGTTGACAGCGCTTAATACAACAGTACTATTTATATAATACAAGAGTACAACAACATTTCAAAGTAAGTGACACAGACACACTCCAGGAATTATACCTTTATTAATTACATTACACACTTTTCTGGAGGCTCTCTCATTTATTTGATATTACAGTGCATGCAGAGGACTTATTCAATATGTATTATACCTTTATTACTGGGTTACAACACTCATTTTCAGGCTCTCTCACTTATTTCATGTAACAGTACATGCAGAGAAATTATTCAGGGCTTATTATGCCTTTATTATTGGGCTACAACACTTTTTTCAGACTCTCTCACTTATTTTATATAACAATACATGCAGAATAATTACTAACCTGCCTGGTGGTGCAGCCTTAGCAGCCTATCTGCATAAGCTTGCTGATTCACAACATGGACACCTGTAGCTGTGAAGTAAATGAAGGGATATTGAGACATACCTGTCCATTATATAGACTAAAGTAGCAATTCTTACGTACTCCATTCCATGGCTACCTACTCAGTAGTGGGGCATTGTCATTTCCACGGGCCTCCTGTATCCATTGGTGCAGTTGGTCCTGCTTCCATCTCTTCAGGTCTGCATGGTGGTGTCTGACCTGCTCACCAGTCTGAGAGGCGCCTGTGGCACTGGTGAGATCATGTGCTAGATGGTTCCAAGCTTCTGCTTTGTACTCCATGCCTTGGAACTGGCCCTGCAGGAGTCTTGCATCATGATGATGGACGAGGAGCCAAACCATCAGTTTTGACTCCTCAATGCCCCACCGTTGCACTTGAAAACGACAGCCCTCTCCAGCACCGGCCATTCTGACTGCAGATGGGAGCTACAACCAGTTATGGTGATTATTCCCGCCTATGGGGCTTAAATATGCCTCATTTCCCACACTTATTTGTGATTGGCTGGTTTTGAAAATTCTCAGCTGAGTACACACCTGCTTAGCACTGAGTAAACTTTCATTAATATGTATATGTATGTTGACAGTGCATGAACAGCAAAAGCTGTCATGGCTTAGTGGTTCAGTACTGTGATTATGGTGAACAGTATCCCGGGTTCAAAGCCTGTCATTGCTTTTTATTTTACTACTGGCCTGATCGGCTAGGAGGTGTGGCTATGTTTAGCCAACTTTGCTCTACTTTGCCCAACGTTGCTCTACGTTGCCCGACATTGCGTTAGTTGGCGCAGTGCGCAGCTCTGCACAAACATGTTTTGTATGAACGAGTTGATGCGATGCGCAGCTACATGCAAAGCTATTGCGCTAGTTAAAGCTTTGCTTAGCTATGGGCAATTATTCTTAAATGTGCTTAATATTGGTAAATGTTGCTTAGCAGTGCTTCACATTGCTTAAGATAGGTTAGTTCTGCATTCATTACTATGCATGACCGTTTCACCTTCTTATATATATTTAAAATATCGTTCACTACTACATAGGCCATTTCAATGCATTTTAATAACATTTAAAAGGTAAATGTCAGGAATTATTTTTAGGCACAGATTTCCTACAGAAAATGGAAAGGGGAGTGGTGGGACTCGAACCGGGAATGCCTCCTCTTTATGCGAAAGCTCTACCACTACCCTATTGCTATTTGGCTTAATTTGCATATAGGTGGTTTCTTATCCTCTTCTATGTCTAAACTACTAACTGGAGCTAAGCAATGGGCACACCCGCACACACACGCGCAAATATGGGCAGCTAGATTGGGAATAATAAAAAAAATTTTGTTTTACATTTTATTTCATTTGTACAGGGGGTTTGAATGTGGGCGAGTGTAGTGTTCGGGGTATACACATTTGGGTGGACTCGCTCATATCTGCTGACATTTGCAGATTTTGGCACTTGCAGGGGCATGGATATTTGGACTGCTTGGCAGTCGACATGCCCCCTGCACTCCTACATGGTCCGTGTTAGCCTTGGACTTGAGTCAGCGTGCCCTCATGAATATGCATGGTGCGCTGACATCATACTCTTAGGCGGCCATTTCCGAGTAAGACTTAGTCTTACACGGAGGATTACTGAATCCCCTCCATTGTTTCATTATTTAATGTCATCCCTAATGCTTGGGGAATTGAGAATATTAGAAGCTTATTGAATGCAAAACATTTTTATACCAATGATAAAGTAAATCTATCATGCTCATTACTGGAAATCATTTTAGAAAATAATTTGATCAGCTCTAGAGATCAGTATTATCTCCAAAAGATTGGTGTAGTGATGGGCACTCCTTGTGCCAACAGCTATGTCAACCTTGCATTAGTTGAATGGGAATGTAACTCATTTTTACTAAAAGAAGAGTATAAGAGAAATTTGATTTCATGTAGTCAGTTTGTGGATTACATGTTTTTTTATGTGTGGAGACACACAGAGAGAACTTGATTTATTTTTAGAGTATTTGCATACCACCACCTCATTTCTGAAATTTACTAGTAAAATCTCATTAGAGGAAGTAGATTTTTTAGACGTGAAGTTGAACAAATCTGATGTTTTTGAAATACAAACCAGCATTTATAGTAAACCCACCAGAAGGAAGGCCTTGTGACACAGGAATAGCATTCACCCGAAGTTTATTGGGAAAAATGTAGTGAAAGGGCAGATTCTCAGATTGATGAGATTACACAATGATGAATCACAATTGAGACTAGCACTGAATAATCTCAGAGAAGAGTTTGTAGAGAGAGCATACTCTAAACATATTTTTGATAGCTATGTACTTGAATTAACTAGTGAAAAAAGTACTAGATGGAAGGCTTATTTCTCTGAGTGTGAATTCAATATACTGCATACAACTAATAGAGACAATAATAAACTTAGGTTTCCCCTTACTTATACTAGTGATATTAGCACTTTCTGTGATGTTTTCAAAAGAAATTGGAATATTCTAAAAACTGTTAAAGAGTTGGATGGATTTCTGGATGATAAACCTAACTTTGCTTTCAAAAACAAGAAGTCTCTGAAACGTCTACTTTGTTATGGTTTTAAAACTGATGGATTGAATAATATTTCTCAGAGAAGAAGTACTTATACTTGCAGGAACGGTTCAGCCTGCAAGTATATATACTTTTGTAAGACCTTTGTGCATCCATGTTTACATTTTGAGTTACAAGCTAGACACTATGCTGACTGTAGGACAAAAAATATAGTATACTTTGCATTCTGTAAACATGTAATGCCTATAATATAGGTAAAACGAATTGAATGCTTAAGGAATGTATACAAGAGCATTATAGAGACATTCAAAGTAAGAAGCAAACTAATGCCCTGGCTAAACATGTTTACCCAGAAGGTAATTCACATTGTTTTAAATTCCTAGTTCTAGAGATTTTAGAAGAAGGAATTAGAGGAGGTGACATCAAAATTAGAACTGAGATTGCAGAACAGAGATGGATCCTTAAATTAAATACCCACACACCACCTGGAATTAATGAAGCTGTTTCACTAAATCCCCTCTTGAAAGCTAGGGTGCTTAGCCATTAATATGTTAAGATGATATTTGTAAGTTTGCCTTTGTGATTCTATGTTTTTTATTCATGATGTGAATATATATATATATAATCAATTTAATAGTAGAAGACTAGTTGCATAATTGGTTTATTAATGTTTCAATTAATGAGAATGTGCTTAAAGAAAGCTTGTGAATCAACTATATTCAGTCTGATGAAGCGATCAGTGAGATCATGAAAATGCTTACTCGTTTGTGTGATTTTTTTATTAAAGTGGATTTTTCAAAGTTGTGGTGATTTCTCAGCTTTGTCCTTTACTTTTTGCATTGTTTGCTGAGAGCCTCCTTCTTCATCAGGCAGCTGGTATTGTTCTTTCATTTCTTGTTACTTGTTTTTACCAGTCCTGAACATGGCTGAAGGCTCCAACCTAGATATGGAGTCCACTACTGTTGGCAGTATTGTATTATTTTCACAAACCGAATGTCTTAATCGGATCTTATGTATGGAGGTGAACCCACTAGTAAATCAACCTGTGTTTCACGAAGGTGACAGAGTGAATATTGATGAAAACATGCAGATATGATTCAAAGAACACCTTAGGGAGTATAAGAACAAACTTTATGAATTCAAGCATCTGCAATGGCAGAGGTTCCACCTTGAGGCTTCTCTACATTATAAGATTGTGCCTAGAGGCTTATGAATACTAACTATGCCCACCTATGGAGCTCTATACCCTGAGTTATTAAAGAAGTGGCAACAGATGAATTTAAAACTGAGTTATGATTATATGAATTTACTTATTGACTTTTTCTTGCCACAAGAAAGGAGTTAATAAAAGAATTGAAGGGACGTCATATGCGTCTACAAAATACATTTTCTGCTGACATTATACTAGATAAAATTGATGCGTTACATGAGCAAATATCTAGTTATGAAAAGCACCTTCAGAAGAGTAAAATAAAAAAATTACAACAAGATATGAATGATTTCCAGAATGTGAGGGTCTTTGCCTGGCTGAGGCAACCCACCACGAATAACGATCATTCAGATGAGCAGCCTGCTGCTCAACGATCAATTGTGAACACAGAGGTGGAAGAGGAAGTGAATGTACACGGAAATGCTACTGAGAAGGCATCTACCTCAGAGACAATACAGACTGCTGCCAAGAAAACACAGATCATAAGCACCAGTACTGATAATATGAGCAGTAAATCAAATCATATTACACAAGCAAATCCTTTTTCCGAGGATTTGAATCAGAAAAATGGGACACAAATAGTGCCGTTTCAATTGCAAGACCCGTTACCCATCAAAGAGAGGTCAAGGAGCCAAGGACAGAGGGTCAGGGCCCCACACATGCAAGATGGGTCGGGGATGCAGCAGAGACTTATGAGAAGCAAGACTTCAAAGGTTTGGTTTTAAACATCTCTATTATACCCCTGACCAATGCGCAGCTTTCGGTATTGGGTAAAGGACGGTCTTTTATTCCAGGACAAAAGACTGACCTTGCAGATATTTTGTAAGAGGTGAGGTTATTTTCTAGAACTTTAACATTGAAAACTATTTTTAAAAATGTTGACAATGAAAGTCATACTTTTGTTAAACCTAGCATGTTTGTCCCTAAAATGCATCTGATTGTTGACTCTTTGGTATTGGTTTGTGACTATGAGATTAGGAAAATATTTGATAAGGGCACTGCACCTAGCTATTTTAATCTGAGTAAAGATGAGACTGATGCATTACTTGAATTAAAGTCTTCAAAATCTATTGAAATCAGACCCGCCAATAAAGGGGAGGGGTAGTTGTCCTGGATAAAGATCTGTATATTACTCAAATGCATTTATTATTAAATGAAGAGGACACTTACCAGAAAATAACTCGATTGCAAACTAGGGGAATAGCAGGTAGAATTTCCATTATGTTGTTTGACCTTCTTATTAGTGGAATGATTTCTGAAGAATTGTTTAAATACTTTATAATTGAGGCCCCTTTATATCCAACTATATATGGGTTACCCAAAGTACACAAAATTCAAAGATTCCTCTTATGAGACCAATTGTTTCTAGTAAAAAATGGGCGACAGAGCCTCTGTCGATTTATCTAGAGAAATGTTTACATCCAGTGCTAGAGACTTGTGATAGTGTACATAAGGATACTAAAATGTTCCTTCAAGTGTTATATAATGAAATGAAGGACATTGATTGCGAATGTTTTTTGGTACTCTAGACATTGTTTCATTATTTAATGTCATCCCTAACGCTTGGGGAACTGAGAATATTAGAAGCTTATTGAATGCAAAACATTTTTATACCGATAATAAAGTAAACCTATTATGCTCATTACTGGAAATCATTTTAGAAGATAATTTGTTCAACTTTAGAGATCAGTATTATCTCCAAAAGACTGGTGTAGTGATGGGCACTCCTTGAGCCAACAGCTACACCAACCTTGCATTAGTTGAATGGGAACATAACTCATTTTTACTAAAAGAAGAGTATAAGAGATATATGATTTGGTATACTCGGTTTGTGGACGACATGTTTTTTTCTGTGCTGAGGCACACAGAGAAAACGTAATTTATTTTTAGAGTATTTTCATACCACCACCTCTTTTCTGAAATTTACTAGTAAAATCTTATTAGAGGAAACAAATTTTTTAGACGTGAAGTTGAAGAAATCTGATGTTTTTGGAATACAAACCAGCATTTATAGGAAACCTACTGGAAGGAATGCCTTGTTACACAGGAATAGCATGCACCCGAAGTTTATTGGGAAAAATGTAGTGAAAGGGCAGATTCTCAGATTGATGACATTACACAATGATGAATCACACCTGAGACTAGCATTGGATAATCTCAGAGAAGAGTTCGTAGAGAGAGGGTACTCTAAACATATTTTTGATAGCTATGTACTTGAATTAACTAGTGAAAGAAGTACTAGAGGGAAGGCTTATTTCTCTGAGAGTGAATTCAATATATCGCATACAAGTAATAAAGACAATAATAAACTTAGGTTTCCCCTCACTTATACTAGTGATATTAGCACTTTCTGTGATATTTTCAAAAGAAATTGGAATATTCTAAAAACTGTTAAAGAGTTGGATGGATTTCTGGATGATACACCTAACTTTGCTTTTAAAAACAAAAGTCTATGAAATGTCAACTTTGTTATGGTATTTAAAATGGTGGGTTGAATAATATTTCTCAGAGAAGAGGTACTTATACTTGCAGGAACGGTTCAGCCTGCAAGTATATATACTTTTGTACGACCTTTGTGCATCCACGTTTACATTTTGAGTTACAAGCTAGACACTATGCTGTGCTGACTGTAGGTCAAAAATATAGTATACTTTGCATTCTGTGAAACATGTAATGCCTATTATATAGGTAAAATGAATCGAATGCTAAAGGAACGCATACAAGAGCATTATAGAGACATTCAAAGTAAGAAGCAAATTAATGCCCTGGCTAAACAAGTAGAGGCAGAAGATAATTCACATTGTTTCAAATTCCTAGTTCTAGAAATTTTAGAAGAAGGAATTAGAGGAGGTGACATCAAAAATAAAACTGAGATTGCAGAACAGAGATGGATCCTTAGATTAAATGTTCACACACCACCTGGAATTAATGAAGCTGTTTCTCTAAAACCCCTCTTGAAAGCTAGTTTGCATCTGTGATTCTATGTTTTTTATTCATGATGTGAATATATATATATTTTTTATATAATCAATTTAATATTAGAAGACTAATTGCATAAGTGGTTAATTTATGTTTTAATTAATGAGTATGTGCATAAAAGAAAGCTTGTGAATCAACTACATTTATTCTTATGAAGCAATCAGTGAGATCATGAAAGTGCTTATTCCTTTGTGTGATGTTTTATTAAATTGGATTTTTCACAGCCGTGGTGATTTGGCTCAGCTTTGTCCTTTACTTTAGACACACCCCCTAGCTTAGCTGTGTTAAGCTAGGAGCAATCCCAAGCCACAGGGCTCCAATCCACTTAAAGTATGTCTGACACCCCCCCATGATGTCACCTAACTCCTAGGCTTGCACCAACCTATTCCTACTCTTACACTGTTGGGACCTGACTCAAATGCTGGGGAAGACTGGGATTCACTATCCTTCCCCTCATTTGCATAGGATTGTCTGCTAATGCATAGTTACATGTCTCATACTGAGCCTCCACCCTTAGCAACCACTACTCACTGGCCATGTTATCTTCTGCCTGCCATTGACTTGCATGGCAGGGTACTGATTTTAGTTAGAATGCTTAATTTAAGTTCATTTTGTTATTCCCCCCGATCCCGTTTGTAAGCCACTGCCCTACGCTTAAACAGCTGAGATTGACTAAAAAAAATAAATAAAAGTCGATTTCTGTATTTTTTTTTTTTTATGTTTGCAATGCCAATGGCCTTATACTTGGCCATTAGCATGCTTACTACATGATATGCAGCCTTTATTTGGAGCGGTCACAGCTCCATTTTAGATTTTGCGGAAATGGACTCGGTTACTAACAGAGTACATTTCTGCAGATAGCACTATTCCTGCACATATTGTTGCAAGCTTCATGGATTGCAAAATCCCCTCATTTGCATAGATTTCTCCTGAAAATGGGGTGATTTGCATAGCAGGGCTTAGTCCTTGCAGGATTAGTGCAGGAGTGCTCATGCACGCCCCTGCAGGCTGTTCCTGGAATGCACAGCAGACATATTGCCTGCTTGAGCTCCTGCACCAATCTTGCATGCCATGCAAGCTTTCTAGAATCCAGGGGATAAGCTTGCGTGCTATGATGAGTTGGGTATACTGGAGGTGGTGGGAAAATTCTAGCCAATTAAAGGTACTGATAGCTTGGCAGTGGTGAGAACAATAAGATGTTCCATAGGCAAATTTAGCAATTTTATAGAAGCATGATTGAAGTTTATTTTTAAGGACTGTGTGTAGGTTGGTAAAGCAGGCATTACCATATTATTATTATTATTATTATTATTATTATTATTATTATTATTATTATTATTCCAGTTTGATGACTGGGGAGGTCCACTGGTCTCAAGAGCCCATTTTCAGTGGAGGCCTGGGGAGAAAAGCTCCACAATACAAAGTTACATCACATAATGTATTACAAAGAAAAATATTTGCAATACAATCAATAGGTAGTATTACAAAAAACAACAGGTAGAATTGCAGTCGAATAGGTATCATTCACTAAAGCAACTAAGATATTAAAGAAATTGTCCAGGAGGATGAGAGGCATACAGCATAATGCTGGATGTTGATATTAGTTACATTTATAATCTGTCTATGAGAGAAATTAGAAAGGTATGAAGGTTAGCCAGGAGAGAAGGAGGAGTGGAGCTTGGGTGGTGTGGGATGAAGAGTGCAGTTACATTTTCTGTGAAGAAAGAGGTAGGAATGAAGTTGTGTTTTGAAGGTGTTTATGTTGTCACAGGTTCTCAGTGTAGAGGGCAGGGCATTCCATTTTTTAGCTAGGGAAAAGGAGAGTAGAAGCTGACCAGCTAGGCGCTTGGGTTTCTGGATGGTAATAAGGTTTTGGTGAGTAGATCTAAGGGGTCTGAGGGGGGTATATGGTTGAAGAATATTAGATAGTGCGGGGCAGCTGGTGGATTGAAATAATAATTTGTGGGCTGAGACAATTTGGAGTAAGTCAAGTTGATTGGGGAGTTCAAGCCAATTTAAAGTTTATAGGAAGGTGCAGTGATGTGAGAAGGAATTTGCCTTGGTGGCAAATCTGGAGATTTTATTGTAGCATACTTCCAGTTTGCAGGTAAGGGTGGAAGATAGATTAGTAAGCAGAGGAGTGCCATACAGAAGAGATGGGAGGAGATATGTGGTGGCCAAAGTATGTCTAGTAGAGGGAGAGAGGAAGTGATTTTTTCTGTACAGTAGGCCAAGTTTTATGTGGGTTTTCTTGATGTTAAGTTGGATGTGGGTATTGAATTTTAAGTGTTCATCGATGGTGACCCCCAGGAGATTGGCAGAGGAAACAATGTCAATGATGGAGTTGTTAAGGCTGGTAATTTGAAATGAGTTTTTATCAGTGGGAGTGGATTTAGATGGCGTGAATAGAAGAATCTTAGTTTTGTTAGCGTTAAGTGAGAGGTGGCTTTGGTGCATCCATTTTTCAGTGGTTGAGAAGGCAATTTGAGTTAGAGACTGAAGTTGTGTTAGGTTGGAGGCACAGCAGATCAAAGTTGAATCGTCTGCATATTGGACAATTTTGGTATTAGGAATGGCTTTGTGGAAATCATTAATGAAGATGTTAAATAGCAGAGGCCCAAGTATGGAACCTTGGAGTACTCCTGTGGGGGTGGGAAGGAAGGTGGAGGAGGCTTGGCCCCATTTCACGGCTTGGGACCTGTCTGAAAGATAGCTGGAGAACCAGGAAAGAGTTTTTGGGGAGATTTTGAGGTTAGATAGATGGTTTCGTAGATGGGTGTGGGAAATGGTATTCAAAGCTTTAGATAAATATAGCAGAAGAGACAAAACCAAGTTACCAGAATCTCGAGCTGAATTGACATGAGTGTAAAAAGGAGAAAATGGCTGTTTTGGTATTGTGTCCAGGGCAAAAGCTGTGTTGGGTAGGAGAGAATAGCTGGTGTTCGGTCAGGAATGGCATGACCTGCAGGTGTATGCATTTTTCAAGAAGTTTAGAGATGGGTGAGAGGATGGCTATAGGGCGGAAGTTGGAGAAGATACAGTTTTTGCCACCCTTGTGGAGTGGAAGAATAAAAGCAGAACGCCACAGTTTGGGTACATAGGACTCGAGTAGTGATCTATTTATCAGGATGCTGATAGGGAGAGCAATACTTTCTGAGGCAATTTTTATGAAGGAGAAGGGGATGTTGTCAGGGGCATTGGTGCAAGGTTTAAGTTTGGAAAGAAGTTTTTTTATAAGGTAGGTAGATACAGGTTTAAGTTCAAAAGTAGGGGTGTGGGAGGAGAGGGGGCTAGGGGGATGTTGTTGAGGAAGGTTTTGGTTAGCTCAGCAATAGAAGAGGTGAAGAAGGTGTTGAATAGTTTGGCAATTTTTTGGTCTGATTTGCTAGTATCAGGACAAGGGTTGTTTGTTGTACCAGGCTTGAGAAGGGAGTTAATAGAGTTCCAGAATTGTTTGGGGGTTTTGCATGATTTATTAGTAAATGGTTGTAGTAGGATTTTTTTATCTATAATGACTTGTTTTTTGGCTAGGTTTCGCAGCTGTTTGTATTTAAGTAAAAATATAGGCTGTTTATGATGGAGATAGCTTTTCCAAGATTTGTCTCTTTGTTGCATAATTTTCTTGGTTTCTTTGGTAAGCCAAGGGGCAGTCTTGTCTTTAACTCTTTTAGTTCGTATTGGATCTAGGGAGTTTAGGACAGTTAGGAATGTAGAGTTGAAGAAGTCAACAGCTTTGTCTAGAGGTAGGGTTTTTAGTGGGTTCCATTTAATGAGCTTAAGGGAGTCAGAGAAGGTAGAGGGGTTAAAGGTAGTTAGGTTATGAGTGTATAAGAGTTGGTGGGAATATGAGGAAGAGGATGTAGCTCTATCGGTGAAGGCAGGGAGGTGGTCTGCTAATGGGTTGGGAGTGACACCAGATGTTGTGACTCTGTTAGGGTGAGATACCAGGATCCAGTCTAGGATGGAGCTTGGGTCGCTGGTGTTGGTGGGCCTAGTAATGCAGTTAATGAGTTGTGTAAAGTTGAAGAGATTGATTACCATGGTGGGATTAGGGTCAATGCTTTTTTGCCAGTCAATATTTACATCTCCCATAATGTAGGTTTCATGTTTAATATTTGAGGAGGTCCAAGAGAGGATGTCTTCCAAGGTATTGGTGTTGCTACCAGGAGGAATGTAAAGGGACATGATGCAAGTACATTTATGGTCATTTAATTTTAGAATGCCAGTTACTAGCTCAGCATTATTAAAGGAAGGGATAGGATTTGGGAAGGGAGTGATGGATAAGTGATATCAGTAGATTAGTGCTACACCACCACCTCTTTTACTTAGGTGGTCAGATCGGACAGATTGATATCTGGGGGGAAGGATTTCTGAGTCGGTTATGTGTGGTTTTAACCAGGTTTCAGAGATGGCTTCTATGTCAGGTAAATTATGGTTGAGCCAGGCATGAAAGAGGGTAATTTCATTAGTTAAGCTTTGGGCGTTGATGGTGAGGAATTTGTGGTGTTTACTGATTGGTTTGTTGTTGGAGCTAAGGTTTTTGTTTGAGAAATGTTTGGTCCAGGATTGGGATGAATGTCGACTACTAAGCAGAGGTAAGGGAAAAGGTGAATAAGTTTGTTAGGATTGTGTTTGGTTGGGAATGGATGGTAGGGGGTGGGTTTAGGTTTGCAGAATTTAGTGGGGCTTTGGAAGAGTTTTAATGTTAATAGAAGGGTGGGGTTAAAGGGAGTTAAATAGGCAGAGATGTTGTGGAAGTCACTTGTAGGGTAGGGGTGTGGAGGTAGTGGTGGAGTGTGTAGGTGGAAATTGGTATAAGAGGTGGCATGGTAAAGAGGAAATAGAATGAGGAGTATGAGTAATGTAGAGGTAAGGATTGTAGTAGGAAAGACAGCATTGTAGATTTAGTTTGATTTGAAGTGAAAAGATATGTAGGTTAGAGAGAGTTAGGTAGGGCTGGTGGGTAGGGAGGAGGAGTGCTGAATAAGGTGTGGTTGGTGGAGATGGAGGTAGTTTTAGGGGAATGGGAGGAGCAATGTTGTGTGGGGATTGGGTGATGTAAGAGGGAGGGAGTATGGGATGACACTAAATGTAGGAGCACTGGGGGTGGGCGGAAATTGGGGGCAGGGTAGGGGAGCAGAGTGAGCCCGCAGGGCGAACGGAGCAGGATAGAGCAACAGGGCAGAATAGTCCAGCTGAAAAAGTATCAGTCACTGCAGTTTAGAGCTGAGGTAAGTAGGTAAAAGTACAGTAAGACTGGGTGGAAACAAATAGAGTTTGAGCAACACAGGGGAAAAGAAAAATATAAGGTAGGGAAAGTAGAGTAAAGTTAGGGGAGGGTTGGCTTTAGACGTTTTTAGAGGTAAAGTTGGATTACAAAGATTACTAGAATTAGAGCAGGAAAAAGGTGGAATGGTGCTGCCACTTAGTGGAGAAAGGAGAAATGGCAGGCAGAGAAGGATAGGGAGTAAAATAGAGCAAATGGGCAAGTCTCTAAGGTAAAGAAAGATAGAAGTAAAAAAGAAATAAGAGGGTAAGTCTCTGATGGGATACAATAAATGGGATAAGATGCTGGAGGTCAGCAAGTACCAGTGAGAAGGGAGTTTTAGCAGTCTGCGGTAGGCTGCTGAATCACACAAACTGAGGGACAGGCTAATAAATAAGGATGTTTAGATAATTGAGGTTGGTGTAAGGCTACATACATTTACTAAGAAAATAGGTAAGGGACTCCACACTCAGGTTCTTTTCAGGTAAGCCCAGACTAGTGAGCAGGAAAAGTCCAGGTAAACCAACTGAGCTTTTGCAGGATGTAGTCCGTATATTTGGGAGGTAGAGAGGGACCTTCAGGAGTGGAGTACTGTAAAGAGAGAGGGGAAAAACAAACAAAATGTAAGTATTGGGAAGAAGAGAGGAAGAGGAGGAATGTACATAATAGACAGTATAGGAGTTTGTGTAGATATGGAAGGATGTATGGAAGAAAGTGAGGATAGATCTAGAAGAAGGGTATATTTGAGGGAGAGTTAAAATTGAAGGTAAAGACAGAGAAAAACAGCTGTTGAAGGAGAATGCAAAAGAAGGCAAGAAGAGGATGCAGCATAGAAAGTCTTATTTTTACTACTACCATCTAGTACTTGAGAAACTGCAAGGAACCACCACGAACCACCATGAAATATATCAAAGGAATTTATTAAAAAGAACAAGCGCTTTCACGCACCATCCCAGTGCGCTTCATCAGGTTACATTCAACAGTGCAATCTCGCATCTTTAAATACAAAACCACTCATCCAATTAAGCAATCAAATCCATCAATTAAGTCAAAACAATCAACATTTCAAAGGGTAATGTATCCTAGTACCTAACTAGAAGGCATCGAGCACTGCAAAAGAATATTCCTTCTAAAAACAATGCTTAATTACATCACAGTTAAACTACATATATAAAAAATATATATAAAGATATATATATTAGTCAAATCCAGACCCTATGCATAAATAAAATTATTAAAACTGCTTAGTTAATTGTAATATTCAATATACAAATTCAAAGACCATATACACAAAACTTGCATCATATTATTACAACCTAAGAAATGCATCAGCATTCAAACATTACTTCATGAGATCTAAAATCTAATCATATCGACCACCCACATATGGAATATGAAAGAAGAATGCTGAAACATGAAGTATCTTTAAAATTAATCAAGATGCTAATACCTAATACATCTTAGTCGAACATAATCAAACTAAGTAAGTCCCATGAAGCTATGACTAGGAAGAATTCACATCTATGTACTAAACTAAACCATCATATAAAGACAGAATCACTAGCTTCCCAATAGAGCCGGTCTGATGCTAAGAGCTGAATTCAGACCCGGCTCTATATGTGCCCTGAAGTTTAGAATCCATTTTAATTCATTAAGTTCAAGGGCACCTATAAGATCTCCCTCTATCCTATTATGATGTAACACCTGTATTATTCTATATCTAAATGTATGTGAGGGAAACTGCTGACAATGTCTTGCTAATACATTCGTAACATTCCCCTTTCTGATGTCATATACATGATTGTATATGCGATCCTTAAATCTGCGTGTGGTCATGCCCACATAGTAGGCTCCGCAGGGGTCACAAGTAGCTAAATATATGACATTGCTAGTGTCACGTGGCATAGAACTTTGGCTCAAAAACTATTCCTATACCTGGAACTTCAAATCTCTGAACAGTGGATATATACTTGCATATACAACACTTTCTGCACGGGTATGTACCTTGTTTATATCTCACTCTAACATCTATGGGTTCAACCTTCACTTTTTCACTACATAATAGTCTTTTAAGGTTTAAACAATTGCTATATCTAAAGACAGGTTTGTTTCCCACTAATTTCGATACATCCATGTCTAAACACAATATCTTCCAATTATTGGTTATGATGTCTTTAACATGATTCACATCATTCGTATATTTAATGTCAACCAATACCCTTCTCTTATTTCTCCCAGAGTAGTAGTCAGGACACCATTTCCTATGATCTAACCCTGGGGTCCCTAGGGAAATATGCATTTGACTATCCACCAACGATAACGGATAGCCCCTATAAATAAAGCAGCCTTTCTGAACTTCCATATAATGTAAAGTATCCTCTTGTTTACTGCACAACCTGGCTACCCTAAGCATTTGATTTTTTATCACATTGGGAAAAATATGCTTAGGATGCATGCTGTCAAAATGGAGGATACCATTTCTCCAGCATGGCTTCCTGTATAGCGGTGTGGTTATGTTGTTATGATCATCCTTGTGGATGGTAATATCTAAAAAATCCACCCTCCGAGCAGAACACTCATAAGTGAAATTTAGGAAGGTAGTCGTTGACCCCATGAAATCTACAAATTTATGTAGCGAATCCAAATCGCTGTTCCAAAATAAAAGGATATCATCCACAAAGCGTCTATATAAGATGACATTATTTTTAAACCTCTCATCATCAAAAATAAACATCTTTTCACACTGATAAACTGCCAAGTTAGCATAAGCATTGGCACAGGGGGTGCCCATGGCTACCCCCCATGTTTGCTTATATATTTTTTCATGAAATAGAAAGATATTATTATTCAATGTCATATCCAAGAGGGTACACACTGTCATTTGATCATCATTTCCTAGGTTGCTATGCTCACATAGACATCCTCTTACAGCTTCAATTCCAAAATCATTGGGAATACTAGTAAACAAGTTCTTAATATCTAGTGTAACCATTAGTGTCTCATGTTTTAAATTCTCACTAGAAGAGATGTACTTCAGATCTTGTAACAGACTATATGAGTCCTTCAGAATAGTAGAAATTGAACTAACCAAGGGGCCTAATTTAGATTGCACAAACAATGAAGCATTCTCCGTCACCCAGTGCTTTCCAGATACTATAGGGCGTAATGGAGGTGGATATATCCCTTTATGCATCTTTGGAAGCCCTTTAATAAGGGGAATCAATGGAGACTCAATTATTAAAAAATCATAAAGACATTTATCTATGCATCTGGTCATTAGCAAGTCATAAACTGTATCATGTACATCTCTTATAATGGGTTCTACTTGCGATTTATTTATTTGACTGTAGGCTAAATCATCACTCAACAACTCATCCATTAGGTCCCTATATAATGAAGCATCCATTGCGACTACTCCCCCCCCTTATCTGCTGGTTTAAAAACTATACTGTCATCATTACACAGTTGTTCAAGACAGTGCTTCCGTGAAGCATTTAAATTGACATAAAGATTCTTATGTTTCCTTTCCTTATAATACAAGTAAAAATCATGTTCACATGCATGCTGAAAACATTCTAACAAGTTAGGCATTTGAGGTTTAAAAGTACTCTTCCTTTTATAAACTTGCGATTTATATGCAAAATCATTGTCCACAGAGTCCTTAAACAATACCTTAAGGGCTAGTTTTCTCGTGAACAAACGGAGCGCTATCAGAGTATCTGAAAGCTCGCTCCCTCTGGAAGGGATAAAAGAAAGTCCTCTGCTGAGAACAAACTGTTCATCATTGGAAAATTCTCTGGAAGTTAAATTGAAAAACAAAGTGTTCAACTCTTTGTCTTTCTCTTTGATTTTTGTACTTCCCCCGATAACTTCCTTTTGCCTCTGCCCCTGCTCGTTGAGCGCGCCTGTGTTCTGCTCTTGTAGGGTAAAGGGAAGTTTAAAGGTATCGCTATTTCAGAACTGCTCCTGGTGTAACGGTCATCTGATTTAGATCTAGCTCCCGTTTCTTCCATAGCCCTTAAACATTGTTGATTACACGGAAGGGAAGAACTGGAGGAAGTAATATCCCTATCCAAGTTAACACTATCAGGTTCTTTATTGACAAGTGATTCATTCAGCACCTCCGGATTATTAGTTGCACTTGAAGTGCTTAAATGGATGGCGTCTATGAGGTTATCAGACTCAACAGCAACTTCATTGACTCTCGGCCACACAAAAATGCGGCCCATTTGAAAGTCCTGACAGTCCCGTTTTAATTTCTTAAGCTTGATTTGCTCAAGCTTGTTGCTGTGCAATGTGAGTTGCCTAAGCATACTGTTCAATTTAGACACACAAAGTTCACTTTTGAAATGCATGGTAATATTTTTGTGCTCACCTTCCACTTTAGTAATTAGTTCCGCTTCGATAGGTGAAAAATAATCAATGAGCAGTTGGATATACTTATTACCAAGATCGATGTTCAGCTGCTGCCATCTCCGTAAGAGTTCAGGGTGGTTGTCTCCGTAGCTCGGCATGCACAGAACTCGCATGCCGCGCGGAATTACTTTAAAATGCAGACACGCCTCCAGGTGTTTTCTCTGCCATATTAGCCGGTACAGTTTATATAGATCATTTTCTAGTGTTCTTAGTGCCCCATAAAAATCCTGTAAATTGTCAGTATTGTGTGCAGCAACATGCGAGGTATTACCTTTGATGTCAAAGCTTAACAAATAATTACTCTGTTGATGAAATAAGCTATTCCAGTCATCGGTACCGCTTGTACCTGCCGGATTGTAATCAAGTTCAATATCTGGCAACTCCATCGTGTATTGGTCAATCAGGCAAACAAATAAAAGAAGTATCAGCACCAAACCAAGAGCGACCATCCAAAGGTTCCTTCCAAAATGGAATGCTGAGCAAACAGGAATCACTTGAGAAACTGCAAGGAACCACCACGAACCACCACGAAATATAACAAAGGAGTTTATTAAAAAGAACAAGCGCTTTCACGCACCATCCCAGTGCGCTTCATCAGGTTACATTCAACAGTGCAATCTCGCATCTTTAAATACAAAACCACTCATCCAATTAAGCAATCAAATCCATCAATTAAGTCAAAACAATCAACATTTCAAAGGGTAATGTATCCTAGTACCTAACTAGAAGGCATCGAGCACTGCAAAAGAATATTCCTTCTAAAAACAATGCTTAATTACATCACAGTTAAACTACATATATAAAAATATATATATAAAGATATATATATTAGTCAAATATTATATATATATATATATATATATATATATATATATATATATATAAATATATTATATTATATTAGTCAAATCCAGACCCTATGCAAAAGAAATAAGAGGGTAAGTCTCCGATGGGATACAATAAATGGGATAAGAGGCTGGAGGTCAGCAAGTACCAGTGAGAGGGGAGTTTTAGCAGTCTGCGGTAGGCTGCTGAATCACACAAACTGAGGGACAGGCTAACAAATAAGGATGTTTAGATAATTGAGTTTGGTGTAAGGCTACATACATTTACTGAGGAAATAGGTAAGGGACTCCACACTCAGGTTCTTTTCAGGTAAGCCCAGACTAGTGAGCAGGAAAAGTCCAGGTAAACCGACTGAGCTTTTGCAGGATGTAGTCCGTATATTTGGGAGGTAGAGAGGGACCTTCAGGAGTAGAGTACTGTAAAGAGAGAGGGGAAAAACAAATAAAATGTAAGTATTAGGAAGAAGAGAGGAAGAGGAGGAATGTACATAATAGACAGTATAGGAGTTTGTATAGATATGGAAGGATGTATGGAAGAAAGTGAGGATAGATCTAGAAGAAGGGTATATTTGAGGGAGAGTTAAAATTGAAGGTAAAGACAGAGAAAAACAGCTGTTGAAGGAGAATGCAAGAGAAGGCGGGAAGAGGATGCAGCATAGAAAGTCTTATTTTTACTACTACCATCTAGTACAAGCCAAAGCCAAATGCAGTTATACAGTTCAGATGTTTGGTAAAGGCAGCAGAGAAATGCAGTAGTACAATATCAATTACAGGCAAACTGATACATTTAAAACAATTTATAAATGCATTGTACCTCTACAAATATTTAAAATGATGGCTAGGTAATTATATATATATATATATATATATATATATATATATATATATATATATATATATATATATATATATATATATATATGAGGTGTATTAATACTGTCAGAGCAAAGATATACCATAAACTGAGAGTATGAACAAACATTAATTTAGGCAGACAACATGAGAAAAATCCCTAGCAACCTGTCAGACTTGTAGAATAAAATGGCTAGGCATTATATAAGTATCAGCTGTTTAATAAGTGGCTAGGCAACATATAACTATTAGCTAAATAAAGTGACTAGGCACTGTATAATTATTAGCTAAGTAATAAATGACTAGCCGTTAGTTCAAATAAAATGATAAGACTCCATAAAAAATGCCTCTAATGGAGAAATGTATCAAGAACTGTGGGAGAAACACATCAGTAGTATCATATAGAACAGATGGGATGAGTAATGTGCTGGCTAGTTTAGTTTTGGTGTTGTTATCCAGGTAGAGTTTAT
Source organism: Protopterus annectens (assembly GCF_019279795.1). NCBI lineage: Eukaryota > Metazoa > Chordata > Ceratodontiformes > Protopteridae > Protopterus > Protopterus annectens. Next base: position 241,902,272 of record NC_056729.1, on the reverse strand, counting down.
GGCAATATAATTTGCCTTATTTAAAATGTGTTTTTTTTATAGCGTTGAGGATATGGAGTTCATTACTGAGTTTGTTGTCGATTGTTATTCCTAGCAATTTGACAGTTTTCACTATTTCTATTTCAGTACCATCTTTAGCAAAGATTTTAAAGTCAATGTCTGGAGTTTTTGTAGAGAAAAGTAATAGCATGTTTTGGGGGGTTTAGCATTAGTTTAGAATTAAGCACGGAAGGTCAGGCACATGTGGAACGGCACACTCCAGCAATACTTCATTCTTCTCTTAATGATAACTGCAAATGGTTATAAAACACTGTTTATTAAAACAAAAAAATGATAAGTGCTTTCATCAAGACTATTCTCAACTTCATCAGATAAAACCAAACCCATCACATCAGCTTTAAAAACATTTCATCAAACCATCAATTATAATATAAACCAATCCCATGGCAGCCTATTAAAAAAAACTCTCTATTCTCATACATATTAATAAGCAACAGAGCTACATTTTACGTACAAAACAATAAATATAAATATTATGCATTTAAAAGTGAATGGTGCATATATAAGGAACAATTATCAAAATAAAATAAAATAGTATATTTTAATTCTTGTTACTATTTTTCTTGTTTATTACCTCTCCTTCGCTTTCAGTTTAAAGAGGCATGCAGTGGAGAGGAAATCATTTAAACCTGGCCACCGCCCAGAATTAAGAAAAACCTGGCAAATGAATTCCATATTTTCCAATAGCAAGCCCCATGGGCCACCCCTCTTATCCAATTCAACAGTATCCACAACTAAATATTTAAGTCATCTAATTTTTCTGCGCAGTGTTTACTCAAGGCATTTGTGGATTTACCAAGCCTAATATCCTTCAAATGCGCATAAATTCTATTCTTCAATTTCCTCTCAGTCTTTCCAATATAAAAGGATTCACATACATTACATACTGCACAATAGACCACTCTCTGTGTGGAAATACACTTTTTATTTAACCATATTTTTTACTCTATTCACTATGAATTCATTACCCTCCATCACATAGCTAGACTGAGCACATGATCCACATTTGTTCATTGAGACTTGCTGTGTAACATTTCTATTAGATTCCAGAATACATTTTAAAATTTTCCCTCTCTTAAAAACAATGTTAGCTTTAATGTCTACACACTCTCTGATATCCCTATCATTAAGCAAAATATGCCAGTTTTTAAATAAAATATCCAAAACGTCCTTACTATTGCTGTAAAAAGTTGCGATAAAAGAACATTCAAAATTTTGATTATGTTCAATAATGGATGAAGTCAAATTAATATCTACACCTTCCCTGTTCTCCAAACTCCCATCCATTAAAGGTATGTCTTGATCCTTAGACACTACCTGGTTACCTAAGAAGGGCCTATAAAACCCTCTTTCTCTTTTATTCACTACCTCAATCATAACTTCATTTAAGAGTCATACAGGGTAACCTATTTTTAAAAACATACATTTCAGATGGTCACATTTATCAAGATAACTATCGAACAGACTAACCATCTGAGCCACCCTTACAAATTGCCCTTTCACTATTGCTCTTTTTTGTTTAAAGGAATGGGCACTATCAACATGTAAGTTACTATTCAAACAGGTTTCTTTCCTGTGAATTGGCGCTACAAAGGCCTTTAAATGAACTTCTTTTTTAAGTAAAACTTCCAAATAAGCTATTTTCTCTTTGTTAACATCATACATAAACTTCAAAAAAGTAGTTGTATTATTGATGTATTCTAGAAAGGGTAGAATCTCTTCTCCTGGGCCATTCCAACAGATAAAGATGTCATCCAAAATGTGTGTAGAGTGTGCAGAACCTAAACCAACTTTTTGAAGTGGTGTAAGTGGAAGGAGTTTATTGGGTAATGATGGAGGGGGAGGGGCTAAGTAAAGAATAAATATAATTGATATGGGGTGGGTGGGAATGTGGGTAGGGTAGGGGAGGGTTATGAGCCTGAAGCTAATCAGAGGGCGAATGGAGCGGGAAAAGCTGGATCTTGAAAATTGCAAAATCAAGTAATTTGAGCTACAAAACCTCTCCACAGTCAAATAAAAATGCAGGCGAGAAATTCACAAAATAATTACTCCTACACTTTATTTTTGTGCTCAGCTATGACTATCAGACCATACCAGACTGTTATAGCAGTTACAGAAATGGATGCGTTCACTAGTGAAATAAAATAGTGCAAGCTAGGGATAGAAATTGGTACTTCTTTTGAATACATGTCACAGGCTGATGAGCCTCACATTGAGCATCATTCTACTCTCACCAAGAATTATTTCAAAACACAAACAGAAAATGATTGATTTCAATAATTATCTTTGCTACTGATGTCATTCCAAAGGGGATCCAGTATTTCTCAGCCTTTGGAGAACATTAAACACAGACCACACTTCCTTCCCAGAAAAGGTCTGCACTTTGCACTACTAGGCTTTTGAATACTGGCCAAGACACTGGCCACCCCCATAGTATCTTTCTTAGGCAGTGCCAAACCAGCAGACTTACCAGTATAACATCCTTCTAATGCCCAGCTGAAGGTACTACTGTTCAGTGTTAGGACTCTTAACATGAAACTGTACTCCCTGGAAGCTCTCAACACCATGGAGAGTGCTGACATTTGTGCAATTACAGAGACATGGTTAAGGGCTGTGGAAATCACTCCTGCAGTGCAAGAGTATAATGTCCATCACACATTCAAACCACCCTCTGAAAAGAAAACAGTGAAAGGAGGAAGTGTTTCCATTTACATAAAAAAAAATCACACTGCATGAATGGTCAAGCAGCATGACTCCCTTGAGCTACTGCATACTCAGTTGACCATAGGCAAAATCCCCCACAATATCATCGCTAGCTACAGGTCCCCAACTATGAACCATGAAAACCACTCCACATACCTGAAGTTACTAGAATCACTTACTATTCAGCCCACGACTCTACTCATGGGTGATTTTAACTACCCCTCCCTAAACTGTGAAACATACATGATCACTAGCATACAGGGTTAGGGATTCCTGGACTTTGTCAATGCATATGCTTTGGAACAGCTTGTCTGTACTCCTGCTAGTGTATAAAATATCCTTGACATAGTATTCACAAACATGGAGGAGTGTTGCACCCCACCTCCAGGATAATGTTCTCATTGATAAGATCAGATCATAAATTGGTCTCCTCTGAAATAAATGTAACAGCAGAACTCTCAACAAACTCTAAAACCCTAAAGAATGTTTCAAGGTTAATAACTTATATTGAGTGATAGCATAGGTAATTTTAAAGCCCTCCATAACCCCAAAAATATTAAAACCTATGAAGAAGTATACATGAATGCCCTGTGAAACCACTTAAATAACTGGATAGAAATGGCAGTACCTGACTAAACTAAACCCAGGTCTAGCTGAAAAAACAAGTCACCTTGGTGGGCTCCTGACATATCTAGATTAAACAACAGTAGGAAGAGACTCCTGTCTAGAAGCAAGTGTGAGGATGCACCACAGAGATAAGAATCCCTCATTAGTCTCAACAGGCAAATTAGGGAAGTGATCAAGTCCTCAAAAGCTAAATATATGACTAAAATAGCCTCTCAAGCAAAGGATAACCACAAAGCATTTTTTCTAGTTATATCTAAAATCTTAAAGGAAACACTCAATAATATACTGAGTTGGCTGTAGATGGCACTACCTCTACTCATCCAGACAAAATAACAAACCTGCTGGCCAAAAAACACAGCACAAAGTTCACCCTCTCATCACCTCTGGTCCCTCCCCATGAAATACCCCTACCCTTTCATTGCCTATTATCACAAAAGAACAGGTCATCACTGCACTCTGTATAACTAAAAACTCAGTATCAATTGGGCCTGACTGAATGCCAGGGTGCCTATTAAATAGCTTGAAACATGACATAGAGGAGCCAATCTGATCTCTATTTAACCACAGACTCCAAACAGGCTTTATTCCAGTGGAGTGGAGGGCAACAACAGGCATCCCACTGCATAAGGGGCGACCATCAATAGACCCAGGAAACTACCGACCCACAAGTCTAACTAGCCTCATGTGTAAGGATATGGGAAGGATAGTCCTGGACCTGATTAACAACAACATAGGAAATCTCGGACTCTAGACCCATTCCAGTTTGCTATTGTCAATGGTAAGTCCTGCCTAGTCATTCTGGTGGACTTCTTTGAGAAGGTCATATAAGCCATGGATCAGAGTAAGATAGGGCATACCACCTACCTTGACCCGACCAAGGCATTTGACACAATACCCCACTTGGGTATTATAAATAAACTCACAAGATTGGGCATAAGTTCTACATCAGCAGATAGATACCCAAATAGCTCACAGGTAGGACACATTATTCGAGTAGGGGAGTCCACATTCAGCAAGAGGCCAATCACCAGGGGAGTACCATATGGTTCAGTGCTGGGTCCTTTCCTATTTGGGATGTACTTCTCAGATAATAAAAAAATATATAGATGGCCTTTGGCTGACCAATTCCGCTGAGTACTGCAAATTGGAGACAATCGTTGTCTCCCCAAATGATGTTGATATCCTTTAGAAAGGAATGACACACACTGATGACCAGTGTCAGAGTAATTGTTTCAAAGGAAATGTGAAAAAATGCATAATAATATCCTTTGGGAAATGAAATAGCCCTGCAAATTACAACACTGATACACCTATCCCCAAGAGTGGACTCAGTGGTGAGAGATATGGGTACTTAGATAGAAAGTAATCTGAAATGACACCATTGATCATGATGCTGAGGAAATCCTTCTTTGTGGCTCAGCTTATAAGTAAGGGGATGGCATCCAGATCTAAGGATGACATAGTACCACTGTACTTACTAAGCCCTCATCAGACCAATAATTGGGTATAATTCACCCTTTGGCATGTACATCACCAAGTACCTGCAACAGTTGGAGCACCCTCAGAGGTTTCTCACACAAAAAATACAGAGTATAGCCAACATGTCATATGAGGACCAAATAGAAAGCCCTATCACTATATTCAGTTTCCTACCGATTACTGAGGTGTGATCTATGCCTGATCTACAAGGCACTCTCAGACCTAGCCCTGATGTTTTGATTACTGAAGTGTGATCTATGCCTGACCTACAAGGCACTCTCAGACCTAGCCCTGATGTTTTTTTTTTGTATACTCGCAAAATAACTGCATGAGGTTTACCCACTCCAAGGATCTAAACCTAATCTCTGGCATGAATAGATCATGCTGGATAAACAGATACATGTCTCAGATATTGCCCTGCTCTTGAACAGACTTCCTATTCACTTGAAGCAAGGCCCTTCCTTGACCATCTTCAAGTGCAGTCTGGCCCAATGGATGGGAAATTACAAATTCAGTCCTTGGGTGGTGTGCATGTCTCTTTTAGACAGAGGCAGTCTGTAAAAGTTGTCCAAAACTCACTTGTTGATCTTGCTATCTTTCCCCTAGGTATATAAAATTGGGCAAAACTGAGTAAAACTATATAGGCTTGCAAGGCCTCTTAAGCCGCTAGACTAGTAATCTCCTATGAACCTAAGAATGCAAAAAGAAAAACGAATCCACAGAAGAACACATAGTAGAATGCATGGGCCGGCCAAAATCCTGGAAAAGGAAGTGGCAAAACTGAAGAATGAAATGGATATACAGGAAAATGGATCCAGGAGGGGAAATTAAGAATCTGCAGAATGATCAAAAGAAAAGCTGGGGAAGAGATAAGTGACTGTTTTTTCAACATCTTGCAAAATGACAGTTAAAACCATTTGAAGAACTGAATCTAGATAGAATCCACTGAACAGTAAGAATTCAAATATCTGGGTCCCAGCCAAGACATATATTGTGCAAGCTGCATTCCTACACAACAAAAGAACGGATTCTTAGGAATGCTTTTACAACAAAGTTAAAGGGCCCTGAGGGTAAATACATCAGAATAACTGCAGACTACTTAGCAAAACTGTGTCAAGAGACAAGAATACAACATAACAAAATAAGAACTGAAAAGAAGATGAGTAAGTTTCAAATTTCCTAGCAAAGTTACTGACCAATATTGCAGGACATCAAGCCATTCTTAACCTCTGAGAGAGGCCTGTAATCTTCTAGAAATGGACAGAGAGGCACAGAAAACCCAAGACACAACAGAAGAAGAGATGGCGGTAAACAACACCCCATACAAAAGGAAGATCACATCCCCCACAATAAAACAGATAAAATGAAAGGCATGACAGCTAATCAAGTTAGACAATGAAAGAAGTAGACCCCAGATTATGACCAAAAAAGGATGAAAGAATGAAGGAAATGAGTAATGGAGGATGGATTGACATATGGAGAGACAGACATTTGTAGGGAAAAATCAGTTTTAACTGAAAGCAAATAGATCAAGTAAGCAGGCTAGGCTGGTTTCTGGTGAGATTAGAATGTGTAACAAAGGTAGTTAAAATAGAAATACTACACATAGCCATCTCCAACCACACTCTATTACTGATGGAGTGGAGACAGGAAGGGAAAAATACCACAATGACAATGAAAATGAGATGGACAACAGAAGACTGACTGAGAAAACCTATTGGGGATGGAGTGACTAAAATCATAATAGAAAGCCAGGGAAATAAAGTAGAGGTTAAAGAACACTGATGGCATGGGATGTAAGTGGAGATAAGAGGATGGATAATCAATGAGGCAGGGAAATACAGGGAAAACAAAAAGGGTAACCTAAGAATGTGGCAGCAGGCTCTACAAGTAGAAAGGGAGAAGAATAAGACAGAAAGAAACTAAGAGAAAGAACTAGAAGAACTAAAAACCAAAAGCAATATAGAAAACCTATAAATCACATATTTTTTTGAAAAATAGCTGAAAGAAAGTTTTCTGGTGTCTACAATGGGAGAAAGCAGGGATGGCACTGGCATGGAGCTTTAAAACAAAAAGAGAGGCAGTAGTGATAACCAAGCTTAGAACAACAGCTGGGCAGTAGTTAAGGCAGAAGAAGAAAAGAAGAAGGGAACACGGGGCTTGTACTAGAAGATGTAGAAGCAAAATGTGCATCTGAAAAGGCCCGGAACAAGGAATTGAAAAGGATTGAACATCTCAGAGGAATGAAAAGATGAACTAGACAAGTCAATGGCAAGATTAGAAGTCAGACTAGCAATGAAAAGAATTAATGGGAGGCCAGTAGAGATACCCCATTGAATCCTACAAACTAAAACACTCAGAAATAGAAGAGTAACCAGCAAAGGTATACAACAAAGGTAGAGAAGAGAGTATCCTCCCCAATACTATGCAAGTAGCAAGAATAATCTTGATACCCAAAGAAAATTTGAAATAACTGATGGAGGTGCACACTGAAAAATATCCTTAATAAAACAGATGGGAAAATACTAGCAAAAAATCTAACTAAAAGAATCAACAAACTCCTTCTCAAATGCATACAGGAAGAACAAACTAGTTTAATAAAAGGGTGAATATCAGTGGGCATCTGATGTGAAGGGATCAGCTTCAAGCAAAGGCAGTATGAATCACGTAATCAAAAAGCAGAAATAATAATGTCTGACATCCAAAATGCATTTCACTCACTAAAATGGGACTTTATGTTCCAAGTTCTGAATGAATCAGAAGTGGGGAAAGCATTCAGAAACTGGATAAAAGCAATATATAGACACCAATCAGCAGAGGTAAGGGTAAATGGGGAATACACATGGAAGATCTTTATCCAAAGGGACACAAGGCAGGGATGGCCACTATCCCCAAATCTTTTCATCTTAGAAATGCAAGTCCTGATGTGTGAGATAACGTAGGCCCTACATGAACTAGAATTGCAAGAGGACTGCATCCTTCTAGCAAAAGATAAAAAGAGAGCAACAGGCATAGTTATGAAGAAATTTGAAACATTCAACCAAAGAGGCAGGGAGCAATTGTAACATAAAGAAAAGCATGATGTGGTTAAAAATCAGAGCAAGCATGGATCAAGAAGTTGCAAAAATGGGGATCAGCATACCAATGAGGCCAGAAGTGAAATACATAGAATTAGAAGTATGGGAGACAGTGATATTGATGAGCGAAAAGAACTACAAGAAGCTTGCGAGAGAAATAGAAGAAAACACTGAGAAAGTGGAAGGCAAGATCACAACCACAACTGGCAGGGTGAATGCAGTGAAAATAATGATAAATCTCAAAATAGGTTTTATGCTAAGTTTTATTCCCATGACTGGAAATGTGGGATAATCAAATGTATCAAAAGCCACTGTGACAAATTCATAAAAGAGTGATGAAGGCAAGGATCAATAAAGAAAGGCAAAGAAAAAGCACATGCAAAGGAGGGTTGGGAATGCCAGATAAGGAGGAAAAAGCAGGAAGACAAAGAAAGTACATAAAAGTTCAGGAGAAACTACTATAACAAAGACCCAATTAACACTAAAGCAGATAAGAGAACATTATAGGTTAAGAGGGAGGGATATGGGAAAGAGAGGAGTGGGGAAAAAAGGATGAGAAGAAGGAAAAGGAATCATGGTAGAAGAGGGTTGGCACAAGCTAGGTCAAATCCTGCAGGAAGAGCAAAAGGGAGAGATAACATTGATTAAATGAGACACATGGGAAGAAGTATGAAAAAAGTAAAAATGGGAGGAAAAACTCTGGGTGGAAGAAATATTAAGAAAAACAGGAGAGAATGTTAGGAAACTGATAAAGGTGACTGCTGAATGAAAGAAGAAATAGATAAAAATATGGATGGGATGAAAAGGGAAAGGGAGAAGCTGACAGATATACAAAGACATTGGGGTGGAAAGAGCAGAAAAAGAAAGACAGAGACTTAATAAAATCTATGAAAAGAAAAGAGGATGGAATGCCACAGATGCAGAAAGGGAAGAAGTATGGAATATGGATAACTCTATAAAAATCCTAAACAGGAGATGGATACACAGATGAGAATACTACACAGCTGGCACCTAACACGCTCAATAAATAAAAAAGGAGGTAGAAAAGGTGGCAACAATTATAGACATGCTCTGGAAATGTGAATGGGCAAAAAAGAAAGAGAAAAGGAGGTGAAGGAATGAGGAAAGATATGATGAAGAACATTTCAAAACAGGTGTGAGCTATGCCATTTAGGACTCTAAGCAAACTATGAAAAAAAAATGGAAAGAAAATAAATTATCAGATACTAACTATGGGTGGATGATTAACATTTAGATTTGTCAACAACTGGACATGAGCAACAGAAACACAACTGTGGCACCCAAAAATAAATAATGCTATCACCCTGAGGAATAAATTAAAAGAAATAAAACTGGGGTGGGCACTGACTGAATGGTAGCAAGTAAGAGACAGATACGTCATTAAAGCACCATTAGATCTAGAGAACAAGTCAGACATCAGTAGCAAGGAAAGAGGACTTGTGGAGGAGACAGCCACAAGACACAGGTGCGGGGGGGATCTCAACCTAGAAGTTAGAGATAAACAAAGAACAGGATAGGAAAGAAGAGGAAAATTAACAGAGAAGGGAAAAGACAACATAAGGGGGGGTGAAAGAGACAGGGAAGTACAACCACCAAACCGATGAGGGGAGAGGAAGGGAATGAATTCAAGGGGAGAGACACACACCACTGAAAAGCAAAAATGTCACAATTTAAGTGTAAACTTAAACTCCTTGTTATCATATTCAGTTTCTCATTGTGAATATGCATGTGTTCTCTGGAAGGGCAGTACTCTACATGAAAGCTATGTGTGTATATATACAGCAGTCAGGTGTATCTTGTGTAATAAAATGAAATAAAAAGACATTTAAATTATGAATTGAGCACCATCCTTACTAAAAACTGTAGTGTGGTAAATTCATTGTAAAACAACTGAATGTTATTTAGTTGCTTAAAGTCGCTTGTTGAGTGTCATTTTTTTCTAGCAACTGTAGCACAATAAAATCAGTCTAAAACTAAGGTACTGCAATTAATTATAGTAACTTGTTGTCATTTTTGTTTCTGTTGAACTGTTGAGTAGTGCTGCTAGGTGACAGTTTCCTTCCTAAATCAAGCCTTCTTTCATGCTGTTCTAAATCACAGTGGCTCAATATTTTTTTACAGTTCTTTCATGCCCATATATTTCTACAGATAGTGAATTTAATTGTTGCCTATAAATGTGCTCATCATACTTTTTAATTAAACGTTGCCTGCTCTTAGATATGCCATTGTGCTCACTGTACCTTTCTGGTATGTCTTTTGTTTTAAATCAACTGATAGTGATGTGAAGCTCCATGTGGTTTTAAAATACTGTATTTCATTCTTAAATAACCTTTTACAATCCTACACTGAAACACACTGATAGTTATTTTTCTCTGCCCATGCTATTCATACTGTTCATTTAACTACGTAAAGTTATTTTTAAATGCCATTATTTTCTACGAACTATAGCATAGCTAATTCATCATCAAAGCAGCTTAATAGTGTTATTTAATTGCTTAAAGCCACTTGATAAACACAATTTTTGTTCTAAGAACTGCAGTGTAGTGAATTCATTCTAAAAACAACCTAATGCTGTTAATTAACTGTTTATAGTCACTTTCTGAATGCAATTTTTTAGACTTGTCAAGAAGTTCTTCTAGGTGACACTGTTTCCTTTTTGAATCTGGTCTTCTTTCATGCTGAGTACAAATATTACAAATTACAGTGGTTCATTCATCTTTTAGCCTTTACTTAATATATTTCTGCAGACAGTGAATTTTATTATTGCTTATAAATGTGCTCTTCACACTTTTTAATTCAATGTTTCCTACTGTTATACAAGCCACTCAAGCTGACGCACCCCTTTGGTGTGTTGTTTTGATAGCAACTGATAGTATGGTGAGGCTCCGCAGAAGACAAAAACTATGTGGTATTACCTATTGCATTGTTAAATAACCTTCTGCATTGCTATACTGTAATAAACTAATAGTTCTCTCACTCCATCAACTTTTTTTTTTTAAGCTATATGATCTCAAGGTTGAATTTATCTTTTTACTGACCTATTATTCTCCCTACTGACAACCCTGAAACACAGTTTACAGACTTTTGTTTCCTCTACACTGGACCACTAAACTCTTGAAGGGCTTTTGCGTGCCACTGCTATCCCTTTTTTTGTCTTTGTAATGATTCCTGTGTTATCATCAGTTGTTTTTGGCAAGCACTATTTCCAGAGCTCTTTTGACTGCATAGCTTTCACAGCTGGAGGCATGTATACCTTTAGTGTCTTTTTCTCTTCCATACTTACCCCTTCTAACAGTTACTGACAAACTTGTAAACTTGTGTTTTCACCTTTGTTATGTGATACCTTTACAAACCTATCCTATTTTCTTTTCTCAAAGCCTACTTGTACCTCCTGGCATATCCACTTCTCTACCTGAAAATAATTGGGTCCAAGTCATAGCAGAAATATTCTAAAGTATTGTGGTGATTACTTTTCTGCTTCGGTATTTTATCCATCTTGACTTTTTAAACTTGTGTCCCTTCTTGTCTTTACTTGTACTGCACAATCCAATAGAATTGTTTGGGGTTTTCCTGTAGTAACTCTGTGTCTGGAGGGGGGGTCCAACTACCTCTCCTTTTATATACCTTGTCTCCCCCTGTCTAACTGTAATGGTATCATTAAGTAAATACTTCTGACAGACATTTTCAAATCACTTCCACCACTCCTACTGCCTCTCCAGCCATGATAGCCCCCATAACAATGGTATTATGTATAGCCTTTCTTGCTTTATAAGCATATTTTATATTTAAATGTTTATTGCTACATACAACAGAGATTACATTGATGTTGAACTGATAACAGAAGCAATGAGTGCTATGATTTCTGGTTTGATTGTGCAAATATTGTATCCTTAATAACATGCTCATAATCTAGGCAGTGTTGCACAAGTCAGCCAGGAACTGTATCATAATGGTGTGATGGTTTATTGGCTGAATCCATTCTATGACCCAATTCATGTTGTTTGTTTAACTGCTTAAAGTTACTTGTTGCTCATCATTTTCTATAAGACCTGTAAAGTAGTGAATTCATTTTAAAAACAACATAATACTGTTATTTAATTGCTTAAATTCACTTTCTGAGTTTCATCTTTTCTAAGAACTGTAACATAGTGAACTCATTCTAAAAACAACGCTATAGTGTTATTTATTTGCTTAAATTCACTTGAGTGCCATTTTATCCAAAAACTATACTGTCTTGAATTCATTCTAAAAGCAACCTAATGCTGTTAATTAATTGGTCACAGTGACTTGTAGAGCATCATTTTTGTAAAGTTGTTAAGCCATGTTTCTAGGTGATACTATTTCCTTCTTGAATTTAGCCTTCTTTCATGCAATGTGCAACCATTCTTAATCAAAGTGGCTCAAGCATATTTTTATTCTTTACAGTTCTTTTATGACAATATAGGTTCATAGGTTCATAGGCATTAACTAGGCTAATGACCGCAAGGGCCTGTTTAAGCCTAGTCATGCATCCCAAATCTCTGATAAGTTCTAGGACCCTTGATAAGTATGAGCAGGGGCTTGGGAGATAAACCATTTGCCTGTGTGAATTTCCTGTTCCACATCTAATTTTCCAAGTTACACTTGCATTGGGATAAGTAGGAACTCTGCTTCACATGGACGGGGAGCTCGTTCCAGAGAAGGGGTGGTCTCTGGGATACATACCTATCTACACTTCTTCTTCCTCTATTTCCCTACACTGAAGTATAGGTTTGTGCAGCAGTTTAACTTATACATATCTATCTCTCAGCAGCAGGTCTTACATATATCCTAGGCAAGGTTTAAGTCTTTAGAATGGGTAATTATGGTTCAGTATGTTTTGCAGCTATTCAGGAAGTCCATCAGAGTGGGGTCTGACAATGCCTTTTATGCTAGACATAGTACACCTTCAACAGCCTATAGGAGACAGAATGCAGGGATAGAGCCTTGAGGCATTCTGCATAAGACATGTTACTTATGCCCTATATTATTTTAGTGAGGCACCTCTGTGAATGTTTCAGTTGTTCACTATGCTCAGTAAGGTACATACCAAAGTGGTCATTATACTCAATGATAGTTCTGATGAATGCCAAATACAGTGGAACAATGACTTTCTTGGACCTAGATATCATACCTTTGTTTATAAGCTGCACAACATAGAATGATTTCTTCACTATTGTAGACATGTGATGGTCAAAGGCTAGATTACTGCCTATGTGTGTCGTGTTCCTAAGTCCCTGACTACAGTGTCAACTCTTAGTGATGTGAGGTCAATATGATAGTTATCAGGGGTGGATGACTTCCTTAACGATACTATTATACATTTCTTGGCAATTAGTTTTAGTCCATGGCTCTCACAACATTTATTTGTCTGTGTTAACCCTTCCTGGACAACATTTTATCAGTAGGGACTGAGTGATAGCTCCTAATTTGCAATCATCTGTAAATTTAGTCAACCAGAGGCCACTGACCTGGCTTTGACTTCAGAGAGGTAAATGCCAGAAAGGACCAGTCACAGGACCAATTCCTGAGGGACTCCCCTTGTGACTGGCCTCTTTGTAGAGTTGGACTCCCCAGTTCTAACTTCCTGGGTCCTGTCTGTTAGCCAGCTAGCTATCCACCAAGTTACATAAGGGTTTCTGCAGCGTGAATTTAATTGTTGCTCCTCTTTCTTTTTAGTTTAATATTTCCTGCTGTTACATACAAAACTCAGGCTCATCACATCTCACTGGTGTTTTTGTTTTAATACCACCTGATATTGTGGTGATGCTCCACAGAAGACAAAGTCTATGGTTTTACCCGCTTCATTGTTTACAAAACTGTATACTGTTACAGAATAAGTTAAGTCTTTCTCTGTCTCTCTCTCTCTCTCTCTCTCACTCTCTCCCCTTGCTCTTCTTGTTTAATCTATATGATATCAAAGCTGGGTCTCTCTTTTTATTGACCTACCCTCTCCCTACTGGTAATCATGGAACCCAGATTACTGAATGTTGTTCTGTCCGTGCTGAAATACTAAACTATTCAAAGGCTTTTGCATGCCGTTGTCTTTAAGGCATCCAATTTTTTTTCTAGCACTATTTTCTGAGCTCTTTTGTACTGCTTACCTTTAATAGCTAGAGGTGTGCATCCTTGTAAGGCCTTTTTTTCTCTTCCATAATTACTCCCTCCCTCCTTCTGTTAGTTACTGACAAATTTGTAAAGTTGATTATTCAATTCACCTTTGTTAAGTGATACCTTTACAGTCCTACCCTATTTTCTTTTCTCAAAATCGTCTTGAAACTCCTAGCATAACCACTTCTCTACCTCCAAATGAGTGAGGTCAAATCACAGCAGTACTTTTCTAAAGTATTACGTTGATCACTCACTTCAGCATTTTTCTGGCCTTTCTGCTTCATCCTTTTCCTACAGCTATTTTATTCAACTCAATTTTTTAACTTTTGTCCCTTCTTTTCACTTTTACTTGTCCTACATAGGGCAATATATTGTTTTTCTCTGATTGCTCTGTGTGTGCAGGTATGAGTCTTACTCCATTCACCATTTCTCCACTCAGGCTCATATCCCTCCCCTCCCCTACCCACAATTCTCATTCACTACATTTATACCTGAAGAACATCCACTTTTTCCTGAATTAATCATTCCTTTTCCTGTCTTTTCTTGTTCATTCTTTGTTGACCAGGTCATTCCAGTAGACTATTAGCCTCTTTTTAGGAGAGATCTGAGTTTGTATTTATACTACTAGGGGAAATTTGGCCAGGGCATCGCAGATTTCCCCTACCATTATTTGCAATTGGTACAACAGCAGTTTTTGGTAAGATGATCGAGACGACCATAGAAGAATGCATAGTTACAACCCAGCAATCGGGAGGGTTACAGGATGATTTGTTGGATTAAATTAATCAAAAGTGTGCCAGAGAATGAATTTTCATGGGGCGATATCATGGATAGAATCCAGGAGGAAGATACCAAAGTAAGACCAGAGGAGGCACATATACAGAAGAAGAGAATATACATGCAGACAGTGGCAACTATACCAGAAGGAAAAGAAAAAAGAAGACGTTGAAAATAAAGTTTGTGGTACGAATACAAAGTAAAAGAACCAACAAATGTATGTATCTTTCATATTTCTGGGTTTATGTTTTACTGCCTTGAAACCTGCATTATACTAAATTTGTGAACTTTTTGTTTAGATGGCCAGTATGGATCTGTATTTTTCTCACACCTAGCATATTGTTAGCCTATGATAAATTGATTTTTCTATTGTTATTATCTGTTACATGATATTCTATCCATATGTATGTATTCTCTGTATAACTGTGGAGCTTATCTCTCCGGGCCTCCACTGAAAACAGGCCACTGGCCCAGTCTGACCTTCCAGGTAAACAAATGTAAAATAAATAAATAAACTAAACAGATATGAGCTATGGAACAATTTAGTATTACTCTTGGAAGTGAGAACACAAAAGGTAATAGCTTTTATTTTCATTAACCAAGAGACATTTTGGGACATTTATTTTGAAACTGTAAAATAATGGAGAAATGTTCATGTGAATATGAAAAATGGCAGAATAACAATCCATGGAATGACTATGTAATTAAAACTTTATTTTCAGAGACTAAAAAGAAACTACATGTGCAATTCCGAACAGAGGTTGAAAGAGACACTTTAAAGAACATTTAGAAAATCTTGCTAAGAAGTAATTCACATTTCAAAAGTGCATGATAATAGGGATTATGGACGGGGGATGGGATTGTAATGCTATTTTAAAAATGGACAAAGAGAAAAGCATACATATGACAAGCATTATAAATGATGACAACAAAGGTGTTGTAAAATATTGGGGCAACTGAAAACATATTTGTTATGGAAAATAAGGTCATTGAAACAGCAAATTTTATATATGTAGCTAAATGTGAACTTGAATGTTATAAATGTAACAAAAACAGGTAATTTATGGATTGATTTCAAAGAAAAGGAAAATGAGAAAAGTATATTAAATCAAAGTAACGATAGCAACATGGGAATGAAGAGGAAAGAGAAATAGAGGAAAGCTTAGAAGAGAAAAGGGAGACGGTACAAAAATGACAAAGGGCAGGAACTAGAGGAAGAATCAGATGCTAGACAAAAAATATATAAGTTGTAAGGTAGCAAGAGGAACAGGTCTATTAGCAAAAGTGTAAAAAGCTGAAAAAATGTAAAAACTTTAATATAAAAGAAAAAATGAAATGGTTAATAAATACATGCGATAATAGGAAAAGATTATCTCCTAAATTAAGAAACAGAAATAATTTGAGAATTCTTTCAGTTAATGCTAATAGTATAAATAATATGACAAGCAGAATAGGGATTTTAGAATGGTATAACATCTATATTATTATATTAGTGGTTATAAGATTCCTGACTTATGATAAAAGGAGTGCAAGTACAAAATCTGTGAGACAAGGAAATAATATGGAACATTGGGAATGCAAAGTGTCCTGGAATAGCAATATTACGCTGAAGAGTAGAAAAAATACCACATGTTATACTAATAATAATAGGAATATTAATAGTTGTACATTTTATGTGGCAAGTAAAAGTACATAACATTATAGAATTATAGCTATTTATTGGTATGTTATGTGTTACCAGGGGGATAACTTGTCAAAAAATTTTAGATTTTGTTTGTGTAAACATACAGATTATAATTGCGGGTGATTGTAAGTGCAATTTAACGGGTGATAAAAAGAAAAGAGGAAAGACATACCCCGGGATTCACTAATCTTCCATGTAAGACTAAATAAGTCTCACACGGAAACTGCAGCCTAAGAGTAAGATGTCAGTGCACCATGCATATTCATGAGGGTGCGCTGACTCAACTCTAAGGCTAACACGGAGCGTGCACGAGTGCAGGGGCCGTGTCGGACAGCCGAGCAGTCCAAAAATCCACGCCCCTGCAAGTCCCTCAATCAGCAAATGTCAACTGACATTAGCGAGTCCGCTCAAATGTGTACATACCCAACACTACACTCCCCCACATTCTAAACCCTTGTACAATTAGAAAATGTAAAACTTTAATTTTTTTTTTTATTATTCCCGATATAGCTGCCCATATTTGCACGTGTTTGCGTGGGTTTGCCCATTGTTTAGCTACAGTTAGCAGTTTAGACATTGAAGAGGATAATAAGAAACTTATATGCAAACTAAGCCAAATAGCAATAGCGTAGTGGTGAGCCTTCGCACAAAGAGGAGGCATTCCCGGTTCGAGTCCCACCACTCCCCTTTCTATTTTCTGTAGGAAATCTGTATATAAAAATAATTCCTGACATTTATCTTTTAAATTTTAGTAAAAAGCATTGAAATGGCCTATGTAGTAGTGAACGATATTTTATATATATATATATATATATATATATATATATATATATATATATATATATATATAAGAAGGTGAAATGATCATGCATACTGATGAATGCATAAGTAACGTATCTTAAGCAATGTGAAGCACTGCTAAGCAAAGTTTACCAGTATTAAACACATTTAAGTATAGTTGCTCATAGCTTAGCACTGTTTTAACTAGCGCAATGGCTTTGCACAGACCTGCGCATTGCACCAACTAGCGCAAACAAAACATGTTTGTGCGTAGCTGCGCACCGCACTAACTAGTGCAACATCGGGCAATGTTGAGCAACATCGGGCAACGCCGTGCAAAGTCGGCTAAACACAGCCACACCTCCTAGCCGGTCTTGCCAGTAGTAAAATAAAAAGCAATGACAGGCCTAGAACCCGGGATTCCGTGCACCATAATCACAGTACTGAACCACTAAACCATGACAGCTTTTTATATGCATGCACTGTCAACACACACATACATATCAATGAAAGTTTACCCAGTGCTAAGCAGGTGTGCTTTCAGCTGAGATTTTTTCAAAACCGGCCAATCACAAATAAGTGTGGGAAATGAGGCATATTTAAGCCCCATAGGCGGGAATACTTGCCATAACTGTTTGTAGCTCCCATCTGCAGGCAGCATGGCCAGTGTTGGAGAGGGCTCTTGATTTTGAGCGCAACAGTGGGGCATTGAGGAGTCAAAAGTAATGGTTTGGCTCCTCATCCATAATCATGATGACAGACTCCTGCAGGGCCAGTTCCAGGGCATTGAATACAAAGCAGAAGCCTGGAACCGTCTAGCACATGATCTCACCAGTGCCACAGGCGTCCCTCGGACTGTGAGCAGGTCAGACACTACTACTCAGACCTGAAGAGACGCAAGGAGGACCGACTGAACCAGTGGATACAGGAGGCCCGTGGGATGGAAAATGCCCCACTACTAGGTAGCCATGGAATGAAGTATGTAAGAATTGCTATTGTAGTCTATATTATGGATAGGTATGTCTCAATATCACTTCATTTACTTCACAGCTGCAGGTGTCCATGCAGCGAATCAGTAAGCCTATGCAGATAGGCTGCTAAGGCTACACCACCAGGCAGGTTAGTAATTATTCTGCATGTATTGTTATATAAAATACGTGAGAGAGCGCGAAAAAGAGTGTTGTAGCCCAATAATAAAGGTATAATAAGTCTTGAATAACTTCTCTGCATGTACTATTATATAAAATAAGTGAGAGAGCCTGAAAAAAAGTGTTGTAACCCATTAATAGAGGTCTAATAAGTCTTGAATAATTTCTCTGCATGTACTGTAATATAAAATAAGTGAGATAGCCTGAAAAAGAGTGTTGTAACCCATTAATAAAGGTATAATATGCCTTGAATAAGTCTTGTGCATGCACTGATATATCAAATAAATGAGAGAGCCTCTAAAAAAGTGTGTAATGTAATTAATAAAGGTATAATTCCTGGAGTGTGTCCGTGTCACTTTCTTCGATATGTTGTTGTACTCTTGCATTATAGAAATAGTATTGTTGTATTAAGTGCTGTCAACCCACACTTGGGTAGGACCATATAAACTGGATGAAGGGAGTGCCAGTAGCTGTTAAGCATATATACAGTCCTCAACTGTTGGTTCATGGCCGGCATGTACAGGTTAACCTGGCACATGAGTAGCTTGTTATTGTGTTCCCCAGAAATGTTAGTGTGCTGCTAGAAATGCAGGGTTCTGTTAAAATAAAACGGATAATGTCACCTGAACACATCCAGATATGTAGATATATAAATATAAATGTAATATATAAATACGTAACAGTGACATCTGCATCCTGGGCTGTTTGTATGTCAGATACAGGTCAGGTATATAAAGAACTAGCAAAACCCATTTCACAATTTAACGGACATTGCCTAGTGTAATAATACATGTAGGGGATATATACCTGCAGTCAATAGGAATGTAGTGTAAACTATTAGTATATATAAGTTGTTAATGGAGGTATCTTTTTACACCCTACTGTATGTGCATAAACAATGCAATTCCACACCTCAAAGGGTACGTCTAATCTCAAAACATTTGTTGGGACATATGTCCTATTGGTTTATAAATATCTGCATTTACTGGCCTGTTGCCACCAATCAATCCTGCATGCTGTTGGAATGTCCACTGTTGTTCTATATATGCATGTGTTATGCTTGCTGTTCAACTGTTGGAACTGTGGTGTGTTGGGTTAATGGGAATACTACTGCATGTTGTTACAACTAATTTGGAATGCTGTTGGCTGTTACCAACCCATATTGTCATTAACTCCTCCTAAACATAGAACGTATGAGAAGGCCGGTCCCAGCGGACCCACCTGTCCCACCTCAGCTGGCGATGGCACCTGGCACCAGCAGGTCCGGTGCCCAGCCTGGGACCTCCTCCACCATTGGCCTTGTGCCACCTTCAGGTGGAAGCACTACAGGGGATGGGGCTTGTCCCCCCTGTGCAAGCGTGGCCGGAGGAGGGCCACCTATCACTCATCAAACGGTCCGGGCTGAGGTGCGTAGGTAGATCGAGCATTCAGTCGCTGATCCTCTACTCCAGATTGAGGCACGAGTGGCGCAACTCATGGGTGAGCCTGCCCCTCCTACACAGCCCCCAGCAAAGCCAAACTCTGCGCTGTGAAGGTGCAGTGGTGACTGCCCATGGGTGGGGATCTCAGTTCCAATGTAGCCATCTGTGGGCTCATGGGCTTGTGATTTCCAAACATCCTTCCGTGTCAATGGTGTTCACCCACCACATGTGTCATATTCCACCCCTGTATGCATCGTGTTTGTCTTGTCTGTTTACCTCCCTAACCTACCTCCCCAAATATACCTACTTCCCCTACCCGACATACCACTCTCACCTGAAAAAAAAAAGGGCAATCTGCTCCCAAAAAAAAATTACGCCCCATACATAGCTGCCCATTTTGCACACATGTCCGCTGGACACATAAACTGATATTTAATTGGCAGTACAACATACTTTGTTGTCCTCACCCCTCTCTCAGGGGTGGAAGGTTTCATATTTCCCTCCAAATTTCTTGCATATGCACAGCTGTTGCTGTTAAAGAAATGGGCTGATATGGACCTTCCCTATACCCATCCTGCACATCCTGAGCTGTTTTCCCTACTGTCTTTCCCTCTTTGTTCCTCTTTTTCACCACTTTCCTATCTCCCCATTTTATTTTCTTTCAAAGAAATGAGCGCAGGGGTTAGCGGGAGTAAGCACTTTTAAGCAGTAGTTAGCAGGTTTGCGCTAGTGTGCACTTATGTGCGCTTAGCTAAGTACTGCTAAGCTTCGTGCAAACCCGCTTACAAATGCTTAAAAGTACCTTAGTCACCCTGCATGTGAGGGCCCTTTTTCTGCTCAGCAGCAAAATAAAACACCTCTGTCAGTCTCAAACCCCGTACTTTGGACACACTAGACTGCATGAAGTACCACTAAGCCACAGTAGATATACAGCAGGTTGTTGCTGAAATAGATATATCATGCATCAGAATGAGTGAATGTAAAGGAAAGATAGGAATGCCATAACACAAAACCTGTTCTGTGGAACCTTACCAGCAGTCATTGTGGAATTGCATTACATGACTGTGATAAGAGAACCAGCCATTCTAGCAGTAAATAATGTTACAGCATCACTTTACAACCCTCACACAGTATCATAGCAGGACAATCCCCACCCAAATGTACAATATACCTGTGTGTTCAGGGTCCACCAAGGATATAGGTAGGCATATTCAGTACTGGAATTGTCCAGTTTTCTTGAGCATCCTGTGCTAATGTCAACAATAAAAAAGCACAAACTGTGCAGATGTGAGTACATTAATATTCACAGTACAGCAGTTCACAAACAGTTTATCTGCCAAATTAATACATCTCAATAACTACTTATGTATGGCAGTTAATTGTATAAGTAGAAAAGAAACTACATACTCCCATGTATCTCGTGTTAGCACTATTAGGGGTGAGTACAATTCTACACTGACAGCTGTGTACTGGAAGTGGCAACATTCAGGTCTGAGTACAACATTCAAATCACTGGCTACACCCCTAGCTTCAGATACAAGAAGTATACCAACCTTCTGACTTAAATAACAGTGTCCACAGCAAACAAGTATGGTCCCCACTTTGGAAAGCTGAAATGGCTATGCATACCTGACTTAGCAGTTTATAGCACTGGGCTGCTATGACAGTGAGTACTGCAATTACCACACAGCAGGCTGCATGCAATTACCAAATGGTGGCCACCAATTGGTGCAGAGGCCATCACATGCACATGTGCAGATACCTATAAAAGCAGGCTGTACTTGCTGTCCACACATGCAATCATTCCATTGCAGCTCTTGAGAGAGAGAGAGGGACAGACAGACACCGACATCAACATCAACATCAACAGAAAAAAAATATAAAAGGAACTGAAAACTACAAACACATACAAAGGAAAGGTACGCAACAGATATGTATTTACTGGCATGTAGTAGATGTTTTGAAGAGTACTCTATATACTTTGACTCATCCATATGTGGCAGCAGTACGTATCTATGCACAGATGCCCTGCATAACTACTGCCATGGACAATTCAGTGTGTAGCTGTGTGCGGTGGAACATAACTGTGACATATGTAGCTCAGCATTAAATGTCAAACATCTGATCCATGTTATCTGTGTTCTGTTCAGTAGTGTGTACAATAGCTGTTTGGGGGAGTAGCGCATACAGCTATATAAACATGGATGTGACAGAGTAACTAATGCATGATAGTCATATTAACATGTAGCTTAGCATTGGCAACTGCTGTACCTGGCTAGTATGCTAATCTAGCATTTGCAGCTATATATACACCCTCTAATATTACTGTGTGCTCACATGTGACACCTTTTCATGTTGCAGCAAGGCCCAACAGGTCAGTCGTGAGGTCCACGGACTTACAGCAGTGTGGACCTTGTGTGTGTATGGCACACACATATGGAGAGATATTTCTGTCTCAGATACATAAGCATCTGTACATGTGCATAGAGCAAGGGACATACTGCAATTGTTTGTGAAGGGTGGACATATATATGTTGGTGAAGGTTGTTATGTGCATATTTCTATGTAGGTTGTAGTGTGTGGCAAACAAGACAGCATACAGTGCTGCTATATGACATGTGGTGGTTAAACGCTGTGGGTATGATTTGTCAGGTTTCCAGTGTTGCAGCTAGTGTGGCCTGCTAAAGCTACATGGTCTGAGAACACCTTTAATGCATTCCACAAAAGACTGTGCAATATTACTACATAACTGTATACCTCACAACCTTCGCATAATTGATATTCCCACCATGAAAGGTGGACTGTATATGTGCCTATATGTATATCTATATGTACAGCAATGGATGTTTATATGTATGTGTGTATATATATATATATATATATATATATATATATATATATATATAGAGAGAGAGAGAGAGAGAGAGACAGTGTCATATTTACTGCGACAGATGCCTGGTGACAAGGCCATGTACTCAAGCTCAATGTTGAAAATGCATTGGCATCTCTTTTGGTAAAAACTCTGTACCCATGAACTACCACATAGGTGGTAGTCTACTTAACACCAAAAGTGTAATAAGAGACCATGGGACACAGGTGGACAGTAGTCTCTTCTTTGATAATCACAGTGCCACACTAGTCATGTAATCTGTCCACGTGGCACACCTCATCACAAAAGGTGTGTCATCCAGGGAAAATAGGTCAGTGTTCCCCTCTACTCATCACTCATAAAACCCACTATAGAGTACAATGCCCCATTTGGTATGTACCTCACAAGACATCTACAGCAACTGGAAAGGCCACAGACATACCTCACAAAGAGTATTACTGGCCTCAAACAGATGCCATATGCAGACCGTTTCACAAAACCACAGCTAGACTGTGTCGCATACCGCCTACCCAGAGGTGACCTCTGCCTAACATGCAAAGCTATGTGAAACCCAGATCTGTTGGACATGCTCCAGGTAAAGAGATCACAATCCCTATGAGCTACACGCTCTAGGGACCTAAACCTTATCACCTCAATAAAGAGAACATGCTGGAGGGATAGATTCCTATCTCAGAGACATCCTATACTTTTGAACAAACTACCTATCAATAGCAAACCAAGCTCCTCATTAGCAGTTGTCATGAATAATCCTGATGATTGGATGGGAGATAGGAAATACACCCCAGGAATCACCTCTGTGGCTCTGCTTGACAGGGGCACATGAAATTAAATTACATGAGTGTCAAAGGCCAGGGTACCGTATGGCTAGGCTTTTATAGGTCCTAGGGCCAATAGCCTATTACCTACCTATGAACCGATATACACCCACATGTACTTGTTGCAATAATTGCTATGTGAGGTTGACTGAGTGTGATGGTGAATGTGTTGGTGAATGTGTCAAAGTTGTGTATATGTGTGATAGCTTAGTGGGAAACTGTTTCTGTCATGGTATTTTGTGTCCTAGCTCTGATCCCAGCAAAAGATGTGTATGCTATTGCTAGGCAGAAAAAGCAGTATGGCATACGGTCTGACATAGTCCCTTGGTGTTGACTGGGGTGTGCCATTGTAGGCTAAAGCAGTACATGTATGCTTATTGATTGGTACTGCTAGTGAATCCAAATCCTGTATGAACTGTAGTACTACCTGAAGCTGTAGGCCTAAACAGCACAGTATGGTGTATGTCCACATTGCTTGGAACCACTGTTTTGTGTGTTCCCTGTAGTCCTCAAGAATTACATACCTCAGACATAAGGTTTTGTAAATACTGACACACAGTACTGTATGGTACACAGGTAAAGCTCATCTGAGTTGCCATACCTTTGTGTCTTGTATGTATGTCTGATGTGTGTGTGGGTATGCCTGTAACATGCCCTCGGTCATATGTGTGTTACAGAATATAAGTGCATATCTAGCAACATGTATAGTCTAGTACAGCAGTATGCCACCTATATTCACGAATGTGCACATATGTTAGGCAGGGGTTTGCCATCAACATCTAGTGTGATATACTGGTAATACTGTAACTGGACTTTACAATAATTGCATTGGATGACATATTTCTTTATGCATTAGCTTGATATATACCTCCTGTGGCTAGGTGGTGCATTGTGTCGCATACAGTGTGCCATGTACTGTTGTATAGTCTTACATACTGGTTTCTCTTTGTTGCTGTACAGAACATGGTTTAATATATAGAGTGTGCCAGACACTGTCAGGCAGGTGTGGGTTGAGCACTGATATGTGGTATTGAAAGTGTGTATCTCCTGACAGCCAATAGGTTGCTATATATGGCAGTTCAGTGATATCTGTACTTTAGAATGTTAAGTGTGCCACATGACTTGCTCACACATATTGTTTCATTGTCTTCCAGGGTTATGGCCCACCATCGCAACCCTACCTATAGTGCAGCTGAGGAGGAACTAATAACAACTAGTCTGGTTCAGCACTACACCCTGATGTTCTCAAGAACCAGCCAGAACCAGCATGAGTGGACTGCACTGTGGCAAGATGTTGTCCATAGGTTAAATGACATAGGCATGCATAACCGGACATATGAGCAGGTATGCCATCACTGCAGTGATTTACTTAGACATGTCCGGCAGCGTGTGCCTGATGTCCATAGACAACAGTTTGCCACAGGTGGTGGGGTAACCATCCATCACCCGCTCACCAGAGTTGAGGAGCTTCTCCTGAGCCTGGTGGCTCCTGGCCAACAACAACAACAGCACACATGTATCATCATGGAGGCCAGAACCACCTAGCAAGTTGACATGGAGCTTGCAGGTAACATGGCATATCTGTAGACTATTGTTACCTCTATTGGTAGATCATGCATATGTGAGATGTGTACTGTGTAGTTAGAAGATGTGGAGCCTGGTGTTGTGCAATACTGATAATTTGGAACATAATCTGTAGGCCTGTGACTGTCAACTGTTGTAATACTGTAAGATTGCAAACCCACAGTAGCAATTCCACAGTTGTTGCCACTGACAAACTGTCTCATATCCTTGTAAGTCCCTCTGGTGTGACAGCAAGGCAGCAGACCCATACTGGTGAGTGTGTTCTACATTTAATATTGCAAATAAAATGTGCATGTCATAGGTGAGGTGTAGGCCATGTACACATGTAACACACCTATGCATAATGCATGCTGTGTATGTTTGCTGTGAGACTATTCACATCTCAGTAAAGTGAGTAGCTGCCTCAAACACATGCAATACACAGAGCATCCCACACAATTGTGGCTACACTGTAGTGGACATTGGATAGGCAGAGTCGATACACATGCAGACAACATACACAACTTTGTCATATGCAGTTCACGTTAATATGCTACAGGTGGCATATTACAACACCCGCTGTAAGGTCACACTCCGGTATCCCAAATGTCACCCACACAGTACACATAATATACCTGAGGGGTAGAGGCCTATCATGAGGTGGTGTGAAATTCTTCAACACATAACACATTCATGTTAGGCAATGCTCCCTACTGGGCACCTTACAAACCCATGTAACAACTGTCTGTGAAATGGTGAATGTAGCCATGGTACTGCAGTTCAGGTACAGCATGCTAGGTGCTGGTCTGGCACACATTAGTAGCCTTGAGTGACCACATGATGCTCCATGATGATGGCTCACGGTAATACACCCCATCCAGTTACAGTAACCACAGTACTACACATAGCATTCATTGCTATACACCTCAATGTTGTGTGTGTGCAAACATATGCACCTATACACAATATGCATAGCAATCACCATTTGCACAAAGTGACACATATACGTCTTGTAATGCTATTGAGTGTATAGGTCACATGACACACATTGGGTATGTGTGATGTTTAATGTTGCAGTTGTGTTGTAGCATGTCATGTCATGACTGGCACTGGCATGTCCACAATATGTTCTACACTCATCATAACCACTGTACAATGGCTATGTTGAGCAATGGTATTCCATCAGGTATACATGCACCACTCATCCTGTGTGTATACATAGCATGCATGTGCTAAACCTATGTCCACAATTATCTGCTAAATACACATATGCTCTAATCAGAAATGGATATCTATGTGACACAGATACACATCCAGCCATGGTATGTATACCTGTGAGTGATGGTGCACAGGACATTGCAGAGCTTTTAACACTTGCATAGCAATGTTGTGTCCATGTACACATTGTGTTCCAGGGTGAGGCTAATCACTGAACAAGAAAGAAAATAACCGTACTAATGCCAAAGTCCTCCTGACAAACGTGAAACTGCAGGAGAAAGAAAGGCAGGACACTGAACTCCTTTAATACCAAATAATCCACAGGTTAGCGCTGGATGAAACCCTTCTTCAGACATTTTAAAAAACATTAACAAACAATTATATACATTACAGCTTGTATAAGCGACCAGTGTATATAATTATTCCTTATTGAGCATATATGTTTGTAATATCTAACCTTAAACATTTTATTAGTCATGCCAGCGTAGAAGGAGGTGCATACTGAACATCACATTTCTCACCGCTATATTTTGTGTCCTGTGGGATGCTCTACCCATAGATTCAAAAACCTTACCACTATTGGGATGTCCTTATATTATTATTGTATTAATAAAGGGCATACTTACAATTTCCATATTTATACTACCCAAGTTCATAAGGGTTTAATAAAAAATTTATATACCTCTTCCACATACATAACAGAATCTCTGTATTTTATTAAGCCTGTAAGCAATTGGGGGTCTGAACACTTAACTCCTTCAAAATCCCTATCACTTCTAGGATATTCCAGTTTTTTTGTCACTATTGTTGATGTCCTAATATTACCTGTATAGGTACACCAAACCTTGGGTTCCTGATGTAATCTAGGAAACATTTATGCGTATGTAATCCTTCATCTTTTCAACTGTCCTTATTATACCTGTCCTTCCTATCTAAGGATACTGTTCACAGTTTTCTCAACCATACCTTAGCTATATCCCTTTACTATTTTAGTCCCTTCAACCTATTGGTCCTCCTCTGAAAGTTAGAATCATCTGTACATTATCTAGATGTCCTGCATACCTGTCCCTCAACATTATTTACCTCATAAATTGTTTTTCACCCCTACTGAAATCTAACAAACTAATGTACCAACATTCATTTCTATCATCTTCTGAGACACCCTTTCTCGTTAGATCTGAGGTTAAATCCAAGATGCTTTGATGTTGTGTTGAGAATGTGTCTGGTGAATTTTAAGAAGAAATAAAAATTGTGGTAAATGATCTATCGGTGCCTTCAAGACATTAAAATTTTATTCCATAAGGCAAAATATGTCTCTTACATTGCAGTATATATGATGACAAGTTGACATCATCTCATGATCTAATACAAACATTCTTTCCCAAAGGAGAGGACCCAAGGTTGTGGAAGGTATTGTTGGTAAAAGGGGTGGTGTCTTCGAAATCCTGTGCCTGTCTCTCTAACTGATCGCCACTTATAAAAATTTTGTTCCAAAACTGTCAACAACAATGTGTTCACACTGTCTATCTTTGGTGGTGACTCTCCCATCTCTTCATTAACTTCACAATAGCATCTACCCCATAGTCATGTTAAATTGTTTGAAACATTTCTCTATCTCTCTAGTGATGTCAGCATCCATGTGCTGGGGATATTCCCATCCAACTTCTTTCACTAGCTGTAGAAAACATTTAGTATCCTTAAGCATTGGGTAACCTGTCTGTAGCAATTTCAAGTGCAGTCCAACCATGCCATAGCATTTCATTTTCCTTCACCTCTTCACTGAAACAATAGGTCTGTTGGTGGGTCAGCCTTCCTGATTATGTATGTGTTTTAAGGTAGGCTTTCAAAGGTGTCACAGGTTTAACAGTTTTCAAAAAATTCATACAGCTCATTTAATCTTAAAAAATCCATATATATCATATAAACATATATTCCTCTTCTTTCAATAATCATCTTAACGACCAATATGATCTTGATGTATACATTATCATCTGACAACAGCTGTTGCAGTTTCTTCTTATAAAATGTACTGTCCAATACAACAACCGCTCCTCCCTTGTCAGCATTCTTGATGACCAACTCATTGTTATGAATTAACCCCTGTAATGCTTGTTGTTGTGCGAAAGTTAAATTGAAATATTTTCTATGGCCGCCGGCCCTAAAATATTCCTCTAAATCCCTCTCACAACTATCAATAAACACACATGGGATTTAGAGGAATATTTTAGGGCCGGCGGCATTACAGGGGTTAATTCATAACAATGAGTTGGTCATCAAGAATGCTGACAAGGGAGGAGCGGTTGTTGTATTGGACAGTACATTTTATAAGAAGAAACTGCAACAGCTGTTGTCAGATGATAATGTATACGTCAAGATCAATCCATTGGTCGTTAAGATGATTATTGAAAGAGTGAATAGATGTTTATATGATTTACATGGAGATTTTAAGATTAATGATGAGCTGTATGAATTTTTGAAAACTTGTAAACCTGTGACACCTTTGTTGAAAGCCTTACCTAAAATACATAAATCACTGAAGGACCCACCCCTCAGACCTATTGTTTCAGGAAGGGGATGGGTGACCGAAAATGCTTCCATATGGTTGGAATGCACTTTGAAACCATTGCTAGACAGGTTACCCAATGTGCTTAAGGATACTAAATGTTTTCTACAGCTAGTGAAAGAAGTTGATGGGAAATATCCCAGCACAGGGATGCTGATGGTCACGTTAGACATAGAGAGCCTGTTCACTGTCATTAACAATGACTATGGGGTAGATGCTATTGTGAAGTTAATGCAAGAGATGGGAGAGTCTACTGCCAAGATAGACATAGTGAGAACATTGTTGTTGACAGTTTTGGAAAACAAAATTTTTATAAGTGGCGATCAGTTGTATAGACAGGCACAGGGGATTGCCAGTGGCACCCCCTGTGCCAATACCTATGCGAATTTGGTCCTCTCCTTTTGGGAAAGAAAGTTTGTATTAGATAATGAGAGATGGACTAAACATATCATCATATATACTCGTTTTGTAGATGATATTTTTATTTTATGGAGAGGTGACCTACCCTCTTTGAAGGCCTTTTTAGATCATTTACACTCCACAACCACTTTCTTAAAATTCACCATGACACATTCTCAACACAACATCAGTTTTTTGGATGTCAACTTGCTTCTAACGAATGAGGGTTTCTCCTCAGAATTACATAGAAAAGAATGTTGGAAGAATAGTTTGTTAGATTTCAGTAGTATGCACCCACGATTTTTGTTTCCAAATATTGTATAGGGACAGGTATGCAGGACATCTAGACTTTGTACAGATGATTCTAACTTTCAGAGAGAAATTTCAGGGTTGAAGGCAAACTTTACTAACAAGGGATATAGCGAAGGTATGGTTGAGAAAGTGGTGAACAGTGGGGTGAGTAAAAGGAAGGATAGGTATAAACCTTGGTTGAAAAGTGACGAAGGGATAGTGACAAATGATGATGGCCACTATGTTACATCAGGAAATCCAAGGCTCTACCTTACCTATAATAGTAACATTAGGGACATCAACAATATAGTGACAAAAAACTGGAATATCCTTAGAAGTGATAGGAAGTTGAGTGAGCTAGTGGGTTCTAGACCAGATATTGGTTACAGGCGTAATAAAAAAAATTTGAAAGATCTGTTATGTATTGAGAAGAATGTAGGAGATGTTAGACAACCCCTTATGAACTTGGGTAGTACAACATGTGGAAATTGTAAGGCATGCCCCTTTATTAATAAAAATAATAATAAGTTTAAACATCCCAATAGTGGGAAGGTTTTTGAATTTAAGGGTAGAGCGAATTGCAGGACACAAAATATAGTGTATATAGCCGAGTGTTCAGTATGCACCTCCTTCTACGTTGGCATGACTAATAAAATGTTTAAGGTTAGGATATTACAACATATATGCTCAATAAGGAATAAGGATATACACAATGCGCTATACAAGCATGTTGAGGCTCATCCCACACACTCCTTTAGATTCAGAGCCATAGCCAATTTGACTATGAATATACGAGGAGGAGACATAAAAGCACATACAGAGTCTCTAGAATCATGATGGATAATAGAATTACAAGCACATAGGGAACCAGGATTAAATGACCTGGTCCCTTTAAAACCGGCTTTGCAAAAGAGGCGTGTTTTTTATTAAATGCTTTTAATATTTGATTGGCTGTTTTTAGATTTTACCACATCACCTGTAATGTATATAATTGTTTGTTAATGGTTTTTAAAATGTCTGAAGAAGGGTTTCATCCCGAAAGCGCTAACCTGTGGATTATTTGGTGTATTAAAAGGAGTTCGTACAGCAGTGTCCTGCCTTTCTTTCTTCTGCAGTAATCTCTGAACAACAACACACATGCATCAAAGCCATGTATACTGTTATTAGCAAGGACTGTCTACACTCGCACTGCATGCTGTTGAGCAACACACGTCCTGCCTGCTGACACGTGTGATATAACTGTTTGGCTTGTGATACTGTACCCCACCATCAAACAGTATTGAGTATGTTCAGGACTGCTGGTGGTGTGTGTGTGTGTGTGTGTGTGTGTGTGTGTGTGTGTGTGTGTGTGTGTGTGTCTGCTTTAGTGAGGAGTGTATTTGTGTGCATGTGTGCATGTGTTCTGACATCATGTACAGGTCGTAAAGTGTGTTTCCTGTCTCTCTCTCACAGGTGCTGAGGTTGGGCTGGTTCACTGCAGCAGGGAACCTGATGTCACTGAGCCAAATAGTGGTGATGAGGATAAGTGTGTTGAGGCACAGGCATGTTTGCCAGGGTCTGTCGTTGGCCCACCAATCGACAGTACACAACTGTCCACCCCATCCATGCACACAGTCATACTGCCAATACATCCATCACCAATGCCCTTAGCTGAGGGACAGTGTACAGTTGGCATTGGCCAGGACAGTGTGGTATCTATGGCACATGCATCCCAACACAGCAGCCATATCCAGATGTCTGGAACATTACCACATAGGCAGAAGTCCGGGGTTACTCGTCGGAGCACTGCTGGTCATCATGCCCCTGAAAGACGTGCCACAGGTCTTACAACCTCACGCATGTTCCAGGCTATCATGGAGGCACAGGCACGTATGGAATAGTACACCAGACAGGGACTAAGGACACAGAGGGCACATAACACAGCTGTAAATGACAGTATCCGTGACCTAGCAGGTGCCATCCGTAATTACACTGAGGTCACTGATAGACATTGGAGTGAGACATTAGATTTTCTCCGCAATGTCATGACCATGTGTCAGAACAGTGTGGGACAGTTGAGACGTCAATGTGGACGTATGCCAGCAACATCAGCATCTGTAAATCACTGCGGATGTCCCTCAAGTCACAGCTGCTCCCGTAGTGCCAGTACCAGCCCCAGCAATGTTGGGGGTGGGCTGTCCATAGACCGTCCTAGAAGGTCACGTGCACGTAGCTCTGGCCAGCCCCAGCAGGGACCTGGGTCCAGTGTACATATGTCTACCTCTGAGGATAGTACCCAGTCTGGCTTAGTACCTGATACTGTCAGTAGCACCCCTGCCAGGCACAGGTACCATATCCATGGCCAGAGACAGTGATCTGTAAAGCCTGGCAGGTACAGTCTGTGGCTGTCCCACAAATCCCCGTATATGGCAGCCACATGATGGAACTGTGTGCATGCAGACACACACATACACATAAACCAGACACCTAGGGCTACCAACTACCCACACACATTACATCAACTTTGGCCCATAGCAGTACTCTTGGCCCTCACACACACACACACACACACACACACACACACACACACACACACACACACACACACACACACACACACATACATGCCGATTGTATGGCTCAATGTAGGCCTCTGGCAAACCAACAACACACCCTGTGCATATGATGAAATCTGTGCCACCTCCTGTCATCTGTAACATTGATACAGGAACAGGCTAACATGGTGCTGATGCACAGGGTAACTTTATAGCAATGTTAGCATGTTGTCAGCAGTAAAGTGTAATGATATCCTTGAAGGTGTAGCTGAGCAGACATGATGCATTAAAGCTATGATTGTCAATGTAGTATTGTTTACATCAGTGTTAGTTCCAATAGTGTATTGTCCGCCCACGTGCCACTTAGCTGATGTGTGTAATATTGGCAACATGTGTTAGAGAGTGGATGTGTGTAGCACAGATTTGCAGGTGTACATTTGTGAACATGGTGGAGGTGCACTGTCTGCATGTACGTGCATAGTGGACACATGGGCAGGGTGACATGCCCTGTATTACACAGTAACACTCCATAGTTTCTGTTGGTGGCCAGTAAGCATGTTACTACACACATTTTGGAACTTGGGTACACATGTGTGTATGACATGGTTTGACACTGTGCTGTGGGTGATACTGTTACTATCTGTCAATGTTTTGCATTATGGTAGTATACATAACCTCAACAGCCTGACCATAAACAATCATTAGATGATGTCTTGACAACTGACACACAGATGTAGGACACACAGTAACATTTGGATCCTTCAGGTACTATACTATGCCAGTAACCAGTGGTATTCACTTGCACCCATTCCTGAGACCACTCCTGTTTGGCATATAGCTCTCTTAGGTACAAGCAATCACAGTAGGGATATGTCCGTCCACGTCTGGAAATGCATACTGTGGACTATAATGCATTCTCCAGATGACACACACATCCTCCACAAGGGTATCATACATAGGTTCATAGGTTCATAGGTAGATACTAGGCTATCTGCCCTAGGGCATTTATAAGCCTAGCCAGAGTGTATTTGGCTTCTGCCTCGCTATTAGATTAGCCTACTGTGCCTCTGTAAAGTAGGTCACAGAAGGTACCCTTTTAAGATTAGTTTACTGTGCCTCTGTCTAGCAGGGACACAGGAGAGATCCCAGGGGTGAATTTGCGATTTCCCATCCACGCGTCCAAATTTTGCTTGAAGAGGGTCAGCGAGGGGCTATGTCTAACATGAATTGGGATTCTATTCCAGAGTGAGGGGAGCCTTTGGGAAATAAATCTGTCCCTCCAGCATGTCCTATTTATTTTTGTGCTGAGGTTTAGGTCCCTGGAGCGTGTAGCTCTAAGGGACTTGGATTTTTTGAGGTGGAGCATGTCCATTAATTCTGGGTTTGACATGGCTTTGTACATCAGGCATAGATCACCTCTGATTAGGCGGTAAGCAACTGAGTAGAGCTGGAGTTTCTTTAGTCGAGCTGCATAGGACATCTGTTTGTAGCCCATGATCCTCTTGGTGAGGGACTTTTGGGGTCTCTCCAGTTGCTGCAGGTGTCGGGTAAGGTACATCCCAAAAGGGGCATTGTATTCAATTATGGG
Organism: Protopterus annectens; assembly: GCF_019279795.1. NCBI lineage: Eukaryota > Metazoa > Chordata > Ceratodontiformes > Protopteridae > Protopterus > Protopterus annectens. The sequence continues at coordinate 241,868,505 of NC_056729.1, read as the reverse complement.
CCTGATGAGTGACGAGTAGAGGGGCACAATGACCTCTCTTGATCTAGATGCGAACCCTTTCGTGATAAGGTGGGCTATATAGAAGGTTTTTCTAACCACTTTGGCAACGTGATTATCAAAGGAGAGATTACTATCTGCGTTGGTCCCCAAATCTCTAATTACTTCTTCCGTACTTAATGGATTACCACCTATGTGGTAATTTGTGGGCACCTTGTTTTTCCCAAAGGGGATGACTATGCACTTTTTAGCATTTAGCTTGAGGCCGTGGCTCTGGCACCAAGCATCCGTCTCTGTGAGACCCTTTTGGAGGATGCTTGTGTCAGCTGGAGATTCGATTATGGCCCCCAGTTTGCAGTCATCTGCGAACTTTGTCAGCCATAATCCCCCCGTGTTAACCTGAACCTCAGAGAAGTATATACCGAACAAGAGAGGTCCCAGAACTGAGCCCTGTGGGACGCCACTTGTAACTGGTTTGGATTTGGACATGGCACCTGCGATTCTGACCATGTGGGTTCTATCTCTGAGTCAGTTTGCAACCCATCTTGTGATATAGGGGTTGATATTTAAGCTGGTAAGCTTATTTATGATGCCCGAGTGGGGTATTGTGTCGAAGGCTTTGCGCAGGTCCAGGTAGGCTGTGTGGACTACCTTGCCCTCATCTATGGCTTTGGTAACTGTTTCAAAGAAATCAACTAGGTTTAAGAGGCAAGATCTGCCCTTAACAAAGCTGAATTGGGTAGGGTCCAGTGTCTGGAGGCTCCCAATGTCTTTGTTTATGAGTTCCATGATAATATGCTCCATAGCTTTACAGACCAGACTAGTCAGGCTTATGGGGCGATAGTTTCTGGGGTCCGTTGTGGCACCACCTTTGTGGAGTGGGACCACTGTAGCTGTACGCCATTCTTTTGGTACATATCCTGTAGTAAGGCTAAGTTTGAACAGTGACTTAATGTGACGGTTCAATTCTTCTTGGAGCTCATGTAAGACACAGCCTGGGACACCGTCCAGTCCCATAGATGCTGTGTTTTTTGCTTTGGAGAGGGCAGCTTTCACCTGTGCATCTGTGATGTCAGGGAGGTTACATTCAGTTGGGATAGGCGTTTGCTCCTTTGGGGGGGGCGAGAAGTTTGCGCTGAATCTGTCTGCCAGGATGTTGGCTATGTCTGTAGGTTCGGTATATTCTGTACCATTATGCAACAATTCAGAGCATATCTGGGAGTTTCCGCCCATGTTTCTGACATAACTAAAGAAGTCCTAGTGATTACCTTTAGTGTCTAGGGCAATTTTTCTTTTGAAACTGGCCTTTGATGATTTTTATGAGGGATCGAAGTTTCTTGCTAATACTGATCAGAGATGCCTTCCCTTTTTGGGATTTTGCTCTGTCATGTAGTAGCTTCCTCCTTCTGCTGTACAGCTTATTTATGGCTGGGGTCCACCAGACCGGTCTCCTGTTTTTGGAGGAGTGAGTCTTGGTTTTATTTGGGATAGCATGATCCATGCATTCCTGCAGGTGCTCATAGAATGCATTTGTAAAGGATTCTGCGGATTAGGCTGTATTATCCTGTGGTCCAGGGGCTTTGAAGTTTTCCACCTCAGTCTTGAGAAGTGCAAAGTTGGCTTTGGAGAAATTCTTTACAGTGATTTCCTTGGCTGGGGGTGGGGACGGGATATGGATGTCCAGGGAAATTTGTTTATGGTCTGATCTTACCAATGAGGGGTTTACCTCTGGTGTGGAACATAGAGTCCCCATATTGGTGATGACCAGGTCCAATATGTTGTTCCCTCTTGTGGGAGTGGTGACCAGTTGTTCCATTGCATTAAGAGTTTATAAATTCAAGGAACCGTTGGGCGAGGGTGTTTGAGCTTGAGTAGATTTCCCACTCAATGTTTGGGTAGTTGAAGTCACCCAATAACATAGTGTTTGGAGAGACCTTCATATTCTCCAGTGTTCTCAGGGATGCCAAGTGGGGTTCCTGTAATAGGGAGGGTGTTCTGTAGCAGGCTACAAACTAAAAGGCAGTTTTGCCCGCTGTTAGTTGCACATGGATGGTTTCCGATGCTTCGTGCAGTGCCACTAACCTGGAGGTGTAGGTATCTTTGATGAATATAGATACTCCCCCTCCTTTTGTGCTTCGGTCTGAGTTTTGGGGCCGAAACGCATGGTATGAGTTATAACCTGGTAGTGCTGGGGTGCTCTCAGGAGCCTTGAACCAGGTTTCTGTTACTGCACAGGCATCAAATTTCTCCATACTGAGGAGAGTCTCGAGTGCGTGCATCTTGAGGTTTAGACATCTGGCATTGATTAGCATTACCTTTAGTTTTTTTATCTTTGGGTTGTCTATGGAGCTGGGTTTGTCCTTTGAGCCTTGCCTAAAAAAGGCACTATGGGGGTGGCAATAGCCTTGGCCAGTATATGAAAGCCTAAGGGTGACAGGTGCAAGCCGTGCAAGCTGTCCTTAGCGAAGCAACGTGGCTTGTCGAGCATGTCATCCCAGGCTGACAGACACTGGATCCCCTTTGAATGACACCAATACTTTAGCCAATTGTTGAAACTGATCATTTTGTCTTCATACTGTGGCATCATTCTTGGTGAGGGCAAGATGCTACTCAAGGTCAGGGACATACCAGCCTGGGCTACATGGTTAGAGAGCTCCTCTATGTCTCTTTTCATGTAGTCCAGGGAGGTACGTCTCAGGTCATTCACACCAGCATGGGCAATGACGGAGTCATACTTGTACTTGCTTTGGAGTGACCTGAGTGCTTGCGTTATGTGGCGGATCCTGGCACCAGACAGGCAGCTTACAGTGACCTTCTCCTTGTTCAGTCTGGTGAGTGGGACGTCAGTGTGCCGGACAATAGAGTCCCCTATAACAAGTGTATTTGGTGTGTTGTTTGGCCTTATGGGCTGTGACTGTGAGGCACACTGATTTTGTGAGATATGTGATTTGTGGGTATTGTTGAGGGGTGGCTGTTGCTTGGATATCTGCTTAGGAGGTCTTTGCTGTTTAGGCAGATTTTTATTTAGAGCCTCCGAGTATGTTTTTGTGTGTTTATGTGTTGGGTATGCAGATGCAATAGGTCTGTGTGAGACTGAATTTGTGGTGTGGGTGGTTACCTTTTCCTCCTGACTGACTGTGCCAGTCTTGGGTTGAGAGAGCTCTGCCTCCAGTTTGGCTGTGTAACTGCATCTCTCACATGTATTAGAGTTTGTTGGAAGGAGGAGAGGGTTGTCTGCGTACATAAGGCAATTGTAACATTGCCTCAAAATTCCCAGATTCACCAGCTGGACTGGAGAGTAACCTTGAAACTGAACCTTGGACATACCAGATTAGTATAGGGAACTGTTTTTTTTACTGATCAGATTAGGGAAGGGAACTGATTTTTCACTTGATCAGGAAGGACCAATCGGGAGTCTAATACTTATGAGAAGTCAAAGAGGGTGTTGTGCTTTAGTTAGTTAGTGTTTCCTTATAAGAGCTGAGCAAGTGCAGGGCTTTAGAAAGAGAATAGAGTGATTACTTTGAGAGTTTGGACAGTTCTAAGAGAAAAAGTGAAGAGCAGATTTTGTGGAGCCTGGAATAGTTTAAACCTGTTTAGGTGGTGCTGCCCGACGCTGCTCAGTGCGCAAAACTGCACAAAAAGAGAGATCAAGGAGTTTAGAATTGACCCAAAATGGCCAATAAAACTACAGCTTCTAGGTAGTAACCACTCCTCCAGGGACAGGCAGGCTGTTCAGTGTTAACCACTCCCACTGGTGAACACAGAGACTTCCCTTTAGCCCAAGCAAGCACTGGCCTTCTAGAAACTTCCAAACAGTTCAGAACAGTAAATCTGTAACTGAACTTTCTTAACTTTCAGAAAGTGGGAAAAAAGCAAGATGTTTTTATTTTCTTTTTGTTGTAGTTTAAAGGTAGCAGAGATACACAAGCAGCAAAATAATCACAGCAGTGCAATAAATGACCCCACACTTGAGTGCTAAGCCAAAATCAGGTAAAATGCAGTTTTTAGAGAAAAAAACGATTTTAAATTAAGTGCAACACAGGAAATGCAGTAAACATGCTCTAGATGTGTTCCAAGTACTGTTACTGTTACAGATATAAACTTTAGCAAGCCGAAAAATGCCAGGTGGCAAAGCAGTAAAACTTAACAAAAAATCAGAAGAAAATACTTAAAATCACAAAAGTGGCTCCTTTTCTTCTCTCAGCGTTTTCTCCTCTTGGTAGGTGCTTCTGCAACAACTAGTAAGCCTGAAAAGACACCAAAACCAGGAGGCAGCCTGGTTTTAAGAGAGAGAGATCAAGGAGTTTAGAATTGACCCAAAATGGCCAATAAAACTACAGCTTCTACGTAGTAACCACTCCTCCAGGGACAGGCAGGCTGTTCAGTGTTAACCACTCCCAATGGTGAACACAGAGACTTCCCTTTAGCCCAAGCAAGCACTGGCCTTCTAGAAACTTCCAAACAGTTCAGAACAGCAAATCTGTAACTGAACTTTCTTAACTTTCAGAAAGTGGGAAAAAAGCAAGATTTTTTTCTTTTTGTTGTAGTTTAAAGGTGGCAGAGATACACAAGCAGCAAAATAATTACAACAGTGCAATAAATGACCCCACACTTAAGTGCTAGGCCTAAATCAGGTAAAATGCAGTTTTTAGAGAAAAAAACGATTTTAAATTAAGTTCAACACAGGAAATTCAGTAAACAGGCTCTAGATTTGTTCCAAGTACTGTTACTGTTACAGATATAAACTTTAGCAAGCCGGAAAATGCCAAAAAGTAGGCGGCAAAGCAGTAAAACTTAACAAAAAAATCAGAAAAAAATACTTAAAATCACAAAAGTGGCTCCTTTTCTTCTCTCGGTGTTTTCTCCTCTTGGTAGGTGCTTCAGCAACAACTAGCAAGCCTGAAAAGATGCCAAAACCACGAGGCAGCCTGGTTTTAAAAGAGAGAGATCAAGGAGTTTAGAACTGATCCAAAATGGCCAATAAAACTACAGCTTCTAGGTAGTAACCACTCCTCCAGGGACAGGCAGGCTGTTCAGTGTTAACCACTCCCACTGGTGAACACAGAGACTTCCCTTTAGCCCAAGCAAGCACTGGCCTTCTAGAAACTTCCAAACAGTTCAGAACAGCAAATCTGTAACTGAACTTTCTTAACTTTCAGAAAGTGGGAAAAAAGCAAGATTTTTTTTGTTCTTTTTGTTGTCAAACCCATGCTGTAAAGCTATAAGCCAACTAAAGCATAGTCATCCACCTTTACAAAACATAGTATCTCCACAGTACCACATAGGTAGTAGCCCCTAGCATGCTGAACAGTTACCAATGTGTACATACAGCCAAGTGTTAAGTCATCTCTCCTTTGGTAATCACATTTCCAAAGGTATTTTGAAATCCCTCGGTGGATCACATCAGCAATAAGGGTTCTGCATGCATATCCACAAATGTTGTTGCACACCTATAATGAGTAGCCATCACTGACATACTTTGATGCGTTTGAACAGGTCTGAAATATACCTCAGCCATAAACCCTCACTCACACTATTCAACAGAAACCGTAATGAGTGTGTGTGACACGAATGACCTAGGCCAGGGACCACTGCAGAGGCTGGGCTTGTGACAAGCATACAGATGTGACCTAAGGTCTGGAAAGTGGCAGCACACTCTGGCAAATATAACAGATGTGTTCATGGAGAAAGCAGGGTTCCCACCTATGAAATAATTGAGGTCACATGTACATATATGTATTTGCCACACAGCTACCTGACATGTGCAATGCACATACTGTTGTCATACAATAGTAAAAGCAAAACCCACAACACATTGACCAACACTGTCACACACAAAGTGCAGGATTCAAACCCCTACCTAACTACTTTATGATAATAGAGAAGTACACATTAACACAACGTGCTATATACATTACTGGAAGTTTTCCTTTCCACAGGTATATTTGTAGGATGGTGACATCATCAGACTTGACAAAGATAAGTATACCACTTTTAAGGTGTTTTAGTAGTCTCCAAAAAGGTTGCTTCTCTCCAAGGAGATCATACACAAACACACCCACAGTTGTCCAGTGCAGGATTCAAATCCCTACCTAACTACTGTATGATACTAGAGGAGCACACATTAACATGATGCACTATACACATTACTGGAAGTTTTCCTTTCCACAGGTATATTTGTAGGATGGTGACATCATCAGACTTGACAAAGATAAGTATACCACTTTTAAGGTGTTTTAGTAGTCTCCAAAAAGGCTGCTCTTCTCAAAGAAGATTACACACAAACACACAGTTGTCAAGTACAGGATTCAAACCCCTACCTAACTACTTTATGATACTAGAGGAGTACGCATTAACACAAAGCACTATACACATTACTGGGAGTTCTCTTTTCCACAGGTATATTTGTAGGATGGTGACATCATCAGACTTGACAAAGATAAGTATACCACTTTTAAGGTGTTTTAGTAGCCCCCAAAAAGGTTGCTCTGCTCCAAGATCACACACAAAAGTGCAGGATTCAAATCCCTACATAACTACTTTATGATACTAAAGGAGTACGCATTAACACAACGCGCTATACACATTACTAGGAGCTCTCTTTTCCACAGGTATATTTGTAGCATGGTGACATCATCAGACTTGACAAAGATAAGTATACCACTTTTAAGGTGTTTTAGTAGTCTTCAAAAAGGTTGATCTTCTCCAAGGAGATACACACAAACCACTTGTCAAGTGCAGGATTCAAACCCCTACCTAACTACTTTATGATATTAGAAGAGTATGCATTTACACGACGCTCTATACACATTACTGTGAGCTCTCGTTTCCACAGGTATATTTGTAGGATGTTGACATCATCAGACTAGATAAAGTGGGTTACATTAGGTGGGCTACATAGAAGGAATTTCTAAACACTTTGGCCATGTGATCATCAAAGGTATGTTTACAATCTACCTGGGTCCTCAGAGCCTTAATTACTTTCTCCATACATACTGGATTACCACCTATGTGGTAATTTATGTGCACTTTGTTTTATCCAAAGGGGATGACTATGCATTCTTTGGCATTCTGCTTGAGGGCATTGTTTTGACACCAGGTATCTGTCTCTGTAAGACCCTTCTGGAGGATGTCTGTGTCAGCCGTAGAGTCAATTATGGACCACAGTTAGCAGTCATCTGCAAACCTGTTCAGCCATACTCCTCCCGTGCTTGCCTGTACCTCTGAGCAGTATCTACTGAACAGGTGGTGTCCCAGGACCAAGACCTGTGGGATGCCATTTGTGACTGGTTTAGAGTTAGACATGGCACCCACAACTCTGAACTTGTGTGTTTGATCTGTGAGCCAGGTGCCCACCATCCTGTGACATAGCTGTTAATGTTCAAGCTGGTAAGCTTGTCCATGATGACAGAGTGGGGAATGGTGTCAAAAGTCCTTAGTGAGGTCCAGGTGGGCTGTGTGGACTACTTTCACCTCTATCAATGTCCTTGGCAACTGTTTCAAATAAGTCAACTAGGTTTAGGAGGCAGGATCTGCCTTTAACAAAGCCAAGATGGGTAGAGTCCAGTGACTGGAGGTCCCCAATGTCTCTGTTTATGGGTTCCATGATAATCTGCTCCATAGCTTTGCAGACCAGGCTGAGTAGACCTATAGGGCAATGGTTTCCAGGTTCTGTTGTGGCACCCCCTTTGTGGAGCTGGATGACTGTTGGTGTATGCTATTCTTTGGGTACATAGCCTGTGGTAAGGTTGAGTCTGGAGAGTGAATGTAGGTGAAGGTGTAGTTCCTTTTGGGGGTGGTGTAAGACGCAGCCTGGAACACCATCTAGTCCCATTGATGCTGTGTTCTTAGCTTTGGAGAGGGCTGTCTTTACCTGCATGTCCATGAAGTCTGGGGCTCTGCATTCTTCTGGGATGGACACAGGCCCTTTTGGGGGTGATGGGGGGGAGTTTGCACTGAACCTGTCCCCCAGGATGTGGGCAATGTAAGTTGGTTCAGTGTTTTTCTTGCCATTTTTAAGTAGCTGATAGCATATTTGGAAGTTGCCACCTAAATGTTTGGTAAAGCTAACAAAGGCATTGTGGTTGTTATTCTTACATTCCTTGGCAATTTGTCTTTAGAAACTGGCCTTGAATTATTTTATGAGCAATCATTGTGTCTTCCTAATAATGATCAGTGATGCCTTTCCTTTTGTGAAGTTTGCTCTATTATGTGTTCGTTTCCTCCTTCTGTTGTATAGCTTGTTTATGGGTGACGACCACCAGATTGGTTTCTTATTTTTGGAGGAGTGCATCTTCGTTTTATTTGGGATGTCTTGATCCATGCATCCCTGTAAATGCTCATAGAATGCACTTGTAAATGATTTGGCAGGCTGTATAGCATTATCCTATAGCAATGGGGGCTTTGGAACTTTCCACTTTGGTCTTGGGAAGTGTGCAATTTGATTTTGAAAATGTCTTCACAGTGGTTTCCTTGACAGGGGGGGGGGGGATGTGGATGTTCAGTGTGATTACTTTATGATCTGATATTACCAGCAAGGGGTTTATCTCTGTCGTGGAACACTGGTACCCCGTGTTGGTGATGATCAGATCCAGTATGTTGTCACCTCTAGTGGGCATGGTGACCAACTGTTCCAGGGCATTTGAGTTTAAAACTCTAGGAAACATTGGGAAAAGGACGTTGTACACAAGTAATTCTACCACTCAATGTTTGGGTAGTTGTAATCTCCTCATATAATGGTGTTTGATAGGACCTTTATATTTTCCACTGTTCTCAGGAATACTGAGTGATGTTCCTGAGACAAGGTAGGTGATCTGTAGCAGGCTACAATCTGATAAGCAGCTTTGCCCAATGTTAGTTGCACTTGCATGGTCTCCAAGGCCTCAGTCTGTGCCACTAACCTGAAGGTGTGGGTATCCATAAGGTAAATGGATACATCCCATCCTTTTGTATTGCACTCATGGTTTTGGGGCCGAAGATCAGAGAAATTGTGAGTGTTTTACGTGCAGCATGTCCAACAGCTCCGTGTTTGACATAGCTTTGTATGTTAGGCAGAGATCACCTCTGAGTAGGCGATATGCGAGAGAGTACAGCTGGAGCATTTTGAGATGGTCTGTGTATGGCATGTATTTTAGGCCGCTAATGCTCTTTGTGAGGTATTGTTGCAGGCTTTCCAGTTGTTGTACATGTCTTGTGAGGTACATAGCAAAAGGTGCGTTGTACTCTATTATGGATCTAGTAAGTGATGAGTAGAGGGGTGCAATGTCCTCTTCTATTCTGCATGAAACACCTTTTGTGATGAGGTGTGCCACATAATAGGATTTCCTGACTACTGTGGGGATGTGATTATCACAGGTGTGTCCACTGTCCACCTGTGACCCAAGGTCTCATCACACTTTCAGTGTCAAGTATACTACCGCCTATGTTGTAGTTCATGGCTGCAAAGTTTTTACCAAAGGGGATGACGATGCACTTTTTGGCATTGAGCTTGAGCCCATGGCTTTGACACCAGCCATCTGTCTCAGTGAGGCCCTTTTGTAGGATGTCCACATATTTAGCATTTACAATTATGGCTCCTAGTTTGCAGTCATCTGGAAACTTCAGTAGCCACAGACCTTCCATGTTAAAGTTTACTACAGGGAAGTAGATACTAAACAGGACAAGACACAGGACTGGACCTTGTGATACTGCACTCGTCACTGGTCCAAAGTCGTACTTGGAGTCTGCTACTTTCATAGTGTGTGTTCTGTCAGTAAGCCAGTTGGCAACCCATCTTGTGACATAGCAATTTATACCTAGTTTAGTGGGTTTATCTATAATTCCAGAGTGTGGGATGGTGTTGAAATCCGTGGCAAGATCTACATACGCTGTGCAAACCACCTTACCCTTGTCTACAGTTCTGGTGACTGCTTCAATGTCATCTATCAGGTTTAGGAGACACAATCTGCATTTTACAAACCCAACATGGTTGTGGTCCAGAGTTTGGAGATTACCAATGTCTTTTTTTATAAGTTGTATGATGATACATTCCATGGCCTTGAACAGCAGGCTCATCAGGCTAATGGGGCACTAGTTCCTGGGATCCACGGTGTCTCTACCCTTGTGTAGTGGGATAACCGTCACTGTGCACCATTCGGCAGGCACAAAGCCTGAGGTGAGGCTATGACTGAACATGGTACATCGGTTTGGTGCCTGTTCGTACTGTAGTTTGTGTAGAACACAGCCTGGGAAGTTATCTGGTCCCATGGATGCTGTGATACTGGCTTTGGAGAGTGTTTTTTACCTGTGCAGCCGTGATGACAGCAACTTTGCAGTCTTCCATTATAGAGATGTGCTCTTTCATGGGTGAGAGGGGGGTAAAGTTAACACTGATCCTATCTGCCAGGATGTTGGCAAAATCAGTTGGGTCTGTATATTTAGTGCCATTGAGCTGCAACTCAGAGCAGATCTGAGTGTTGCCATGACATGGACCTGTCTGTTGGGCAGAGATCTCCTGAGTAGACAGTATGCAACAGAGTACAAATTGAGTTAAATGCAGTCTTGTTGCATAAGGGCAACTGTTTGAGGCCAGTAATCCTCTTGTTGAGGTACTTCACTGGTCTTTCCAGCTGCTGAAGGTGCCTAGTCAGATTCATTGCAGGTGTGTTGTGGTACTCTCTGACGGGTCTGATGACTTATGAGTAGAGGGAACCTCCTTTGACCTACATGCAAAGACCTTGGCAGTTTGTGGGAACACATAGCATGATTTTCTGACCAGTTTGTGAATGTGTTTTTGGAAGTAGAGATGACTATCCACATTTGTCCACAGATCCCTTATTATCACCTCCATATTTAGGGTGTTGGCACCTATGTGGTATTTGTATGACTGTAGCTCGAGGACATAATTTTGACACCACATCTGTCTGACTGAGACCCTTTTTAAGGATGTCTCTGTTGTCCCAAACATTGATTATGACAATTTTTTGGCAGTCATCCACAAGCTTTGCTAAACATAGCCCACATGTGTTTGACTGTATTTCTGAAAAGTATACACCAGACAGGAGGGGTCTCAGGACTGAGCCATGGGGGAAAGCAGTTGTTACCAGCTTGTACAGGAAACCACAATTCTTACCTTGTGTGATCTGTCTGCGCCCTAGTTGGCAATCCGTCAGATGACAGACATATTTATGCACAGGTTGTTGATTTTGTGGATACGACATGTGTCTGGGATGTTGACAGAGGGCTTTTCAAGGTCTATGTGGGACGTGTGTAGCTCATTTCATTGATGTATGTCCTGGGTGACTGCCTTGTAAACAGTCTAGCAGGTTTGGGAACCATGATCTGCCCATGACCAAACCAAAATTGGTAGGGTTGGGTGTTTGTAGGCTCCCAATAGCTCTGTTTATGAGTTCCATCATGATGGACTCCATGGCCTTGCAGATCAGGCTTAATAGGCTTATAAGGCAATAGTTCCCATGGTCTGTTGTACACCAACACTTGTGGAGTGTGTCAAACGTTGCTGTAACACATTCAACAGTTTCATATTCTGTACAGAGGGTGAGGCTCAACAGACTGTTCTGGTGCAGGCTCTGTTTGTTCTGGAGTTCACTTATGACACAGCTAGGAAAACAATGTAATCCCACAGACGCCGTGTTTTCAGGTTTGGAAGGAGCTGTTTACCCATTCTATATGTGATATCTGTGCTTTCACAATCTCCAGGTATGATGATAGGGCCTTTTGTCAGTGAGAGGGTGGTATGCATGTATGAGCCTGTCCGACAGGATGTTGGCAATGTCAGTCATTTACAGTTTGCACTCACTCAGGACATATATGAGTGTACATTGCTATTTATGACATAGCGGAAGGAAGCATCATGGTTCTCTATGGACTCCACAGATTCTTTTGCCCGAACATGGATTGGATAATATTTGGAGTGCACATTGTTTATTGATGATACTGATTGCAGGTTTATTGATCTTCTTTGAATTTTCACTTTCTGTGAACAACTTAGGGACTTGTGGTACATAGTTTGATTATGACAGGGTTCCAATATAGTATATGTGTCTGTTTTCATATAACTGTGTGCACAAGGCAGGATTGGTGAATAGTGACAGTTTCCTGGGGTGAAACATGCAACTGCCAAATATGTATGGCCCACTGTGTGAGCATGCCCAGTATGACCTTTCAGTGTGTTGCTGAAGTTGCTGAATAAATCCACTACATTTATTGAAGTGTGTGAGCACACCTGGTATACACATTTATACTATATGTGTGTGGAAAATCAAGTTGTATTTTTACTGCAGGGTTCACGTTTGTGTCATAACTCAACAGGGATCATGCTGTGCCTGCAGGGCTTCCATGAGACACTTTGCATAGACTTATCAACATTTCTACATACAGGGGGGACAGCTATTCTTTGTACATTTCTACCCGGGGGCACACCTGATTGTTACTGTGGGCGTACATAGGATGAGGGGTTCACATGACACTTATACACATTTGCTAGGCCTGCACTGCTATGTAAGGTATACCATTTCAGTCTGTACTGTTGCCTATTGTACTGGCTTGAGGCATACTACTGTACTACAGATCTTAGCGTCCAATGTCACGCATATTAGATTGCGACTTCATAGCCTACCCAACCCACATCACACCGCCTGGCCTGCTGTTCTCTGTCTGCATAGGCCTGTGGGGGAGGTTACCCATATGCCTCTTTAGGGTCATGATACAGCATTTCTTTGTGTTTGCATTAGTGTACAATTTGTCTGTGCCAGTGAAATGCTGTCATGGCTTAGTGGTTCAATACTGTGACTATAGTGCACAGTATCCTGGGTTCGAGCCCTGTCACTGCTTTTGATTTTCATGCTGGGCAGACCAGACTGCTTAAGGAACAGTACAGCAAATATGAGCATGTTTACCTGACTTTGGTCAACTTTGCCCGACCTTGCCCAACATTGCCCGACGTTGCGCTAGTTAGCGCGGGCAATTTTTACATATACTATATAGTGGTAAAAGCTGCTTAGCACTGCTTTATATTGCTTAAAACATGGCAATCATGCCTCAGGTGGTGCTGCAGGGCTGCCTATGTCGGATGCACATAGTACACTCCCCATACATGTTTGAAAAAAGGTAGTGTCAAGTTAGGCATTCCTTTTATTTTATGTGCGAGTCACAGAGAGGTATCATTTCCAGGGTTCCTACTGAGCCAGTGTTTGTGCTATGCGTTGCCTCTTTGCCAAGGCCAAGGCATACTGGGCATGCCTCCTTCTGCCTACTGGGGCAGGCTCAGGTTGTTCCTCCTCCAAATCACGCTCTGCCTGTGATGGCTTTGGCAATGGTGGGGGGCTGTTTGGCCCTGCCCCATGCTGTTCCTCCTGCAGCTGGATCATATTGTGTAGCATGGCACATACCATGACAATTTGGGTACATGTAGTTGGTGAGTACTGCAAGGCTCCACCAGATGTGTCCAGGCTCCGGAACCGTGACTTGAGCATCCCAAACACACGCTCAATTATATTTCGTGTTTGTGCATGTGCCTCATTATGGAGTTCTTGTTCAGGCGTGTGTGCATTTCTGATGGGTGTCATCAGCCACGGCTCCAGTGCATATCCAGCATCCCCCATAGGTGACCATCAGGGATGTCCCCATTGGCAAATATCTGGTACAACTGCGTCAGATGCCAGATATGGGAAACATAGTAGCTTCCATGGCAGCTAGCACACACATTCAGTATTATGCCCTGGGCATCGCACACAACCTGGCACTTGATGGAGGGGAAGCCCTTGCGGTTGATGTAGGCCCTACCCCGCTCACCGGCTGGTGCTTTGATGTGTATGTGCGTACAATCAATTGCACCCACTACCTCAGGGTATTCCGCTATTTGCTGGAAGAGATGCATATTGCTGGCCAATGCCTCATGGGAAATGGGGAAATATACATGATCACCCACATGTGCTGACATGGCATTCAGGAACTGGTGCAGTACCCTGGATGCTGATGTCTGTGAAATCCTCATAATATCACCAGTTGGTCTCTGGAAGGTACCTGTTGCTAGTATTCTTAGGCCAACACATACCTTGGTTTCCACTGGGATGGGTTCCTCTCTGTTGGTTCTGTGTGTGAGGCGTGGCCTGCACAGCTCAACAATTTGCTGCAGGAGGTCTCTGTCCACTCTATAGCACTCCACTATCTCCAGCTCATGTAGCCCCTGGTAGGTTACCCTGGGTCTGTACACTCTTCTCCGTCTCCTCACTGTGGGTTGCTCAGCAGCATTTGCAATGGCACCACCCTCAAAATCTTGCACATGTTGGCTTATAATAGCAATGGCAGCCCCTAACATTTTTTGTCTGAGTTAAGCTTTTTAAGTTGTCACTCTCTTTGTATATCGCAGTATTGCAGTGTTTTTGAGAAAAACATGGGGAATGTTGTTTGCAGAGTTTTAAGTGCTGGGCTGGGCTAGTGTACTGCCTGTGTAATTGGCTGATTCTGATTTATTTCACCTAGCAGCCCTGCAAGTTCTCCTTGGTTAACTTCCTACTACTTCTTTTCCTTCCTTTTCCCTTTCTGTTTCCACAAGGGGCAGCGCCACACAAACAAGTGCAAACACACACACGCATGCACACAGGCTTAGACAGGCTTACACAGGCTTAGGCAGATGCACACATGTGCACACAGGCTTAGACAGGCTTACACAGGCTTAGACAGGTACACACGCGTGCACACAGGCTTAGACAGGTTGACAGGTGCGCACACACACGCACACGGTGTAAGTACATTTGCAAGAAATTTCAGTGATATCCACAGTGTACACCTTCCGTTTCTGGGTTTCAGTTAAGACAACTGTAGACACGCCTCTTCCAATCCTGAGTAACTCACAGCAAACACAAGCCACTCTGCTCCAATACGCTTACAGTCTTTCATACATACCCCCTCATGATGTCACATATCTTCTACTCTACTACTCCCCTACTCCTACACATACACTCTAGAGACATGGCTCACATGCCAGGGAAAATTGGGATTCACTATCCTTATCCTCATTTGCATAGGATTGCCTACTAATGCTTGGTTCCATCTCTCAAACTGAGCTTCCCCCCTTAGCAACCACTACTCAGTAGCCATGTTATCTTCAGTCTGCCATTCACCTGCATGGCAGAATAATATTTTTTAATAAGAATGCCTATTTTAGGCTTTTTTTTTATTTTCTGTTTTTTAAAGCGCTGCAGGTTTGCGCGTCAGTGTGCTATGCTTAAACATCTGAGATCGGGGAAAAAAATTTTTGATTTTTATTAATTTTCAACAGATAAAAATGCCAATGGCCTTATATTTGGCCATTGGCATGCTTCTTCAACTGGATGCATCCTTTATTTGGAGCTATCATAGCTCCGTTTTGCTATTTGCAGAACTGTACTCCGTTACCAATGGAGTACATTTCTGCAAATAACTCTAATCTTCCACGGACAGGTTAGTGTTTCCTGGATCAGAAATTTACCTCATTTGCATAGCTTTCAGCAGCAAATGAGGTAATTTGCATAACATAACTCTGTAGCACTGTCCGTGAAAGAGTAGTTTTAAGAGATCTCATGCACACCCCTGCCGACTGTTGCTGGATCGCTCGGCAGACATATTGGCTGTCTGCCGGCTTACACTACTCTTAGACTCCGTGCAAGCCTTCATGAATCCGGCCCATAAAGAAAATGTCTGAGGTTGTGAAATGTGGAAAATTGGTTATATGGAACAAAAAACATGGAAATATGGAAGGAGTGTCTTAAACACTGAAATCAATTACTTTAGAGTTTCAGAATGTATAAGTATGAAGGAAAAAGAAAACATTGCAAAAGGGTTTTCAGATAATTTAGTGGTATGGATAGAACTAAATGATAAAAAATATATAAATATAGGCAAAGGTATCAAAAGAATAAATGAAAAGGAATGGAATAGTAAATAAATTGAAGTAATTATTCAGTTATGGGTAGAGGATATTACTATGGAACCATTTCATAAAAGTTGGTCTGAAGGGTGGATTACTTTTAAAAGTAAATATAAAGGCAACTATTGTTACTGGCAAAGAAAAGTAAGAAAGAAAATCAGGAATATGTAGAAATATGTACAGAAGTATTGCTGAATGTAGAAAATAGCAATATGTAATATTATAAAAGAGAGAAAGAAATCAGTAAGTAAAATCAAGTTAAAATTAAAGAATTATATAAGCAAACCTTTTTTTTACAAAAAAGTAATCACCATAGTTAAGTAAGATAGTAAAGGAAGAAGGAGAAATGAAAGATAGTGAAGAGAACTTAAAGAAAAGCAATCAAGAAATAATACAAATTCTTATTAGAAATGTTTAAAATACAGAATGAAATGTAAAAGGAACATTTTCAGAACAAATTAATAG
Source organism: Protopterus annectens (assembly GCF_019279795.1). Lineage (NCBI taxonomy): Eukaryota > Metazoa > Chordata > Ceratodontiformes > Protopteridae > Protopterus > Protopterus annectens. Next base: position 241,852,133 of record NC_056729.1, on the reverse strand, counting down.
AGAATTTGAATAAGAATTGCAATATATGAAGTAGAAGAAAGCATTAAAACATTTAACTGTAGAATTTGCTGCTGTGCCAAATGGAATTGGAATTAAAATGTATAAGAAAAGCCTAGAAGATTGGCAGAAAAAATATGTATTGTTTTTGTTTAATGCATGGATAAATGAAGGTATAAATCATAAAGAATTAAATAGTGGAATATTGAAATGTATATAAAAAATAGAAAAAAAGAAGAAATGAAAATAAATGGAGGCCAATAACACTAAGTAATACAGATTATAAGATGTTTATGGAATACACAAAAAAGATTTCAAAATAAGATGCAATGTATAATGAAGGGAAATGTATATGGAAATAAAGGAAAAGGATGCCAAGATTCACTAATGATAGTGAGAGAAATAGCTGATTGATGATATTATAAATAAAAAAGGAGATAAAACTAATTGTAGGTGATATTAGCAAAGCATTTGATTCCATACAGATTGATATGCTATGGAATATAAGAGACTTGTATAATATTAGTAAAAAAACATAAACAAGTGTGTACAACAGCATACAACAACAATAAGGTAAGAGTTTAAGAAAATGGCTGGTTAAGCAAACAAATACCCCTGGATTTACTAAACCTCTATGCAGGACTAGCTTAGTCCTGCATGGAAGCACCCATTTAGGAGCAGGACAGCAGCATGCCGTGCATATTAATAAGGCACACTGCCCAAGCTCATAGGCTTACATGGAGTGTGTATGAGTGCAGGGAGCATGTCTGAGAACATCGCTCTCAGAATAAATACACCCTGCAATGTAGAATAGCAGAAAGTGGTAAGAAATGAGCAAGACCCGGCTCATAAGTGTCGCATATCCCCACCAACAGTTCCCCATGTGTACAACAGCAAAAGTATATAAAAATTAAATGAAGAAATCCCTTTATTTATTTATTTTTTTTAATCTGAGTACAGCTAATCGTAAGTGTGGGGGTGTGCCCATAGCTTATCTATGGTTAAAGCAGCTTAAAAGGCTGAAGAGGATAACAAGGAAGATATATGCAAATGAAGCAGCGTATCAATAGTATAGTGGGCAGAACATTCACCTAATGAGCAGTCATTCCTGGTTCGATTCCCACTGCAGCACAGTTTATTTTACATGGCAAAGCATGTTATAACCAATATTTTTGTTGCAAAACCCACTAAATAACATATATTTATGAACTGTAGTACTCTAGGAAATTCACATATGAAGTGTCAGTGTCATAATGAATAAGGCACTAGTAAGCAGGTTTAAGCACAAATATTTATTTTTTATTTATTTATTTTACATTTGTTGACCGGGATAGTCCAACTGGATGCATGTCCATTTTCAGCAGAGGCCCGGGGAGAAAAGCTCCAAGGGTAAGCAGATACAGCATTACATAATACCAGCATTACATATTACAAACAGACTGTTGACAGAGATTACATAAGTAAGCAAGTTAAACAAGTTCCACAGGTTACAGTTAGTCCTGAGCACAAGTCAGGATTAAATTAAATTACACAGTAAACTGGTTAACAGACTTTTACACATTCGAGTTAGCCTGGCTTGATACATTGACATTGCCAGTTAAGTGACAAATGTTGTTTGAGTCTAGTTTTAAATTGACCTAAGGTGGAAAGTAAGGTAATATCAGCTGGAAGAGAGTTCCAGGATCTACTTACAGAGTTTGCAAAGAGAGAATCACCGGCTGTGTTATTAATTTTGCTAGTCTGAATTAGTAGTTTGTTAGAGGATCGAAGCGGTCTGGGATTGTTATAGGGGGTGATAATATTTTTAAGGGCAGGAGTATTGTCCGGATTATAGAGGATTTTATAGGCCATAATCAGTTGGTTATACTGGATTAGGCTAGGTAGTTCAAGCCAACCAAGCTGATTTAGATTGACGCAATGATGTGTCCTAAAAGGCAGCCCAGTGGCAAACCTGGCAATGTGGTTGTAGCAAATTGAGAGTTTGTTAAGGAAAGTCCTGTTCAAATACGAGAGTGGAGGGGATGCATACAGAAGGGTTGAAAGAAGGTGAGAGCGAGCTATGGCAATTTTAGCTGGAGGGGTTAGGAAGGCTTTTATTCTGTAAAGTGACCCTAGATTTTATTGATGGTTTTGATAGTTTGGTTAACATGTAGGTCAAATTTGAGATTATTGTCTATGATGACACCTAATAGTTTTGTAGATGGGTCAGGGGAGATTATTGTGCCATCATTTGATTTTATGGTAAAGGTGAAAGCGGTAGACCTACGTGTTGGTGAAAATAACAGCATTTTAGTTTTTGGGGATTTAGGATCAGGCGATGTTCAGAAAGCCAGTTTTCTATTGTATTAAAAGGTGGTCTGGGTAGCTGACCATAACTCAACTGAAGATGTGGCTGAGCAAATCAGAGTAGAGTCATCAGCATATTGGATACAGCTGACTTTTTTTGGGGGATGGGGGGGGCCCCGTATGACCACCTGTATGTGCAGGAGTCACATCTGACTTCACAGCCCGACACGCATACACGGTCAGTATATAGCATAGAACTTCACTTATTTGCCTAAGTATGAGCTTATTGTTGTGGCAGTTTGGTAGCTTATTCTGTTTCTTGGGACATTTAGGTATTTCAGTTACGAAATGACCGATTCAGGCTACAATTACATTAAACACGGAAATCATTATGACCTACACTCTTACACTTCCCGTTTTAATGCTTTATTTCGAACACGTATGCCAATACAGGGACTGCCCTCGCAGTGGACGGTTGGTGACCTTAGTCGCTACTCCTATGTCGGTCGCGTGCTGACATGCTGCTGTACACCTTCTCTGACTATGCACACTCACAGTACATTGCTGTACGGACACGGTATTCACGCTGTATCCTTTGTTCCTTGGACAGGTACATTTGAATGCGTGGGTTTTATTTGCTTCTCTTGTTTAGTTGGGACGGGTACTTTGTTGCATACTCTGCGGACATTTCATTCTGCACGGGCCATGGCTGCAGCCATTTCTATTCTGGGCGGACTATGCCAGACAGCACGTTAGGTTGCTCTTCGCCTGCCTGCTTAAACACGCCTACTGACGCATCCTACTTGGGCTCGCTCACGTACACTACGCACATGCCTGTGGTTACGGTACACTCTCATTAATATGCATATGGCGCTACTGCGCCGGCTATGCAATGCACCGCCGGCGCAAGCCTTACGCCGGCCTTGCGCCGAGCTTCATGAATCCCGGGGGCAATGTATAATGAAGGGAAATGTATATGGAAATAAAGGAAAAGGATGCCAAGATTCACTAATGATAGTGAGAGAAATAGCTGATTGATGATATTATAAATAAAAAAGGAGATAAAACTAATTGTAGGTGATATTAGCAAAGCATTTGATTCCATACAGATTGATATGCTATGGAATATAAGAGACTTGTATAATATTAGTAAAAAAAACATATATAAAGCAAAAAACTTCTGACTCTCCACGTTGCTTAAACTTTTTATTGGTAACAAAAAAGACAAACGGTGGCTTCTTCAGACATTTAGTAAAAAATTAGTATTAGTAAAAAAACATAAACAAGTGTGTACAACAGCATACAACAACAATAAGGTAAGAGTTTAAGAAAATGGCTGGTTAAGCAAACAAATACCCCTGGATTTACTAAACCTCTATGCAGGACTAGCTTAGTCCTGCATAGAAGCACCCATTTAGGAGCAAGACAGCAGCATGCCGTGCATATTAATAAGGCACACTGCCCAAGCTCATAGGCTTACATGGAGTGTGTATGAGTGCAGGGAGCATGTCTGAGAACATCGCTCTCAGAATAAATACACCCCTGCAATGTAGAATAGCAGAAAGTGGTAAGAAATGAGCAAGACCGCTCATAAGTGTCCGCATATCCCCACCAACAGTTCCCCATGTGTACAACAGCAAAAGTATATAAAAATTAAATGAAGAAATCCCTTTATTTATTTATTTTTTTTAATCTGAGTACAGCTAATCGTAAGTGTGGGGGTGTGCCCATAGCTTATCTATGGTTAAAGCAGCTTAAAAGGCTGAAGAGGATAACAAGGAAGATATATGCAAATGAAGCAGCGTAGCAATAGTATAGTGGGCAGAGCATTCACCTAATGAGCAGTCATTCCTGGTTTGATTCCCACTGCAGCACAGTTTATTTTACATGGCAAAGCATGTTATAACCAATATTTTTTGTTGCAAAACCCACTAAATAACATATATTTATGAACTGTAGTACTCTAGGAAATTCACATATGAAGTGTCAGTGTCATAATGAATAAGGCACTAGTAAGCAGGTTTAAGCACAAATATTTATTTTTTATTTATTTATTTTACATTTGTTGACTGGGATAGTCCAACTGGATGCATGTCCATTTTCAGCAGAGGCCCGGGGAGAAAAGCTCCAAGGGTAAGCAGATACAGCATTACATAATACCAGCATTACATATTACAAACAGACTGTTTACAGAGATTACATAAGTAAGCAAGTTAAACAAGTTCCACAGGTTACAGTTAGTCCTGAGCACAAGTCAGGATTAAATTAAATTACACAGTAAACTGGTTAACAGATTTTTACACATTCGAGTTAGCCTGGCTTGATACATTGACATTGCCAGTTAAGTGACAAATGTTGTTTGAGTCTAGTTTTAAATTGACCTAAGGTGGAAAGTAAGGTAATATCAGCTGGAAGAGAGTTCCAGGATCTACTTACAGAGTTTGCAAAGAGAGAATCACCGGCTGTGTTATTAATTTTGCTAGTCTGAATTAGTAGTTTGTTAGAGGATCGAAGCGGTCTGGGATTGTTATAGGGGGTGATAATATTTTTAAGTGCAGGAGTATTGTCCGGATTATAGAGGATTTTATAGGCCATAATCAGTTGGTTATACTGGATTAGGCTAGGTTGTTCAAGCCAACCAAGCTGATTTAGATTGACGCAATGATGTGTCCTAAAAGGCAGCCCAGTGGCAAACCTGGCAATGTGGTTGTAGCAAATTGAGAGTTTGTAAAGGAAAGTCTTGTTCAAATACGAGAGTGGAGAGGATGCATACAGAAGGGTTGAAAGAAGGTGAGAGCGAGCTATGGCAATTTTAGCTGGAGGGGTTAGGAAGGCTTTTATTCTGTAAAGTGACCCTAGATTTTATTGATGGTTTTGATAGTTTGGTTAAGATGTAGGTCAAATTTGAGATTATTGTCTATGATGACACCTAATAGTTTTGTAGATGGGTCAGGGGAGATTATTGTGCCATCATTTGATTTTATGGTAAAGGTGAAAGCGGTAGACCTACGTGTTGGTGAAAATAACAGCATTTTAGTTTTTTGGGGATTTAGGATCAGACAATGTTCAGAAAGCCAGTTTTCTATTGTATTAAAGGTGGTCTGGGTAGCTGACCATAACTCAACTGAAGATGTGGCTGAGCAAATCAGAGTAGAGTCATCAGCATATTGGATACAGCTGACTTTTGGGATGACAGTATAAAGGTCGTTAATGAAGATGGAGAACAGCAAGGGCCCTAGTATAGAGCCTTGTGGTACTCCGAGGGTGTTAGGTAGAAGGTTAGAGAGTTTGTTCTGCCAGAGGACAGCCTGCTGTCGACCATTCAGGTAGGACTGAAACCATTGGAGGGCTCCAGTATCTAGACAGAATGTTTGCAGGGTGTGGATTAAAAGTTGGTGATCAACCATATCGAATGCCTTGGAAAGATCCAAAAAGAGGGCTGAGGATATATAATTATTGTTGCAATTATGGTTTATGGTGTTAGTAAAGGCTAGGAGGGCTGAAGTAGTGCTGTGATGAGGACGGAAGCCATGCTGAGTGTCTGCCATCAGGCGATTTTGGATTAGGTGGTGCATGAGTTGTCTATGAATACATTTTTCCATAATCTTTGCAAGTGGAGAGAGTATAGCTATTGGCCTTATAATTGGAGAATTCAGTAGAGCTGCCTCCTTTGTGAAGTGGGATTACACAGGATATTTTCCAGATGGTGGGAATTTTAGCTTCTACTATGGTTCGATTGATTAGTATTGAGATGGTGTAAGCAATAGCATCAGCTGATTTTTGTAGGTACTCGGCAGGGAGTTGATCAGCAGAAAGTGTAGTGGGTTTTAATTTTATGATCAAGGTACGGATAAGTGAAGTGGCGACTGGTTGGAAGATGAACGCAAGTAGGTTTCTAGGGGTACTACTTTCCGGACCAGGGGAGCTAGGAGGTAGTTGGCTAGCTAGGGCTTGAATTGTCTCAGTAAAGAATTGGTTAAAACTATAAGAAACATCTTCAGGGGTTTTATCAATAGTAGCAGCAGAGATTTGGGTTGACATTTGTCCAGGATGTAGTAAATTATTTAAACCTGCCCAAAACTTCTGAGGGTTATTTTGATTTACTGTCTGTAAATTACAGTAGTATTGTTTTTTTGTCTTGTAAAATTGATTTTTTGGTTTCGTTCCTGGATTGCCTGTATTTAATGTGATCTTGAGGGTCTTTAGAAGAACGCCATAAAGCCCATGCTTTGTTTCTAAGGGTAATTTTGAGTTTAGACTCTATAGAAAGCCATGGTGCAGTTTTTGCCTTGGTTCTCTTTGAACGAACAGGTGCATGCAAATCAAGGATCTCAAGGAATTTGTTGTTAAAGTATGCTACTGCTTCCTCTAAGGGGAGGTGTTTTAGAATAGACCAATTACATGAGTTTAGTTCTTGTTGGAATTTGGCAGGGTCAAAGTTTTTATTGTTTCTATCCTTTCTGAACAAGGGTTGTTGGGAATTAATGGTTTTGTGCTTAATTACATATGTGAGAAGTTGATCGCTTAGGCTATTAAGGAGGGTACCAGAGGTGTACAGTTGGGGGTGACTGTTTATGAGTACCCAGTCAAGTATACTTTCTTTTTGGTTGGGTTTACCTATCCTGGTAGGGGTGGATATGATTTGTGTAAATGCATGCAGGTTAATATGGGTGGTTGGGGATTCTATGGAACAGGTGCCCCAGTCTATGTTAAAGTCTCCAAGTAGTAGGGTTTCTTGGGGGTAGTGACATGATAACCAGTGCAGGATATCTTCAAATGTAGATATATTGTTACCTGGGGGAATGTACATACAGATGATATTAATGCATTTATTTAAGTTGCAATTTGGTGGCAAGAATCTCAGAGTTATTAATCTGAGGAGGTTGTATTACATCTATGGTGACATTCAACTCAGATTTATAGAGTACAGCTACCCCACCCCCCTTCCTCGAAGCACGGTCCAGCCTGTATATGTTGTACCCAGGTGGTAACACTTCATTGTCTTTAGTGTTAGGTTTTAACCAGGTTTCAGATAAACAGAGAATCTCAGAGTGGATATCCAGAAGTGCATGCAATTCATGTACCTTGTTATTAATGCTTCTAATATTGAGATGACAGACTAGGAGAGAGTTAGTTGGCCTATTAATTGTAGGTTTGTAGCTTAGATTACAAGTAGAGGGGGTATGTGTATCTGAAGTGAGTGGGCCAGGGTTGGGGTGAATATCACCACCAAGTATTAGGTTGAGTCTATACTTGGTGATGAACTTCAGGAATTTGTTTATTAGTTTGTGGTAGTGTTTGGATCTAGAGCTAATGTGCCTGGGGTTGAGATGTTGATAGACTGAACAAGATGTTGGATAGGATCTGGTACTGTAAGTATGGTTGAAGGTGGAAGGATTTACAGCTGGGGTGATAGTATGGCCTTTTGGGACCTGAAATCCTGTAAGAAACTGGTTTTCATACAAGGTAAGGAGGTATGATGTGAACAAGAGGGGTGTGAACAAGAGGGGTAGTAAAGAGGAGTATATCATTATATGTGATTCAGCTAGTGAGTGAAGGAACTGTTTTACCTGGTGATGCAACACCAGAATATAGAGTGGTGAGGTAAAGGTACTGGAAGGGGGGGATGGGAGAATGCCAGATGAAAGCTAATAGGTGTTATTAAATGTAGGTAGTAGAATAGGGGTGGGTGGAATTATCCCAGATAACAGCAGATAGGATCTAGAAAGTGGGGGAGTGGCTATAGTACTATAAAATTAGAGGTACTGGGGGCGGGAGGGAATTGGGGGCAGGGAGGGGAGCGAAGAGAGCCCGAGCTTAGTGAGGCGAGCACGGGGCTATTGCAGTTTACAAGGTTTCCTAAGGTGTCCTAAAGCTATAAGGTAAGTATTACAGCTCTAATGTAAGAGTCAATTTACTGCAGTTACAGGGGAAGGAGGCAACAACTCAAGTACAAACAAACAGCCCTAAGCCTAGCCCTAACCCTAAGCAGTAGTAAGCCTATATAAGCACTAGTAAGTGTATTTAATTGTGTTTGCGCAGGGGTAAGCACTGCCTATACAGGTTAAGCAATGTAGAAGCTAACTGAGTATAAGACACTGTAACCAGAAGTTAGCATTGCTTAACTCCACCAAACATGCACAAACCCGCTTACAACTGCTTTAACGTGCCTAAATCACTCTGTATCCAACAGCCTGTGTTCTGCCCAGCAACAAAATAAACAGCCTCAACAAGGCTTGAACGCAGGATCCTGCACACCATAGACAAAGAGATTTACCACTATGCCATGCCAGATATACATAAGTCTGCTGTATTCAGAAACATAACATCCAGCCCAGTCATGCAACAGTACTGAGAATGTATACCAACATCTAGATGCATGTGTGCATGTGTGTGTAAATATATTAATATCTAAACAGATACAATATATATATATATATATATATATATATACATATATATATATATATATATATATATATATATATATAAATATATATATATATATATATATATATATATATATATATATATATATATATATATATCATATTTAGAAATATATATATATCTATATATATATATATATATATATATATATATATATATATATATATATATATGGCCACACATCTGTAGATAGCAATGGTAGATTTACAAAAACAAATATGTCCACATGCACCGTTAATGGAGATGAGACGTCCCAAACAATATACGTCATGTACGAATAGGCATACCCCCACCACCACAGCCAAACACGTCCACCCTGCAATACGCTACCAAGTGTTACAAATCCCATAAGCAGGACCTGACATGACATGGGCACAAGATGTTAACAGTCCTACAACCCACCTGTATGATGTCAGGCTGGTATTAGTAACATATTATGCAGTACAGTCTGGCTCCTATAGGAAATGTAAAATGTGGAAGCTATCAACATCCCCCAGATACATATACACAGACACATATATGCAGATACAGATATAAACACGCACACATATATAAACACACACACACACACACATATATAATATATATATATATATATATATATATATATATATATATATATATATATATGACTATACATACACATGCAGAGATATGTACATATGTAGAAAGTGCACACAATATGGAACAGCCACTATGCCTACAGTTCACACCTGAACAACTGGACACTGTATGGGCCACCCATACAAATTACATTTGTTGACTGCAACATATACCCACAGAGAGGTCATAAAAAAAGCACCACACACAGGTTTGCAGAAATGGAAAATCTACATTTGTGTACTATTACAGTTCTATATGCCATCTCATATAGCTGTTCAGGCACTGACATCCATCTAAACAGAGTAATGCAACTGTGAAACAGTTATATTAATACAGTAGTCTGGAAAGGTTTACAACTTTTACTGTCCAGGACAAGGCCTTCAAATTGTACAATAGTAAAGACAGACTGGGCCACAAGATACCAAACAATCAACAGTATGTAATGCAGGTGTATAATTCAGCAGCCTCTATCTACACTCTGTACAAAATCACTAGGTGTTAAAGACTTCAGTTGACCAAATGGGATGCAACTGTTACATAACAAGGCATATCTAACACCATCACAAGCATACTGACATCAGAACAGTCTGTATGACAGGAGGCAGTAGGCCTGCATTAACCCAATTTATGTGAGCAATGTAAATATGGGTGAAGTATATGGTACTGTACATCTAGATACCTTAAGGTGGCTCACCCATGATGCCCCCACATTTTGTAACAGCCTAGGTCATTTATGGTGCATCCCCCCTAGACTCACTAATACAGGGCCATATACCACTGTTACATGCACTGGCCTCTGGAGTGCATAAGGACACACGTATTGTGTAGGTGAAGCCCATACATATATGGCCCCAGCCCTGCCGTATGTGTGGGGGATACAACAGCAGTGGACTGATGGCAGCAATGGCAGTGTGATATACACACAACCCACTACAGAACAGCCCCTGACAGCATGCCATATGTGCAAAGCTTGGTATGTAGGTGGAGGACAGAGGTTGGAACACAGACCCCTATGTTGCTGCTATACACTAAGCAAGTAACTGGTGTTACAGGATAGTCTGCAACATACCCTTAGCCAGGGAATTGAGGTTAGAAACATAAATGGATGTAGCCATGTACTGATAGCACTCAAGACACACTGCCAGTGAAATATCTGACACAGGACCTGTGTGGTGGACAGACAAAACATTATAGGCACACCTCTGGCCACCAACAGGATAGGCCCACAGTTGAGAGATATGCAGACAGAATGCATTCCAATGTAAATTAGTATGAACACACACACACCCTGTAACACCAGTACTATACAAAGCATAACACAACTCTACTAACTGTTCTGGAGCCTCCTACAAATATGTAGCTGGTCTGAGTGTGCTGGCTCCTCTGGAAGAGGTATTGCTACCTGCTGTCTGTAATACTGATGCCCATACACAGGAATGATGACCATCACACAAGAAAGCGAAAGGGACCACTCCCACATGATGTAGGAATTTATAGTAGGTGGTTGCCATGACAGTGATAATTGGAAGTACTACACAGCAAGCTACATGATGCAGTCAGTAAGTGTAGGACACTGATTGGTGCAGAAGCCATCACCTGATCAAGTGCATCACCTACTAAAGCCAGGCTGCAATCTACCCCAAGCAGCTCAATCTATTCACTAGAGAGAGAGAGAGAGAGAATTAGGAAGAGAGAGAGAGAGAGATAGAGAGAAAGGTAGAGAGAGAGAAATAAATTAAATACATAAATAAAAAGAAAAAGCAAAAGCAAGCAAGGAAAAGCGAGAAAAAAAAACATACAGCTCAGCAAACTAACAGCTGAAAATGCAGGAATTTAGGCAGCTGCCATTCATAGATACATCATTCCCACAACAGGTATGTGAAGTATATGTACATGTATTAGAATGTAGTACCTGGTCAACTGTAATGTGATAGATGATGTCGAAAGAGTTATATGTGCCATCAGGTGTTGTTGTGATGATATTCAGCTGAATAACTGCTATGGACAATAGTGTTTGTCCCTGTGGGTAGTGAGCCATAGCTGTTAACTGTGCAGGTCAGCAATGACAGACAATATGTAAGCCATCATAGTGTGCGTTGTGTAATGGGGATTATGTATATGACATGGCCAATAGCTGGTGGTGGAAATAATGCCATTATGATGAACATGAGAGAGCCACGGACCACCACTGGCAGGATACTCAGGTGAATCTGTAATGTAGCATGCCAGAATGCCATAGGTGTGTAACAGGTTTACCTGCAAACAGGTCCCACATATACCCCACTAATGTCAGGCCATGTCCATATGTGGCACCTGTCTGTGTTGTAGCACGGCAGAACAGTGCAGCTGTGCAGGAAGGTGTTGAGAGATTGTGGAGCTAATGTCTGAATGTACCCCACATATAGGTATGCATATGTCTACATATGTCACATATATAATATATAAGAATAAATGTATATCAGCATGTATGTCCAGAAATATACACATACCCATGTGTAGGCATATATATGTGCATATATATATATAAATTCCCATATATCTAGACATATATAGATATATAGTTGTAAAAATTGAAGAAGTCTGCTGGCGCTCACTGTGATTAAAGTGATTATTTACCCACATTGCTTGCTAGCTACTAGCGTGCGTTATATTTATGGTGATTTTTTTGGAAGTCTGTGTTGGTTGAATTACTTTTTTGAGTTCCTCCACTATATTGATTTGAGGTGCTTACCAGTGAAGAAGTGTTTTGTTTAGCTGCGACACCAGCACCTGCTGCCGTTTTGATTATATATAGATATATACCTATATGCACATATCTACATATGTACAAACAAACACACAAACAAATATGTATGCAAAGACATGTGTCCTATATCACTACCTCAGTGATGTGTGCTATGTGTGAGGCAGCAGCACACATAGCAATAAACAGAGATATCTACAGCTGGCAGCATGTGCACCATGGATGGGTATGTCACATGTTAGTCCCTTCTTAGTACCACATTGCCCCTGTCTGTGAAGTATACAATGGGAATATGGGGAAGTATGGCAGATGCACATGTATCCGCGGTGGTGGTGTTGCGGTAGCGTTGTCGCCTCACAGTAAGACGCTGTCCATTTCGATTCTCAGCTAGAGCGTCTTCTGCGTGGAGACATGCATGAATGGGCATACCTTCATTGAAGGTTGTGTGTCACGGCTGGTAACTCGGCATGTAAAAATCAACTATCAATCATTAGCGGACCGGAGTTCCGCTGTGGCGATCCCAAACCGGGAAAAGCCGAAAGACACAACAACATGGCAGATACACATGTGGAGGTGGCCAGGATTGGTAGATATAGAGGACAGTCTACAGGGGTGGTATGTGACACATGTCATGGGTATACACCAAGGATGGTGTGTGTGGTCTGTGATGTGGATGCCACATAGTCTACAATATGGGTACAATGGGAACAAGGTTCACAGCAACTGCCACTCACAACAGCAGTCCACGTCCTGAAAGTGCCAAGTCTACAGGCTGAGCAGGAGGAGCATGTTGGCTGTGTGAATGTGTACTGGGTGTCTCAGACTGATGTAGCACATCCCTCATGTGTCTGTGGAGCCCGGAATGAAACAGACCCTAGACCTGAGCTCAGGGGACAGGAACATGTTGGTGTGTGCCCTGGGGGGGGGCAACATCTCCTGGGTGTTTACACCTGATGGTATTGCTGTAACAGTACACGAGGAGGCCCCAGGTTGGCACACACATGTGACATGGCCAGGTATCCTGGTCAGATGGGTGTGGAGAGGTGGATCAGTTGGCCAATAGAACATATACATGTTATTGTGTCACTGTTATAGTCCATTTGTTGGTAGTAATAGTCTACACAATCCCGGTACATGTCCAACAGCATGCATAGATCCCCCCTATAACACAGACTGTCAAATGTGAAGGAATCTTAGGGCAGCCATACCACTGGCATATATGTAACCATAATGGCCCTGACAATGGCATGAAAGTGAATAGTCTGTAACAGGCCAGCAGTGTTAGTGTCCACACAGGGGACATGGCTACAATCACATAGCAGAAGGTGTGGTACAATACATAATCTGCCCTAATGGTAGTCAAGCTGTAGTCATAACTAATGAGTTGTGTGTACAGTCTGTTGAAGCTGATATGGGGGGGGTGACAGAGATGTGTATTACAAACCATGGTAACCTTGTCGTATGAGTTGCTCAGGCCTGTTTCCATCTTCATGTCTTTCAGGCAAGATGTCACACATAAGATCACCTGTGTATTTAGCGGATGAAAATGAGGTCATCACCAACCACTTGGTACAGCACCACCAGGTTCTCTTTGGCAGGGCAGCCCAAGACCAGCAGGAGCAGACCCCCCCTGTGGACTGAACTAGTCCACAGGGTCAATTATATTGGCCTGCATAACCGCAGTTATGAGCAGGTCTAGCATCCTTGCAGCAACCTGCTTCGCAATGCCCGTCAGCATACTGAAGCAGTCTGAGGGGATCACCATGCCACAGGGGGGAAGGCCATGCCATCCATCCCCCCAGCATGTGTGGAGGAGATCCTGGCCAGTCTCATGGCACCTGCCCATACAAAACACCAACAACCACTGGGCCCCTTCGTGGAGGTGGGTGTCACCCACACACCTGCCAAGCAGCATGCAGGTAAGGACACAGGGCACATCAGTAGACCACTGTTGTGTAAATATCCACAGTGGTACAGGTAGATCATGCATATCTGACATGTCATAGATATATTGTGTTGCTGCACTATAGTGATAAACAGATGTCCAGATGTGGTAGTATTGTGGGAATTTACCATTGATATATGGTAGTACTGCACCCAGCCTGCAGCAGTGCCACAGGTGTGGCCACTGACATTGCATCTGTCACCCTCTTATGTAGGTCCCTCCAGGGTAACAACAAGGCAGCCACCAGTAACTGGTGAGTATGTCTTATGTAGATGCATGCCAACACACTGGACATGTAATGGTGATAGTATATTCCATGCACACATCTAACACACCTACCCTGAATGCATGCTGTACATGTGCATGTATTGTTGTTGTGAAATGCACGGTCTCACTGGGGTGACCATGATGGGGTATTGAAAGGGTATGTCACACACCTGCATGACAACTAACGTCCTGTCATTGTGGAATGTGTCCACAGGGAGTAACATACTGTTGGTAAACATGGCCTACAGTAGTGACGTTCTGAACAACACCCATATATAGTGCAACACCAGTGTATATACCTGTAGGGCAATGCCAACTGCTGCAGAGATACACTATGGCATACAGCATTGCAGTAGTCCACATTATCAGCTGGGTCTAGGTTGCAAAATGAGGTGTTCAGTGTATGGGACACTGCAAGCTGATACAAATGTGTAGGGCTTACCTGTCATGCATCTGCATAAAAGTTGAGGGAGAAGGAGTCTCAGCATGACACACCAGTACACTGCAGCAGGGATCCTAACGATGGCAGGAATGGCTCTATCAGCATATAGTCAGGTTTAGGACCTGTGGCAGCCATAACCCTACCTGCACTGCAATAGTGACAGCATTGTGTGAACACCATGGGATGTGCACATGAGTAGACCTTGCAATCATGCAGAATAGGTGGACATGTGTAGGGTAGGCTGAACACATACTGACAATTACAGAAGGACCATGCTGGTATACCCCTGCCATGAGCAGTGACTGCTGTAGTACACACAAGAGGTGTGATAAGCCATCATGATAAGGTTGTGCACACATATGCCCACATGGTGTGTATGCATTGTGTTCAGCAGCCGCACAGCTAACCAAATCTGTAGACACTGCATGTGAAAGTACAGGACATATATTACATACCTAGCTTGTGTACTGCTAAGATATGCAATGCTGTGGTCCTATGGCAGATCATGGATGTGTGTGTAAAATCAATAAAGGTGTGTACACCCCCATAGCCATGGTATGCTCTAATGGTTGTCAGTGTAAGCATTTCTGCAGTTGTCATACATGGTCTGTTGATGTTGGCAGCTGTAAATCAGGCATCAGGCATTCACCAATGAGAACTATTCACATATCATCCCAGGTATGTGTTGCTGAAACACATAAGGGCTGTGAAAGTTACAGCTGACATAACTGACAAAGTACTACACATTCTGCAATGGGTTGTACACCTGTGAGTTGTGGTGCACAGTACATGGCAGGGTGCAGAAAAGGTTCACAACAATACTGTGTACATGGATGCAGTGGTATCCAGGGGAAGGGGCATTACCTAGTCACAGCACATGCATCATACACATATATACCATTGCTAACATAGATTGACTATAGCTGAACTGCATGCTGTACTGTACCGTATTTTCTGCATGTTGGCAGATGGGTAATAGGAGGACTGTGTGTACGATCATTGTGTGTGTGTGTGTGTGTGTGTGCATCCTGGTGGTTAGTTAGTTTGCCTGCAGGGTCACTCTGGTGAAGTGGTGGGAGGTAGACGCATGTATGATGCGTGTGTGCAAGTGTGTGTTTGTGTGTGTAGCCATGTATGCACGTGTGATTGTGGGGTGTTCATACAGCTGTACCCCCCTTTGGGACTGTGCAGTACATGGACCTGGAGTGCCACATTGCACACCAGGAATACATGTCATGTATTCACAGGACAGCAAATAGTATAAGATGGTCTGTAGCATGGAACATGCATCCAGAGAGAAGGTAGACTCCAGGTACACAACTAATATTGCAGTCAGCAGTGAGGTCACCTACAACCCAAGTATGCAGCTCTATATATGCATTGGGAAAGTAATAGTCAACACCAGGGAGTGTATCCAAATATTACAGCTGACACATGATGGGCCAATGGAGCAGCATATTTGGCATGTACTGAGCATTACATACAGATGACACACCAGTGGGAGCTATTATGGGTACACATATAAGGGCC
The DNA here is from genome assembly GCF_019279795.1 of Protopterus annectens. Classification (NCBI taxonomy): domain Eukaryota; kingdom Metazoa; phylum Chordata; order Ceratodontiformes; family Protopteridae; genus Protopterus; species Protopterus annectens. Next base: position 241,835,870 of record NC_056729.1, on the reverse strand, counting down.
ATGCACATCATTCTGGCCATACAGAGGGTGCATACCGAATGATAGCATTGAGGCCATGTAAATCCACTACACACAGGTCAGGCAGGTAATGTAGCAACAGGCCTTGTGTTGTGGCCGCTTGTGTGGGCATTTAGAGGACTGTGATGTTAATGAGTGGTATCAATGTGTGTATGTTAACAAGTGTGATGCAGGATGGGGTAACACATGGACATATACATGGGACTGTCTGTAAAGCGATGGACAGGTATTTATTACAGAAATTTGTGTGTGTGTGTGTGTGTGTGTGTGTGTGTGTGTGTGTGTGTGTGTGTGTGTGTGTGTGTACTGTTAAGCAATGCTGTACAGGTTTTAAAGTGCGTTTATTATTTTCCCCACAGGTGGCGAGGTTGGTCAGGGTCCCTCCTGCATCCAATCTGATGTAGGTGTCCATACAGACAGCGATGATGATAATGATAATAATGTTGAGGCACAAGTATGGTTGTCAGGGGCTGACATTGCGCCAACATTTGACATCCCCCTTTTACCCACCCCCACACACAGTTACAGTGCCTATACACACCCTATCACCAGAGGCCACAGCAGAGGGACAGCTGGCGTTCAGTGGCAGTGCACAGGAAAGTGTGGTAACCATGCCTACTGTGTCCGGTCACAGTAGGCATAAACGGATGTCTGGCAGGCTGCCACATAGGTGGATGTCCCAGGGTGCTCATGGTAGGCCCACTGGACATCATGCCCCTGGCATAGGCAACATAGCTGCAACAAGCAGAAGCATGTTTCAGGCAGTAATGGTGGTGCAGAAACATATTGAGCATTACACCAGACATGGCCTTAGGCTGCAGAGGGCTGCACTCACCTTTCTAAGCGACAAACTCCGTGAACTGTTTGGTGCCATCCATGCTTCTACCGAGCAAGCGGATAGATGGCATGATGAGATGATGGCCCTCATCAGTCGTAGTGTGTCCATGCTTTAACATGTTGTGGGGATGAGGCGATGCTCGCATGGACATGGGCCAGCAAAACCAAGTCAAGGTGGGCATGCTAGGACACCACGGGGCTCCCATAGTGGCAGTATCAGCCCCGGCAGTGCGGGGTGTGTGCTGTCCACACCATATGTCAGCAGGCCAGTCCCAGGAGGGACATGGTACCAGCAGACAAATGTCATCAGCAGGTGAGAGTAGCACTTCAACGCCTGTACCTGGATGTGCCCGCTGAACCCCTGGCAGGCACAGTCCACATGTCCATGACTGGAGGCAGTGATCTGCACACTCTGCAAGGTATGGTCTGCCACTGTCTATAAACACCTGTGTAGGGCTGCCACAAGGCAGAACTGTGTGCTTACATACCCACACACTATGCAAACACAACTAGGGCAACCTCGTACCTACATAGAGCATATCAATTCAGCCAGCTTCCAAGAGTACACCCCTCACCCACACACATGGTGTCAAATGTATAGCCCACCCTCAGCCTCTGGCAGACCAACACCACATGCTGTGCATATGATACCTCTGCCCCATCCCTGTGATCCATACCATCAATATAGGAACAGGCTGATATGGTTCTGATGCACATGGTGACTGTAGATCAATGTACCACAGTCCTGCAGTGTAACATGTTGTAGGGAGTAAAGTGTGAGGCATATCTGGCAGGTAGTGTAGCCATCCAGCAATGGTGCCTTCTAGCTGTTAGCAACACTGCTTGGTTGTGGTCTCTAAAATGATATGCAATTGTGTTGTAGGTGTATGTGTCAGCACGAGGATTCCCTGTATATATGTTGATACCTGTGCCCCATCCCTGTCATCCATACCATCGATACAGGGAGAGGCTGATATGGTTCTGATGCACACGGTGACTGTACACCAGTGTACCACAGTCCTGCAGTGTAATATGTTGTAGAGAGTAGAGTGTGAGGCATATTTGGCAGGTAGTGTAGCTGTCCAGCAATGATGCCTTCTAGCTGTTAGTAACACTGCTTGGTTGTGGTCTCTAAAATGATATGCAAGTATTTTGTAGGTGTACATGTGTCAGCACAATGCTGGTCTGCACTCATATTGCACAACGGGGTATGTCACTGTGTTGACACCATTGCAGTGACGTATTTGGGGTACAGTCAAACACATTTCGCAGGTTACTATACCGGGTATTGCCTGTGCCACATGGAGAGGTGGCCGACTGAGGCATGTTTACCCTGCGCCCTGATGTAGGTCCATCCACAAACATGCACACTGTTACTTACAACACTGGGACTAGACCCTTACCTCTCAATGTTGTAATACTGACGTGTGTTGCTTACATTGCACAAACACTGCCTTAACCACTCTATATCCAACAGACTTTGTTCTGTCCAGCAATAAAATGAACAGCCCTTGCAGGACTTGAACTCAGGACCCTTTACACTGAAGTCACAGCACTTAACCACAATGCCATGATCACAGTGGAGATGGATGTTGCTTTACCAATATAGCAGTCATGACTCATACTGAGTAGTATTGAACAATTGCATTTACTTCCTAGATTGTGTAGTCCTTGTTATTAATATAACTGTTGCATCAAATATGTTGTTTTATCATAATGTACACATAGCAAATACAGTGGGATACATGTGGGAGGGTATACACAACCATGACGTTTACTCATGAAAGGTATATGGTTGTATACATATAGGTGTATAGATGTCTACATGTACATACACAGGTATACACATACATATGTCTGTATACACATCTCTATAGTGTTACGTATATATGGCCATGTGTACATCTCTTTGTTTGTACATATGTATACATATCTATACATATATGTATATATACATATGTACATATATATATATATATATATATATATATATATATATATATATATATATATATATATATATATATATATAAACTATATATGCATACATATTGATTCTGATATACCTACTACTGTTGATATATCTGAAGATATCCATATGTATATGTGCATATGTATCACTATCTGTATATGTGTAGACATATATTGCTCTGTACATGTATATATCTGGGTGTGTATATGTATATCTATATATGTCGATATGTATATGTGTAATCATATATATAGATATCTGGAGAATTATATGTACAGGTATTTTCACCATATGTAATGCACATGGAGTGTAGCCCTACCCCAGCCCCAATAGTCCCAACTTCGTAGTGCAAGGGGATGTCAGGTATGTATAGAAAGTATATTAGTAGACTATTGCTACTGTAATTAGGATTATCTTCACAGACATGGTGTGTGTGGGAGGTCACATCTGTTTTCCACATGTGTGCCACTGGATACTGATAGACATCCTAAGGACATTATAGTAAAGTACCACTGCTAGCACGTAATGGCCCTGTGGACTGCAGCAGAGATATTGGCCAATATATGTGGACATTCTGAAACAATCTGTACAGTCCAGAGGTATACACAGGACCCCTTAGTGCAAAACTTGTGTACCATGCATGACAGTATGGATGTTAACAGCCATGTAGATGGGTATAACACATAACGACTGGTATACATATGCCACCATAGGTTATGCATTCACACAGCCCTGTCTGGCCTGACACGTAACTGCTGGTACAAGGGTGCCATGGCCACATACCAATCATTAGATATTGACATACATCTGTAGAGCATCCCACTGCTCTGTCTGACATACATGACTGTTAAGGGAGGCCCGGCAGCAGTACATCTGGCAAGTATCTGCACATGACATCTCAATGGGTAAGAACACTAAGCTGCTAGGCATGTAACAATGCACTGTGCAGGCTACAGGCAGACTGGCTCAACACTGGCCTCCATCTCCTATGGGGGAATGCACGTGTACCTGCATATATAGCAGACTCTACAGGCATGTCACAGCAGAGGGTAAGATACACCTGTGTGAAAGTACATAACCACAACCAATGTAAACACAGCCACAGCCACATATGGTAAACTAGCATAATATTAGAGTATATGGACTATCTGTTCAACACCATCCTCATATGTGCCACTCACAGACTAACCCTACATATACTGGGCTGCAACACTGTTTGGTCTGCTGGCTGTCTGTGGTATGGGACATGTGTGTGTATGGCCCTACAAACATGTAAGCCAAAATGGTAACATACAATGGAGCAGCATATAACATCAGATAGGGCGGGACCTATAACAATGACATCTACCACAGTCTGTACACAGTTTAAAGAACATATTAACAATACACACGCTGTCGACATTCACCATAGGTAAACAGACTTCAGTATTGTACAAACAACCACAGAATGCCCAGGTTATGTCATCAAATATAACCCCTACTGTACATAACATGTGTAGCAAGCAGTCTGATATCTCACTGGCTTGTTATCAGATATGATGACACTAATGATGGTGTACAGCACATATGCACCTCTTAATGCATGACATATGTACAAAGGTTAACAGAGTTGTGGCTGGAAGCACATACACAGGGCCAATATTGACATGTTGCTGTGATGACCTCATACATTTACTGTTGTAACAGGATTTGTTGCAACATATGTCCTATGAGGGATATGAAGTTCGTAACTGTCACAACTTTCACCATCTACAGACTGCAACCCTCACACTACCTTCTGCAGTTCACAGATACATGCTCTGTGGGTAACACATGAAACCAAGGGCACAACACACTGCCCAGTCTGCAGATGACCCTACAGATGCTGATTCCTCATAAACATAGAACTGACATGGCAGGCATTAAAACATTTAGGATAGCCATATCCACACACACACACTGTTAAACCAACATTACTCCACATGCAGTATAGCAGCACTTACAGTCTGTAGTCAGGTCAGCCACATCCCCCTCCCATGTGTTGCTCTGTTTCTACAGTGTATGTTGTTAGAGGTAAATCCCCAATCCATCTGAGATGCTGTTTGCCAAACAACAGATCTAGTTCCTGCTCACAGTAAATGAAAAGGGCCAACACCAGCAAGATGTTCGTAGATATTGGAGTGTGTTTCCATGCAATTGGCTATGGGAATGTTACCACAGCTGTTCCACATGCAATCAGGTAGGAGAGGGCTGCAATTCGTGCAGAGGCCATCAGCTGATCATGTGCATCACTGAAAATACACATGCTGCTGCCTATGCAAAGCCAGTGTAGGTCTCCACATCCAGCAGAGAGGGAGTGAGAGTGGCAGACGGAGGCAAAGACATGTCAGGGAGGGAAGGGATTGTAAAACTTAACCATGTTTGTGTCCCACACCTACCAACTCAAAGTATCTAACCTCTGACAACTATGATATGCTATCACATTTCTATGAAGTTATTGGATTTGCCACATAGGTTACATGTTGTGACATGTTGTGGAGCCCTCAGAATGTATATGAGATGATGAGTGCCATTTGCAACAGGGATATGGTAGCTATATGGTAGGTGTAGTACATGTGCCTGTCTGCATGTACAGTTGCCAGTGACAACACCACCACATTCTCACGGGGATACACACACACATTGACACACTTGGTAGAGCCAAGAATACATCCCAACACTATTGAGATTGTCACAACACAATACTGTGCAGGTATCACATGCACCACAGGGGTCATACAGAGGTCATATAGGCAAAGGGTATGGGGAGGTATCTGACATCAGATAGCATGCTTCAGTATGCAAATGGGGGTTTTAGTGAGTGTGGATGTGATCATACGCATCATTCAACACACACACAAACACACAGTGTGCCAGTACTGACATGCATGGGTGCATTTCTGCACTGGAGTGTGGTGCCAACTGTGCCAGATTGCTATATGAAGCTAGGTGATGGGTATATCTTGGCATCAGGCCATATGACAATGATCAGCATTGTGGCTTAGGGCTGTGGTTTCTGCATTTGCCCACACAGGTGGGTATTGTATCCCCCATCCAGTCACCTGGGTGACTATTGTGTGTGGCCAATGCTGTGCATCACTTGCCATGTATGTGTTCCTTAGTCCATGACATGGACTGTGTCTGGGATGTGCACACCTCCCACATGCATGTACAGTGGCATGTAGAACTGTACCTGGGATGTCTGGTCCATGTTCTGTACACAGTTTATCATCAGATGTGCCAATCTTGGCCGCCTGTGATGGAAACTGGTAACGGACCGCAGGTTTACCCTGCACATACATGAATAGCATGCTAATGGCATTCCCTGGTGTCAGTGGCATCTGTCCAGACAGGGCATGTTTTCATGCATGGTATGTCCTTTGTGGGTCAGAAGTGATGGCACCACAGGTGTTGCAGGTGTCCAGTGGGGAACACGAGGAAGGTGAACTGTCTGCATATATGTGCCTATTGGACAGATGGACAGTGTGTCACGCCCTCTGTAACCCACTACAATCACTCCATAGTTACTATCAGTGGCCGATATGCAGTGTACTACCCACATATTGTCTGTTGCCTAGGCATGTGCATGCGTGTGTGTGTGTGTGTGTGTGTGTGTGTGTGTGTGTGTGTGTGTGTGTGTGTATATATATATATATATATATATATATATATATATATATATATATATATATATATACGGGACATGGGTTGAGAGTGTGCTCTGGGTAATAATGGGGTTGCTAACTGTGATTGCTTGGCCTTGATGTCACGTATGGGTATGGATATGCACCCCAGCCTCTCGGCTATTTCACATCTGTTATCCCTGTATGGTGGACATTGTGATATACTAGGGCCACCATATAAGAAATTTACAAAACCCACTCCACATTGTGCCCAGGCTTCACACACTCACACTCACCTCCACACAGGATATGAGTTAAACACAAACACACACACACACCTGTAACATCTTGGAGTAGAACTCCTACCTCACTAGTTTATTACACTTCAGCACTACACAGTTATAGTACGTGCCACAGAGGTTACTGGAGTACCTCTTCCCCAAAGGTGTATATCACACTGGATGACATCTGCAAGATTGGCAAAGTAGGGCATTCAGTTTGTAGTGAGTGTGGCTTGGCTAAAATCCATTGCTCCCTACACAGACAGTGACACACACAAAACATCCACAACCAACATGTGTGGGTATAGAACCGCTAACCGAGGTCTATATCACAGTAAAACATGGAGCGGTTGTAGGACACACCACATGGACTGCTGGAGAACGTCTTCCTCAAAGGTGTATTTCACAATGAATGACATCACCAGGATTGCCAAAGTAAGTCATTTGAAATGTACTGAGTGTGACTAGCCTAAAATGCATTGCTCCCTGCACAGACATTGGAACACACATAAAACATCCAGAATCACCATGTGTGGGTATATTACCCTATCAGGGATTCTATATCACACTACAGCAGACACGCTATAGAGATTACTGGGCTACATCCTTCCCAGAGGTGTATATCTAGGTGGATGACATCAGCAGCCTTGCCAAAGATGAGCATTTGAATTGTAGGGAGTGTGACTTCCCTAGAAAGCATTTCTCTCTCTACACAAACGGAGTCAGGCAGACACACACACAGAAACACTTATGATGTCTAGGATTAGAACAGCTACCTAACTAACTTCACATACTACAGCAGTATGCAGTTACGGGATGCAGTACAGAGATTACTGGACTATGTCTTTCCCAAAGGTGTATTTCTAAGTGGATGACATCAGCAGCTGTGCCAAAGATGAGCATTTGAATTGTAGGGAGTGTGACTACCCTAAAAAGCATTGCTCTCTACACAGACTGAGTCACACACACTTGTCATGTATGGGATTAGAACAGCTACTGAACTAATTTATCATACTAAAGCAGTATGCAGTTACAGGACGCGCTACTGTGTTGGATTCTTCCCAGAGTTGTATTTCTAGGTGGATGATATCAGAAGCCTTGCCAAAGATGAGCATTTGAATTGTAGGGAGTGTGACTACCCTAAAAAGCATTGCTCTCTATACAGACAGACACACAAACACTTGTCATGTCTGAGATTAGAAAAGCTACTTAACTAATTTATCACAATAGAGTAGTATGCCATTACAGGACGTGCTACAGAGATTACTGGGCTAAACCCTTCCCAGAGGTGTATTTCTAGGTGGATGACATCAGCAGCCTTGCCAAAGAGGAGCATGTGAATTGTAGGGAATGTGACTACCCTAAAAAGCATTGTTCTCTACACAGTCAGAGTCAGACAGACACACACACAAGCTTGCCATGTCTGGGATTAGAACACCTACCTAATTAAATTATCACACTGCAGCAGTATGCAGTGACAGGACACGCGATGGAGATTATGGGGCTATGTCCTTCCCAGAGGTTTATTTCTAGGTGGATGACATCAGCAGCCTTGCCAAAGATGAGCATTTGAATTTTAGGGAGTGTGACTACCCTAAAAACATTGCTCTCTACACAGAGAGAGTCAGACAAACACACTTGCATGTCTGGAATTAGAACAGCTATCTAACTAATTTATCAGACTACAGCAGTATGCAGTTACAAGACGTGCTGCAGAAATATTTGGGATACAATCTTCCCACAGGTGTATTTCTAAGGGGATGACATCAACAGCCTTGCCAAAAATGAACATTTGAATTGTAGGGAGTGTGAATACCCTAAAAAGCATTGCTCTCTACACAGAGACACACTCAATTCCCATGTCTGGGAATTGAACTTCTACCTAACTATTTTATTACATTACAGCAGTACAAGTTATGGTATGCACCATGACGATTACTGGGTTCCAATTCTCCCAAGGGTGTATTCCACAGTGATAAACTATGTAGTCAATTTCTTTAAAGTTAGTTTTTTGATGAAAATCTCCATCAACAATGTATTTAAATACTTTTTAGTTTTGCTGTCCTGTTTTACTAGCTTAATTTTGGAGCTTATCTCCCTGGGCCTCTACTGAAAATGGACATGTATCCAGTTGGACTAGCCCGGTCAACAAATGTAAAATAAAATATAATAAAATAAATAAAATAAAATAAATAAATTACCTCAGCAGGCTTGTCATAATAGGGATATGGTAAGGGCAGTGTGTGTGTATGGGCCATAACCCATTCATCTAAAGGTTGACACGCCACATGCGGGCACACACGGGGTCTTATTTCACAGGTACATGTATAAAGCTGCTAGATGACTACTTCATTGTGCAGTCATGTTTTACAGGTGGCATGTGCACCAATAGTATGTAATGCTGACAGATACTGGAGGCTAGTATCTGCAGTGAGTGACATCTGAACCTCATGTCTTTGGGGCCCTTTGGCTGTGTGCTGGGTAGGACAGGCCTGGATGGCTCCTTGTCACAGTCACCCTCTTTCACACATCTATGTACATCTACCTTTGGCTTATTATAGTGTGTTGTCCTTACATATATGTCTGTATTCCTATCCACTGTGTGTGCATGGCATGTGTGGAGCATACTGATGAGTCTCTGCCCTAACAACTGCAACTGCCAGATATGTCTGGTCCACTGGTGTTTGTAAACATGGCCTTCATGTGTGTGTGAGCATACCCAGCATGTCCTTCTGTATTTAATGTGTGGATCGAGTCCAGGTAGTTTGCACTACAGTGCTGACCTTGGTGTTGCACACCAGCAGGTGGCATGCTGTTTCTGCAGGGTATCCATCAAGCATTTGGCATTGACTGTTCCTACATTTCTGCATAGGATGGGAGGGCTCAGCCAACTATTTCTACATTTCTACACAGGATGGCCAGGCACACCTGACTGTTATTAAATCACTATGTAGGGTGGGGGGGCTCACCTGACAATTTCTACATTTCTACACATGATGGGGGGGGCACACCTGACTGTTATTACATTACTACATGGTGGGGCACACTAGTCTATAATCAAAATTCTACACAGGATTGGGGGGCACACCTGACTGTTATTACATTACTATGTAGGATGTGGGGGGCACACGTGACACTTGTACATATTTGCTATGACTTTACTGGTATGTTAGGTACTCCATTTTATTCTGTATTGTTAACTATCATGCTGACTAGAGGCATACCAGTGTACTACAGATCATGGCTTTGGTTGCCCTACATATTACTGTCTGACTTCCTACCCTTCAGAACTAAAACCCACTGCCTGCCCTGCTGTAGTCTGTCTGTGTAGGCCTGGGGGGGTAACCTTAGCCATCATTCAGGGGCCATGGCGCAGGCTCTGTTTGTGTTTGTCTACACATGTACTGCTGGCTGAGGCTGTTGTTGGGTATATGAACCACCATGACTGGCATGTGTGGGTCATATGGACCCACATGTCGCTCAACACATTTCCTGCAGTGGGTTTTGCACCCTGTGTAGTACTGGCTACTAAGGTGACTCTAGTATGTGTTACATATGTCATGGTGCCAGTATGGGTGTCTACTGTCTGCTGCCATAACATTCAGCTACCCAATTCCCATGCATGCTCACATTCATACCATAGATACAGGTAATGACACATTCTACTCCATTTGGCAATTGGTAGGTTGATTGGCTTACTTTGAGGGTGTGCCGAACTTGCGGATGGTGCTGGAGGGCTGCCTATGTCAGATGCACATAGTACACTCCCTATCTATGGTTGAGCACAGGTAGTGTCATGTTTGGCATCCCTTTTACTGTATGTGCGAGTCAAAGAGAGGTGTCATTCTCTGGGTCCCTACTGTGGCAGTGTATGTGCTATGTGTTGTCTTTTTGCCACAGTTTCGGCATACTGGGCACGCCTCCATCTGCCTGTTGGGGCAGGCTCAGGTTGTTCCTCCTCCGAGTCACTCTGTGCCTGTGTAGGCCTTGGCATTGGTGGGGGGCTGTTTGGCCCTGCCCCATGCTGTTCCTGCTGCAGCTGTTTCCACCGGATCATATTGTGTAGCATAGCACATATTTATTTATTTTATTTATTGACATTTGTTGACCAGGAAAGTCCACTGGGTTAAAGAACCCATTTTCAGTGGAGCCCAGGGAGAAAAGCTCCGTAGTAAAAACATTACAAATACATGTGTAAAATAGACATTTTAAACAATGCTAGGTACAAAAAATGAAAGATATAAAAACACTATTCTATAACAGCAGTTTAGGAAGCAAAAATATAACAGGTAGTCCTCTAGAAAAATAGGATTTTTTTTTTTTATCGTATCATATTCATATCATAACAATTTGGGTACATGTAGCTGGTGAGTACTGCAAGGCTCCCCCGGATGTGTCCAGACAATGGAACTGTGACCTGAGCATCCCAAACATAAACTCTATTATAAGTCTGGTCCATGTGTGTGCCTCATTATGGTGTTCTTGTTCAGGTATGTGTGCATTTCTGATGGGTGTCATCAGCCACGGCTCCAGTGTGTAACCAGCATCCCCCACTAGGTGACCATAGGGGATGTCCCCACTGGCAAATCACTGATACAGCTGTGTCAGATGCCATATGTGGGTATCGTCATAGCTTCCAGGGCAGCCAGCACACACATTCATTATAATACCCTGGGCATCACATACGACCTGGTAGTTAGAGGGGATGCCCCTGCGGTTGATGTAGGCCCTACCCTGATCACCGGTTTGTGATTTGATGTATATTTGTGTGCAGTCTATGGCACCCACTACCTCAGGGTAATCTGCTATTTGGTGGAAGATCTGCATATTGCTGGTGAACACCTCACGGGTGTTAAGGAAATATATGTGCTTACTGGCATGTGTTGACATGGCATCGAGGAACTGGTGGAATACTCTGGATTCTGATGCCTGTGAGATCCCCATGATATCCCCAGTTGAGCTTTGGGAGGTACCTGTGGCTAGTATTCCTAGGCCTACACATACCTTGGTATCCACTAGGATGGGTTCCCCTCGGTCAGTTTGGTGTGTCAGGTGTGGCCTGCACAGCTCAACAATTTGCTGTAGGAGGTCTCTGCCCACTCTATAGTGATCCACTATCTCCATCTCATGTAGCCCATGTTAGGTTTTCCTAGGTCTGTCTCCTCACTGTGGACTGATCGGCAGCATTCACATCCTCACCACCCTCAGCCTCTTGCACATGTTGTACTATATTGCCTGTTGCAGCCGTTCTCATTTTGTAGGTTTGTTTGTTAAAATGTCCCCGCTTGTATACACCAGTGGTGCAGAGTGTGGGAAAAACCAGAGGGGAAGGTGTTTGCTTAGTTTATAGTAGTGTTCTGGACTGGGCTGGTCTGCTGCCTGTGTATTTGGCTGATTCTGATACATTTCACCTGCCAGCTAAGCTTGTTCTCCTTGATTACCTTCCTACTGCTGTTTTCCCTTCCCATTGCCTTCCTGTTTAAGCCTGTGTGCACGCCATGCAGAGTGCTCAAATGTGCACACTGCTGCGATTTTCTGGTTTAAACTCTTTTTTTCTTCCTGTAAAACCTGGTGCATGGTGCGCACACCTGCTTAGGCTTTGTAAAGAGTGCTAAGCAAGTTTAGATACATCCCCTTGCTTAGCTGTGCTAAGCTAGGAGCAAACCTGAGCCACATGGCTCCAATCTTCCTACAGTATGCCTGACAACCCCCCCATGATGTCACCTACCTCAAAGATTTGCACCAAACTATTCCTACTCTTACACTGTTTGGTCCTGACTCACATGCTAGGGAAAACTGGGATTCACTATCTTTCCCCTCATTTGCATAGGATTGCCTGCTAATGCATAGTTAAATGTCTCACACTGAGGCTCCCCACTTAGCAACCAATACTCACTGGCCAGGTTGTCTTTTGCCTGCCATTGACTTGCATGGCAGAATAGTGATTTTAGTTAGACTGCTTATTTTAGGTTTATTTTATTATTTTCCTCCCAGATCCATTTGCACGCCGCTGCTCTATGTTTAAACAGCCGAGATTGGCTAAAAAAATTAAAGTTAATTTTTGTATTTTTTTATGTTTGCAATTCCAATGGCCTTATATTTGGCCATTGGCATGCTTACTACATGATATACAGCCTTTATTTGGAGCTGTCATAGCTCCGTTTTGGATTTTGCAAAAATGTACTCTGTTACTAACCGAGTACATTTCTGCAGATAGTACTTGTCCTGCACAGACTGTTACAAGCTTCCTGGATTGCAAAATCACCTCATTTGCATAGATTTCTCCTGCATATGGGGTGATTTGCATCATACCTCTCAAGTGTATCTCATTGTGAGGAACGTACCTCATTTGGGGTCTTAAAAATTTAATGTTCCTTGAAGTTCCACATTGAAAGGCTCTGTCACACATTCAGTGTTAGCAATTTTTTAACTGATATCCATGGTAAATAGAAAAGAATCATATTGGTTCATTAAAATACCTTTTTTATAAGTAAAACTAGTGTATTTTAACCATCCTATGACCTTCCTAGTTGAAGTTGTTAGTAAGCTGTTAGTATGCTTTCCACATTTTGGCCATTTGTTCCACATTATGACTGGCGTTCCTCATTTTTAACATAGGTTCATAGGTTCATACTAGGCTATCTGCCCGAGGGCATTTATAAGCCTAGCCCATAGTTTTGTGGCTTACGCCACCCCTTTAGTTTGGAGAAACTATGCCCATTATTTTGCTGTGCCTCTGTCGAGCAGTGACACTGAGGTAACCCCTGGGGTGTATCTGCGATCTCCCATCCATTGGTCAAGATTCCTCTTGAACAAGGCCAGCGAGGTGCTCTGCCTCACATAAAACGGGATTTTGTTCCACAGCATAGGGAGTCTTTGGGTGATGAATCTATCCCTCCAGCACGTCCTATTAATAACTGTGTTGAGGTTTAAGTCTCCCGCCCTTGTGGCTCTGAGGGATCTAGATTTTTTGAGATGAAGCATGTTCATCAAATCTGGGTTTGACATGGCCTTGTATGTCAGGCATAGGTCACCTCTGAGCAAGCGGTAAGTGACTGAATATAACTGGAGTTCTTTCAGTCGGGCAGCATAAGACAGATTTTTGAGACCCTTTATCCTTTTGGTGAGGAACTTTTGTGGCCTCTCCAGCTGCTGCAAGTGTCGGGTCAGATACATTCTGAATGGGGTATTGTACTCGATCATTGGTCTGATGAGTGATGAGTATAGGGAGACTATGACTTCCCTTGATCTAGATGTGAATCCCTTCATGATAAGGTGGGCAATGTAGAAGGTCTTCCTAACTACTTTAGCAATATGAGTGTCGAATGAAAGGCTACTGTCAACCTGGGTTCCCAGGTCCCTAATAACTTCTTCTGTGTTCAGGGGATTGCCACCTATATGGTAGCTAGGGGTAACCTTATTTTTCCCGAAGGGTATGACTATGCATTTCTTGGCATTTAACTTTAGGCCATGGCTCTGGCACCAGTTATCCGTTTCTGTGAGACCCTTCTGAAGGATATCTGTGTCGGATGTGTTTTCAACCACGGCCCAGTTTGCAGTCATCTGCAAACTTTGTCAGCCATAACCCTCCTGTGTTTGCTTGTACTTCAGAAAAGTAGATGCCAAACAAGAGTGGGCCCAGGACTGAGCCCTGTGGGACACCACTTGTGACAGGCTTTGAGTCTGACATGGCGCCAGCAACTCTGACCCTGTGGGTTCTGTCACTCAGCCAGTTTGCAACCCATCTTGTAATGTATGGGTTTACATTTAAGTTGATGAGTTTTTCAATGATACCCGAGTGAGGTATTGTATCAAAAGCCTTCGCCAGGTCTAGGTAGGCTGTATGGACTGCCTTTCCCTCGTCAATGGCCTTGGTGACTGTTTTGAAAAAGTCAACCAAGTTTAGAAGGCATGATCTGCCTTTGACAAAGCCAAACTGGGTTGGATCCAAAGTCTGCAAGTTCCCTATGTCATTATTTATGAGATCCATTATGATCCTCTCCATGGCAGATAAGGCTTGTCAAGCTAATGGGACGGTAATTTCCAGGGTCGGTGGAGGCACCGCCTTTGTGGAGTGGGACCACAGTCACTGTGCGCCACTCCTGGGGCATGTGATCCGGAGGTGAGACTAAGATTAAACAGCTGTCCTAACTGTGGGTTTAATTCCTCGTTGAGTTCATGGAGCACACAGCCGGGGACACCATCAGGTCCCATGGATGCTGTGTTCTTTGCCTTAGAGAGAGCAATTCTCACCTGGGCATTAGAGATATTTGGGGGGCTACAATCATTTGGTATAGATATCTCTCCTTTAGAGGGAAGGGGGAGAAGTTTGCACTGAACCTTTCAGCCAGTATGTTGGCAATGTCTGTAGGATCAGTAATCTTCACATCATTTTGAACTAATTCTGAGCATATCTGGGAGTTTCCTCCTAGGTTTCTGACATAGCTAAAGAATGCCTTATGGTTGTCTTTAGAGTCCTTAGCTATTTTTTCTCAAAATTAGCTTTGGATGATTTTATGAGAGCTCTTAGCTTTTACTTATAGTGATCAGAGGTGTCTTACCTTTTAAGGATTTTGCTCTATCTTGTAGTAGCTTTCTCCTTTTGTTGTAGAGTTTGTTTATGGCTGGGGTCCACCAGACTGGACGCTTGCCTTTGGTACAAAGAGTCTTTGTTTTGCTTGGGATTGCCTGGTCCATGCAGCCCTGCAGGTGCTGGTAGAAGGCATTTGTAAGTGATTCAGCGGTTTGAGTAATGTTAACCGCGCTCAGGGGCCTTAAAGGAGACCACACTAGTCTTTAGAAGTGTGAAGTCGGCTTCGAGAAGTTCTTTACTGTTGTCTTTTCATTTCGGTGGGGCGGGATGAGGACCTCCAGCGAGATTAGTTTGTGATCAGATCTCACCAGTGAGGGGTATACTTCCGGCATTGAACATTGTGCTCCCATGTTCGTGATGATGAGATCAAGTATGTTTTCTCCTCTTGTGGGGATGGTGACTAGTTGTTCCATGGCATTTGAGTTTATGAATTCCAGGAACTTTTGGGCTAGAGTGTTTGGGCTTGAGTAGTGTTCCCAGTCTATATTAGGGTAGTTGAAGTCACCTAGTTTGATGGTGTTCGGAGATACATTTATCCCTTCCAGTGTTTTCAGGAAGGCCATATGAGGTTCCTGAGTTTGAGGGTGGCCTGTAACATGCTACAAATTGCAGAGCAGTCTTGCCTATGGTTAATTGCACCTGGATGGTTTCCGATGCATCGTGCGATGCCACCAATCTTGAGGTGTGGGTGTCCTTGATGAATATGGATACCCCTCCTCCTTTCTTGGTATTGTCCAGGTTTTGGGGCCGAACGCATGATATGAGGTAAAACCTGATAGTGCTGGGGTGCTCTCAGGAGCCTTGAACCAGGTTTCTGTCACAGCACAGACATTGATGTTCTCCATACTGAGAAGGGCCTCGACGTGCATCTTGAGGTTGAGACTTCTGGCATTGAGCAGCATTACCCTTAGTTTTTTTCTTTGTTTTGTTCTAGGGTGGTAGGTTTAGAATTTGAGCCTTGCCTAAAAAGGCACTATGGGGTGGCAAGAGCCTTTGCCAAAATCCAGAATCCCAGGGTGACAAGTGCAAGCCGTCCCTTGGCAGCGTGGCTTGTCCAGCATGTCATCCCAGGCAGACAGACATTGGATCCCCTTTGAATGACACCAGAGTTTAAGCCAATTGTTAAAGCTGATCATCTTATCTCTGTATTGTGGCATCATTCTTGGTGAAGGTAGGATACTGCTCAAGGTCAGGGTCATACCTGCTTGGGCTACATAATCAGAGAGCTCCTCTATGTCTCTTTTCATGTAGTCCAAGGAGGTACGTCTCAGGTCGTTAACACCAGCGTGGACAATCATTGAGTCGTACTTGTACCTGCTGTTGAGAGACCTGAGTGCATGCGTTATGTGGCGGATTCTAGCACCCGACAGACAGCTTACTGTGACCTTCTCCTTACTCAGTCTGGTGAGCGAGACGTCAGTGTGTCTGACTATGGAGTCACCAATGACTAGTGTGTCTGGCATTGTGTTTGGCCTTAAGGGCTGTGACTGCTTGACACTCTGACTGTGTGGTCTCTGTGTTGCAGTTGTTGTGTTCTGAGGTGGTAGTTGTTTGGGCGTCTGCTTTGGTGGCCTCTGCTGTTTTGGTAGATTTTTGATCAGAGCCTCCGAGTATGTCTTTGTGTGTTTATGTGTATGATTTGAGGTTGTGATGGTATTATGTGACACTGGGTCTATAGTGTGTGCGGTTACCTTCTCCTCCTGTCTGGTCATGCCAGTCCTATGTTGAGAGAGCTCAGCCTCCAGTTTGGCCATATAGTTGCATCTCTCGCATGTATTTGTGTTTTGTGGGAGGAGGAGAGGGTTGTCTGTGTACATGAGGCAATTGTAACATTGCCTCAATATTCCCAGGTTCACCAGCTGAGCAGGAGAGGACATTAGCAACTGATCCCTCGACATGCTAGAAGGAATAGACAGAAAAACTTAAGAAAAGGTTCTGGGGATGTGGGTGACCGAGAAATGGGGTTTGCTTTTGGGGTACTTTCTATAACAAGAGTGCTGTATCGAGGTGATAAGTACTGTAGGAGCAAGTGCTTCTATACAGATAGAGAATAGTCTACTTGGGAGTCAAGTAGAGATAATTTATAGTTGTAGGATACACTAAATAGGACAGTAGTGTACTTTGAGGAAGGTAGTTTTAAGGAAAATTTGAAGAGTGGACTTTAGGTAGCCCTAATAGTTTAAATCTGATTAACCGGCTGCCCTAGTGTGCAACGGTAGCAGCTCCGCGCTAAATCGCTAAAGCGTGCTTTATAGCAGGGGGCTGGAAAAAACAGGAAATGACCCAAAATGGCCGACGAATTACTAGTTGCTGCTTCTAACCACTCCTCTGAGGACAAACAAGCAGCTCAGTACTCCCCACTCCCACTGGTGAGTAAAGAAACTACCTCTGGCTACACAAGAAAATGGAGGAACACAGAAATCAAATACAAAGCCCAGGGATCAGCAAAATCTGATCACTGGAACAACTAGCTAGGAAAGTTTAGGAAAGGAGAATTATTTTTTTGTTTTTTTTGTTTTTTTTTGCAAACAGACAGAAAAAAATGCAGTAAGGTTGAGAGCTATGATTTACATACCAAGGCTTATTCCATGAAGTATTAGTGCAGGAGCGCTTGTGCACACCCCTGCAGGCTGTTCCTGGATCGCACGGCGTACATATTGCCTGCTTGAACTCTTGCACCGATCTTGCACTCCGTGCAAGCGTTTGATTAACCGGGGAATAGACATGGACAATGATATAAGACAAGGATGTTTTATGAGTAGTATTTTATTTGCTTAAGTTATGAATACAAAAGTTACAGAAATTAATTAAAAAATGGAGAATATTTATTTTTTTTATTTTTTATTTGCAGTTTGTTAACCGAGAAAGTCTATTGGGCCATGTTGAGGCCATTTTCAATGGAGGCCCGGGAGAAAAGCTCCAGTAATGAGAATTTGCAATATTTACAAAAACAAAATAAACAAAAAAAAAAGAAACAAAAATTACAAGTAATAACAATATTTACAAGAGAATTAATCATCACAAGTAATGCACAATATTTATGAGCTCATACAAATGGAACATTGAAAGGAGAATGTAAATTCATCAGATTTATTGGGGGTTCTTTGGTTGAGATTGGGATAGGAATGATGAAGGGGGTGGAAAGCATCAGGTGGGGTGAGAGCAGGAGCATTTCCAGAGGGTGGAGAGATGACAGCGAAGTATGCTCTTGAAGGTGGAGGGATTATGGGTAGTTCTAATGTGAGGGGGAAGTGAATTCCAGGATCTGGCAAGGGAGAAAGATAGCAAGAGTTGTCCTGGAGTATGTATGGGTTTGTAAACTTCGAGGAAATATCAATTGCTGGATCTGAGTAATCTATGTGGCTGGTGCAGTTTTGGGTGGTGGAGAGGGAAGGACAGTTAGAGGGTTTGAAAATAAGCTTATGTGCATTTGTGAGTTGAATATATGTCAGGTAGTTGGGAAGTTCCAACCAATTTAGGGAATGGAGGGAGTCACAGTGATGAGGGAGGATTTGGATACAGTGGCAAACTTAGAAATTTTACTGTAGCAGGAAGATAGTTTAGATTTAAGGGTAGATTGAAGATTTGTAAGGAGAGGGGCTCCACATAGGAGTGAAGGAATGAGGTATGTGGTGGCTAGTAGTTGTTTGGTTGAGGGAGTAAGGTAGCGGTTGTGCCAATATAGCGTTCCAAGCTTCTGATGAGTTTTTTTTAATATTAGTTTGTAGGTGTGAGTCGAATTTTAACTGATCATCAATAAGGACTCCTAATAGCTTAGTACAGGGAACAATTTCTATAGAGGACTTGTTCTGGCTGACAATAGAGAAGGATGCTTTGTTAATTTTGGTGAGCCTGGAGGGGTGAATATCATAATTTTGGATTTAGATGCATTGAGAGCTAAATGGTTATCTAGCATCCAATTTTCAGTGTGGGAAAAGGCGTCTTGGTTTAGATTCATAAGTTTAGGGAGAGAATTAGCAGAGCAGATGATGGTAGAGTCATCTGTGTATTGGACAAGTTTCACATTGGGGATGTTCTGATAGAAGTCATTGATAAAAATGGTGAATAGTAAGAGGCCTAGTATTGAGCCTTGCGGGACACCAGTTGGAGTGTGGATGAAGTAAGAAGTAGAATTATTCCACTTTACGGCTTGTTCTCTATCTGAGAGGTAGCTGGTGAACCAGTTGATGGAGGAAGAGGATAGGCTTAGATGAGAGAGCTTGGTCAAGAGGAGTTTGTGGGATACAATATCAAAGGCCTTAGATAAGCTGAGAAGGAGGGTAGATACTATGTTGCCGGAATCATGAGCAGAGTTAATGATTTCAAGAAAGGTGAGCAAGGCAGTAGTGGTGCTGTGACCATGTCTGAAACTATGTTGAGTAGTGGTCATTAGTTGATTGTCTGTCAGGTACGGTTGGAGTTGTAGATGGATACATTTTTCAAGAATTTTTGAGATAGGAGACAGAATAGCTATTGGGCGGAAATTGGAAACTGTAGAATTGCTTCCCCCTTTATTGAGGGGAATGATGAATACAAATTATAATATTCATTTAGGTATTGAAATTCCAGTTATGATGTTGTATGCATGTGATATAACTATTATTACTAAAAGTAGAAGATGGATGAGAGAAGTTATAATGTATTTGGAAGAATGTTTAAAGGTAATAGTTATGAACTTAAATAAGGAGAAATTAAAAGACCATGAGATAGTATTAAAATAGATGGGAACAATTCTCTAAGATTGAAATATCTGTTTAGGTACACGTTTTGATAAATATAGTAGTAGAAAGGGATGGGGCATTTTATTAAATGAATTAAAAGAAATGTGTATATTATGGAAAACATATATATTAGCTTTTAATAAAAACGTGATTTGATTAACTCAGTATTAGTTAGCAAGATGCCATATTTATCATTGTTATGATTTTTAGAATGCATGAGAAACTTTTACTTTGAATAATTATCTCTTTAATATGGGGATCAAGAGTAAACCCTGTTAAAAGTGGTATACTGTATGTGAATAAAGAAGAAGCAGGTTTGGGGTTGATTAGGCCAATAGTCTATATTAAATCAGTAAATTTATACAAACTTTTTAAATGTTTACATAAAATAAGATGTGATGTTGATAATAAGAATATTTAAAGACAAGTATAAGGAATAAAAGGAAACAGTAAGGAATAATAAGCAGAGGAAAAAATACCATAATGAAGAAATGGAGAGCTATCAAGAAAAAAATAAGTTTCTGGAATATAAATATTGCTAAAGTGAAAGAAAATAGAAATATATGGAAGAAAATCATTATGAGAAAGTTTTAATATGTTAATCCTTAGGAAAATAATCTTGAAGCAAAAATCAGAACAACCAAAGAAAGAAACAAATGGTATAGCAATCATGCTGAATGTCAAGATTTTTCTGTGGTGATTGGGAATAAAGAAATTACTGGTAAAACTAATGTGCCTTGCTGAAAGAAAAATGAAAGAATTTGTATTGTGTTGAAGGAGAAACAACATGTGTTTTTTTAAATATGAAAGAGTTAAAAAGTTATGGAATAGATTATGTACACAACATTTAGGGAGATATATAAAACAAATATAATATAGATATGTAATGGAATGGATGAAAACCAAGATGCTTGAATATTCAATGTTTTATTCCACAAACAGTCCCAATCAAGAGTAAAACCACATACAGCAAAGGGAAAGCCACAGCATAAACGCTATTCTTCCAACTGCGTTTTCGTTTATATCACAACACTTCATCAGATGTACTTTGTTAGACTAATTCATCTACTATTTATACCCCATTTAATCAATCAATTAGCTATATAATAATTATGAAATAGTAGAAATTAATTTATTAAAGTTTTGTATTACTATGTTTACATTTTTTAGTATAACTTATACTCAGTAGTAATATTGACAAACAGCCACTAGATGGCACACAAGTACAGGCTGCTTTCATCTGTTCACGATTTAAATAACAGAAATTCAATACTGTTTTTAATTTCTAATATATAATTATGCATGTATTTTATTTAAATGTTGTTTCATAATATCGCTGAATTTATTTAAGTCTTGAAGTTTCAGGAATTTTTTTACACATATTAAAATGTTTTTTAATAATAATAAAGACAGTCAGTTAATTTGGAAGATTTTTTAAAAATTTTAATCTGTTAGGAATTTGGAGGGAATTTTTTAATTGATTGATTAAATGGGGTATAAATAGTAGATGAATTAGTCTAACAAAGTACATCTGATGAAGTGTTGTGATATATTATGCTGTGGCTTTCCCTTTGCTGTATGTGGTTTTACTCTTGATTGGGACTGTTTGTGGAATAAAACATTGAATATTCAAGCATCTTGGTTTTCATCCATTCCATTACATTTGGATTATTGTTTTTTTTCACCCTGCTTTTTTCGATTCATAATATAGATATGGATATGATTGAGTTTGGGTATTATGAAAACATAAGTAAAAAAAAGCAAAATTGGATATTGATAAAAAAAAAAAAACATTTTTATGCAATATGAGTAATATGGAATGGAATAATTAATGAAATTGTGTTTAAAGGAATATGAATTTTGCCACTGATATTAAAAAAGATTAGATTATGTTTTTTGAAAAAGGAGTAGGTGTCAAAGTAAGAAACTTATTATATATTAGTTTGGGGCATAGAAATTTGAAACTGTAAAATCAATGTAATTATATACGTGTGTGTGTATATATATATATATTTTTTTTTTTTTTTTTTTTTGATAGGTGCTGTGGGATCTTTTAGATCCATCTGAACTACCATCAACTCGTAGATGGGGCCTCATTTTAACATCTCATGCAAAAGATGGAAAGTGTCCTACATATTGTATTACTAACAATACTTCATAATAAACTTTTTACCTCTTGTACCTACTTATCCATTTTATTATCACCTAGCTATATCTAATTCCCATTCTCTGAGTCATGCTATTTATACCTGATATTGCACACTCTTCTTGTCAGTCACTCTTTTACCTCCATGGTACTCTGACTCATTTCCTCTCACTACTCCTCCCACTAACATAATCCTGCCCTTTGCACCTTTCTTGTACTTTATCCACCATACTTCTTAACTTAGTTTATCTCTTTCTCCTTCCATCAATGACTTTCAATTACTGCAGAAAACACTTCAGCTAATCATCTTCAATACCTCTTTTTAACTAGCTTTACTCCTTTTCTCCCCATAACATATAATTCTCGCATCCTATCTCTTTTCATTCTCTAAATATCAAATGCTCTTCTATTTCTCACCACTATTCATCTTAAAAATATCTGTACTTCATCTACTACCTTACTACCCTAATTTCCTCTTCATTCTACCATGTTTTATGTCTCACATTAACACTGCTACTTTTCTTCTTCTTATCCAGCTGTACATGCAGTATCCAACCATTCTCCCCTATCAGGAATTCCCTCACTCCCCCTCACTCCAGTGTCTATACTAACTACCTTCACATGATTTCTATCATTTCTAATTAATTATATCCCACCCTTCTCTTCAAATATGGAATACTACTCACCTCCTCCTATCCTAAGAAACAAAACATTAAGTCTAACACTAATGTACCTAAACTTCCACTCTTCTACTTCTTCACACCAAAAAATCTCTCGCTCTGTCTGTCTCTCTCTCTCTCTCTCTTGTGATAAGTCCTGGACCCTCTCTCTCTTTCTCTCTCTCTCTCTGGTGATAAGCCCTGAACCAAAGATCCCTTATTCTCTTGTTCTTCTTCCACCATACCAGTGTTTTCAAAAAAAAAAAAATGAAAATGTCCTCCTTAAGTAACTGTAGCATTGCCAGTAAAGTAACTGAATTTCATGCCAAGATCAGTCTTTACTCCCTAGATAGTTCACTTCTTTACAGAAGCATGGCTTAGCCCCGCATACTAGACACTGATATATTCCTCTGGTTACAATACTGTTCATTCCAACAGAATAAATAAAAAAGCTGGAGGTGTTGCTATTCTCTTTTCTAACCAACATATTATTTCTCATTCAGTTATTTCTACTCTTATATTTCTATCTATTGAGCTCATTCTAACTTAAAAATGAATGACCACAAAGCACTACTTATTATTGGCCTATACATTCCCCAGGAAATAATATCCCTATTCTAGAAGATATTTTTTTTTTACTGGGCATCTACCTTTAGAACCTATGAAACAGGTATTTTCAGTGATGCCAATTATCATTAATTGGCAAGTTCTTATAACTAACTATCCCTCTAATAGCATTAATCTTTATAGTTTTTTTAAGTTAATTACTTCCTCCATTCACCTCAACCCTGCCTCAAGCACTGGATCCATCCTAGACTGTATCCTAGTTTCTAGTCTTCAGTACTGCATTTCAACCAGCACTCTCCCAGACTGCCTTAGTGACCATCTTCCCAATGTTTATAGTCAATTGCATACCATCTTCACAATTCCCACTTTAAATAATGTTGTACATTTACAAACTTCAATCCAGAAAAAAAAGTAACATTTTGCAATCCATTAACTAGTCTGTAGCCCTTATCATTAGATGAGGCATATTAATGCAGCAAGTGATATCTTGGTGCTGCTGAGGCTTGATTCCATATAATTGAGGATGTTAGACTTTCAGGACAAAGCCTCATGGGTCCAATAGTATCATGAGTACAAGAAACTAGCATTAAAATGTATCGGTATATTCCTTAATATCCATAACAACCTTGCACTCATCAGAAGAAAGGGTAAAACACAAGCATCCACCATGGCTATCTTACTCCACTAGGATCCTAAGGCGTAACACAGACAACTCCTGGAGAAAATGGATAAAGTGTAAGTTCCCCACTGACCTAAAAAAACTATAAGCAACTTAAGAACATCATTAAAAATATTACCACTTACAAAAACTACGGGTCAATATTATGTGATCGAAGAATCTCTTCTTCTAACACATAATAATTTACACATATACAGTGAATGTTGTAAACTGTGAATGGCCACGTCCTCAGTTTTTTTCCATGGGAATAAATTCAGTTGGCCATTATCGGGAATTCCTGTTTTCTTCAATGTAGAGTGATCTTGGAGTTGGTATATTTAGTTAGGGGGTATGGGTGGCACAGCCTCCCATATCGGGAGGGGGGGGTGTGTGTGGGGGTGAAGCCCCCTACTTAATTAGTGTTTTAATGTTTGTTTTTTATTTTATGGTCACATTAATTTTTTCCCGAGGAAAAAATTTGAGAATGTGGTCATTTGTGGTTTACAGTGTTCGCTGCATATGTGTCTATTATTATGTGTTTGAAGAAGTGATTCTTTGATCACATAATATAGACCCAGAAACTACTTAGCATCTCAAATAAACCAGAAAAGAATGCTAAGAAAATTTGATTGTCCATAAAGAACATCCCATATCCTAGAATACCAAGTGCTCCAAACCTGTGCCCAGATATCTTTCCCTCTGAAGTAGCTTCCAAGTTTAATTCCTATTTCATAAACTGTAAAGCTTTGATAATTTATACTTCCCAGCAAAGCCCTACTACGACAATCATACCTGTCAGTATTATGAACTCCACATCAGTATTATGAACTCCTCTTTCTCCTTCAAGCAAGTGTTTACCTCTTATATTACAAATCTATTAAATTAACATAAACCCTGCTCTCCCTCTGCTGACAGTCTTCTTTCTGAACATCTGCTTTTGTTGCTTTTCCATTCTCCATATTAATTACTTGAACTGTACATAAATCATATATTTCATCTCTGTGGATGAAATGTGTTACCATTCCTCTTCACAGAGGAGGCAGCTCCTCAGAAATCATTAACTTCAGGCCCATCATTATTCTGTTTCTTCTCTCTAAGATCTTTGAGAAATGCATTAACAAACAACTCCTTCAACATTTACTCTCTGAAAACCTACTCTCCCAAACTCAACATGGCTTTCACCCTGATGATTGCATTACAACTGAACTTGTAGCCATCATTGACTATCTTTAAAAACAGAAATAATAATATGCTAGTTTAATCCCTCTTTTGTGATCACTCATAAGGCTTTGATACAGTTTTTCATGCTATATTGCTCTCACAAAATGGCAGCTGTTGGTCATTCTATCCATCATTGCACTTACCTGGTTCTCTAGCTATCTTTCTAATCATCTAAAATCTGTTAAGTGGTTCTCTTATTATACCTCCTTTCTCCAAGTTAACATTGGTGTTCCTCAAGGCTCCATGCTTGGTTCCCTTCTCTTTAAGATATTTCTCAGCAGTTTGCACCTTATACAATATGTAGATGATTCCATTTTCATCTATTCATCAAACATCCCTTGACATTTGAAACCATCATTGAAAATGTTTTTGTTCCATTGAAAACCAACTAAAAAATAACCAGCTTGTCTTAAACCTCACAATAAAAAGGCTTCTCCTTCTTTTTCTGAAATCTTTAACACTCCTTAAAGACACATGCTAACATTTCTGCTTTTAACAACAGAGATCAAATTTAAATCTCTTGCCAAGCAACTTGGTGTTATAATTGATGATCAAATTAAATTTGGCCTCCATATTCAAAACTATATAAAACTATCTGTCAGAAATGTGGTAAGATGTACACATAAAAAAATCCTCACCAACAATTTTTGAGTAACATTTACAAACCCTATCTCCTTCCATCTCTATTTTATGACTCTTCCATTCTCAACAACATATAGACCTCTCTTCAAATGAAAATGGAGCTCTGCTACAATAAAATATCTAGATTCACTACAAATCTGCGCTTCAAATCATATCAGTACCTCACCCTCAAATCCTTAAGCTGCCTTGAGTTACTTTCCTGCATGAAGTTTATTCAACTCTTTCTAGCCCACAGAATCATATTTAAACCATCTTACTGTCTAGCAATCAGCACAATTCTTAATTCTACCAGCTGTCATCCACTATGTTCATTTGAAAAACATCTTGACATTTACAAAAAAAAATCCATAGGTCTGTCACTTTACTTAAACTTAATAGCAAACACTTGGAATTCTCTCCCCTTGGCATAAGATTAATAACTAGGTTTCTGTTCAAACACTGCTTAGCATCATCCCTCGTTATCTCTAACCTATTTTACTGCTTCTCACCTAGCTAACTATACTTACAATACATTTCTTCTCACTTTTTTCTTACATTATTTGTTTTCTTCTTTTCTTTCCTTTTCTTCTTCTCCTCTCTCTTTCTTCTTTCACTTTTTCCTCATTCATTTGACTTCTTAACTTCCCTTACACTGCCCATCTTCTAACATCTCCATTCCTTCCCTTTTACCATCGACACTGTCTTCTTCAATCCTTCTCTTTTTATCATTAATACAGTTCGCACTTTTATCTCTTATATGAAATATTGCCTTTATATTGCTTTTCATTTGATTACTCTTTACTACTACTGCATTCTACTCTCTCTTTTAATAATGTATATACACCCCCTAGTCTTATTTTTATGATCTGGCTTTTCTTTTACTTTTTACTTTTTATTTATTTATTTTTCTTTTTTTCTTCTTCTTAAATCATCACAATTTGCTTAATACCTACTTTTCCTGCTACCATATTATCTTCCCAACTTTTCCTCACACATATTTCTCATTTCCCTTTTCTATTGTCTTTCAAGCAATTTCTCTGTGAGCTGTTCCCTTATTGCACTCCCCATTTTTTCTGCTGCTGCCAATGAAAGCTAATTAAAAAACACCTTCTGAAAAGCTTAATAAATCCTGCCAAATGTACCACCAAAATGGTATGCAACAGTACTCCTCACATTTGTAAAGATTTGATGGTACATTCCAATTTTCAGTAAAGATTTATTGAGTTAGAGAATTCTTTTTTCCCTCATCACCAGTCATGTACAGAGATGAAATTGGAGGAGTAGCCAGTCAGGTGGCAGGAAGAACATGTATGTCATCTAGCCAGAATTTAACAAAAAGCCATTAAAATAACACAGACTCCAGGAATAATTAACTACTATAAAAACATCTGTGTTTATGTGCATCAGGATATAGTACAATGCAGCATACCCCCAATCCATAATCCTACCATCTAAGCACGTCAGAAAGCACATGCAACATATGCTGCTGTGCACATGTGGAAACCCATGGGCAAAGCAAATATATTTAATCACTTCCATAAAAACAAAAACAAAAATGTTTGTGTTCTCAAGCCTTGTCTTTCCCTCCATACCTAGGAATGTCATCCGATGTAGCTTTACAATAGCTAATAACAAGCCTCTGAGGCAAGTACTTGTCAATAATTAACATTTCTCTAATTTTTTAAAAAGAAGCTACTGTAATAAGTATTAAACAGTCACAAGTGCCTTTTATTTCCACAGTTGTGGGAAGAGGACTGTGTGAGACATATGGTAAATTACCTAACTTATTTGATGGCAAGGTGACATACTTAAGGCTGATTGCAATGAGGTATACTTATAGTGATTTGCAGGAGTTTATATCACTTTGTCGAAACCCAACTGCAGCGAATGGCCATTCATCAAACACAAATCAGCAAACAGCCATTCATCGAACATTCACATGAGTGAATGTGTTTCCCAGGCAAGTGAGTTAGTTGTCCAACATACCAAGTGACAGACACACCGCAGTATATCAACCCCCCCCAACTTATATATACCAACTCTGAGATTGCACTACAGTGGAGAAAAGGGCAAATTTCCATATGTTGGCCAACTAACTATCTTCCCTGGGAAAAACATTCGCTGATGTGAACATTCAATAAACGGTCGTTCACCGATTTGTGTTCAATGAACATCTATTCACTGAAGTTGGTTTACGATGAAGTGATATAGACCCGATTTGCAGTAGCTACAGTTCCATTTGGTAGTCTGGTGTTTATGTGAATTTGAAATGACTTTATTATTCAGAATTTGTTGTATGTGATTAGGGATAGTTCCACATTTTGGCTACAGAGTTATAGTATAACCAATTACCATATTGATTATATAATTTTTTACAGTTAAAAGGTACTGTGCTTCTGATCTCAGTAGCCTGGGTAGTTGTATTTTTGGATTATATTACTAATTAAAGACATCCATCACGGTTGCTGAGTATTGTTGAACTATTTTAAGCTGAGAAATGCAAGTTCATAATGGACGGTGTGTTTTCTAGTGTTGTTATTATAGGCTTCTTAAAGTTTCCTTAGGTGACGAGTCTGATTTTGATTAGGATAGGGAATGCACAGAGGAGTGTTGGAGCAGAAAGGAATGAGCTGTGATGGATGGGGGCATAACAATTAAGATATGGTTTGGCTTTGTATATAAAATTGAGAATGTGGTTAAGCTTACAAACAACACATTGCTCTGCATATAAGAGATATAAGCAGTTAATTACATGTTAGGTATGGTAGCTTTGTTATAGTATAACAGCTTATTGGGATCTGATCTATTTGTACCATTAATGAGGGGGCACATTTTGTATGCCATGCTAATAAAGCAATACCGAGGGACTTGGAAAATATGCATTAACACTAAGGTACTCTGATGTTTCACATAACCAGGTTTTCAAGGAAGTTCAAAACACAGTGCAAAGTATAATCTATTTTGTTTTCACTTTTTCCATTATTTCCGTTAGCACAGATTGAAGAGAGTTTGAGTTACTTAAAGGTCTGTATTACACCTTGCTGTAGGTATTTTGACTTAACTGGTTTTGATAAGTTTACTTGCAAAATGTTTGAAGAAGGAAGGAGCTATATGCTTTAGCTGGTTTAGGGCAACAATCAGCTGATACCAGCATTTGAAGATAAAATATCTGCTGAAAGTGTGTTGTGATGAGGGGTTTATTTGGCTAGTGGCATAGTACCTAGCAATGACGTGGTGTAATACATAGATGGCACTGACTATAACCCAGTCTGGTATGTGACCAGCAGCTGGTGTCACTCTAGGTATGAATGGGTGGTTTATACTATGAACAAAACAGTGTGTACATGAGGTCTTGTAGTAGTAACTATGGTATGTTTGCAGATTGCAGTATCAAAGTGGCTGCTTCTCATTCTGAATGGAAACTGATTTGTTTTGGTTTTTGACTAGAAAGGAGCTTCTCACTTCAAATAGTTTAGGCTATTATTGTCAAATGAACCAGAACCAAAGCAGCAAACAGCTCCCAGTAGAGAAAGATTTCTACAAGGCAGGTGTGGTCTGTGTGATATTTGGTGGAACTCAACATCTGTAGGACTGGCAACCTTCATGTTGGAAAGGGATTTGTCACACTGTATAGCTACTACTAAATGCAATCTAAGATGGATTGTAGCCATCTGTGGGACTAAGCTATTATTTTGGGGTGGTGTAGAATAACTAGCTAGATCTCTCAAAACAACTACAGATTACCTAAGTCTGCTTTATCTTGTCTAATCTGCTCTGTCCCACTCACACCTCCCTAGCTGACTGCAATCTTATGCATACTGCTTTTTCTTCCATAGCTTGAATGTTTTACAGCCAATCAGAAACCTCCTTGATGTTAAATATACAGCAGCACAACACTATGTGTTTCCCTGTTTTAGTAAAGCCAGCGTTTCTATGATAATAAAAGCCAGAGTTGGTGTGTATACCCTAGAGTAGCAGTAGACTCAAATAGCAGTTTCTGTTTTCTGCCATTTTTGTTTTTGTTTGAGAATACAACTCAGACACGATAGATATGCTCATCTAAAGGTAAATTATTTTGAGATCGTCTAAATGAACAGGATGAAACACTGTAAATACCAATAAGTGTGTGTGCGTGCACGTGTGTATATGTGTACAGGATTTTAAATACCAACAATTAGTTTGTGTATGCTACTTATGAGATGATGACATTCTGTGATACTTATATTCTAGTAATAATTATAACAGTCATTAGAGCTTCATAGTTACAAATTCAAACTTTGTTTTGTTCTGTGTGTGTGTGTATTTTTCTTCAGGGGTTTCAGAGAGAGAGAGAGAGAGTGTGTGTGTGCTACATATGAGATGGACCTGTTGATTTTTGATAATGATTATGCCAGTCTTTAGAGCTTCATAGTTTAAAATTCAAACATTTTTTTTGCTTTTTTCTTTTGTAAGAAAGAGTTTTAATACTGTCTGGTTAAGTAACTTACTCAGAATCACACAGTGAGCAAATGGAGGCTGAAAGAGTCAAACCATATACCCTTGGCAACAGGAAGCAATTAATTAAGACAGTAAGTCTTAATCATCTGCATTGACTGCCAGACCTTTGCTAAGGTCTTCATTTTATGATAAATCAGTCAGGGTAAAACCACTGAGGTTTACAGTCAGTGAAAAATGGCAGTCGATAGAGTTTACATTTTTTTCTTCAGAAAAAAATGCATGTTGGTTCAAAACTTGTTGTTTTGTTACTTTTTTAAGCAAATGTAAGTAGTCTTCCAAAGTAGTTACAATGTAAATGAATACATATTTAATTTTGTTATTTTTTGGCAAGCACTTTGGTGTGTAATGCATTGTGTTTAGCTACAACAGTTTGTCTGGCACTTAGTGCAGATGAATAAGGCTATGAGCTGTTAATGAGCTGCTTCTTGTAGTGCAGGGGTTGATTCCTTTGCCTTTGTTTGTTTTCTGCATGACTCTTGACCAAGTTACTTCACTGAACAGTACTGTTGTGCTCCTCTTGAAAAGGGACACGTCCAGTTGGCTCTCCCAGGCTGTAGCAAATATGTTGCACATTTATTTTTTGAATTCCTGCACCTTTCATGTACCCACTGCTTAGTACTTTAATATATGCTATTTGATCAGGTATCCCAGCAAGTCTCTTATAGTTTAATGGGCTGCCAGATGAATTTTCAATAAATGTGGGTTTCAAAGGAAGAGACGTTTACTGTTGTTGTGCTAAGTCTGTTTTCAATGTGAGACTGTTTTGTTTTGTTTAGCAAATTTCTGTCAGTGTTTTTGCTATAAAATCTGAGATAAAAGTTTTAAATTAAATCCAAATCTCAGTGATCATTGTAAAAGTAAAGTAGAAAATATCTACACTGACAGGTTTGAACAGTGTTTCATCATAAATGAGGAGAAATGGACAAATAATGAAATATTGGTATTGCAGGGTGTCTTGGTCTGTTTCCCTGTCTAGGGCCCCATTTGACAATGATCCAGCTTTGAGTGCATGTGTACATGACCAATGAAGCATAGGTGAATCTGGTTTCATGGAATGGAAGTTCTTGGATTTAAAATGGAGTCTGTCTACACAACATTAAGTTACATGTGAACTGTAAAATAAGTCTGTCTAGTTCAAGTTGTGCTTCTTCTCTGTTGAATGTTCAAAGATAAAAGACATTTTTGTTTGTACCAGAGATGGTGCTACTATTTTTACCTATATGCTACTAAACAAAACAGGAGTGATACTTGAAAATGTGCCAGTCTACTACACTACTACTGTGAAGGTTTCCCTTTAAAGCTAGAAGTGAATTATTTCTTCACAGTTATTTTTTGAATGCTTAACGATACATCCCTATAAATGTTGATTTGATCAGATTTTGTTTAATGATAGATATTAACATTTTTGCAGAATGAACTTTGTTTCATTTTGGTAAATCAATCACAGAATCTTTAATGCATTTTTGTATACCTTCTTTATCTGATGGCTGTGTTACAGTATAGTTTATGCCTCTTTGCTAGGTTTTATTTTAAAATTTTCTGGGAAGGTTATGAGCTAGGTTGGGGCTGATAAATGAAAATAAAGAAAAAAATAGTGGTAATTAATGTTGTCCCTGTACACTAGGTGTATAACATTGTAATATATACACATAAATTCCACTTAAGGGAGATCATATAGTCAGTTGTCCAGGAACTTTTTGATGGATTTTAGTAAAGTCATTCTTTGCATTATATTTATAAAGGTGAATGTGTGTCTGTTTTGGTTAGCAGTATGGACAAGCCGCGTTTGTCCAACAATAGATTAAAGTTTGTTTGGGAGGTACTGGTACAGGAACGATGCTAAAGAGTCAGTGTACAGCAATTACCCAGGCAATGAGAAGTGTTTAAAGTGTGTGTGCACTTGCATGCATGTGTGCAGTTATGGGAGGTTGTTCAGTCCTCTTCCCCATAACAGCAGTAGTAGTTGTGTAAGACTTCTATGTATGTGAGGAAACAAGCTGCGAATATATGTTAGAAGGAGTTTTCAGATGTTTTCTTCTTTTCTTTTTTTTTTTACAACCATTTCATAGAAATGGCTATTCTGCATGTTTTACAACTCAGCACTGCTGGAGTACCATCTGTGTATTCATAAGTGGACCTTCCTCCAATAACAAACCTCAGTGTCACTCTCTGTCACTCTCTCTCTCTCTCTCTCTCTGTCCTTATGAATGCTGCCATGGCAAAATCCTTTCTGCCCATCCATTTGTATTATTCTATGATGTACTCAAAGACCCTGTCCATCCACTTGCAAATATATTGGTGCTATCTATAGATCTAAAGGGTAAGTGAATAATGACCAAGGCACAGTGAAACATATGATGCCACATTCCAACACTACAGATTTGTTGTAACAAGTGTCTTCTTCTATCTCCTAACAATTTGGCACAGTCTATGCAGTTCTGCCCATGAACTAACACTGAACACATCTGGATGGGTACATTACTAGACCTCTAATTCTCATGTCACCACAGTGCCACCTCAGCACTACTTACTCTTACCATTTATGATGCACAAAATGCACTTGATTTATGATAATGACAGATAACAAGGTCAGAGTAATTATTTTTTGTCTTCCCAGCCCAGTACTAGAAATCATAGTTTAGTAGTACACAGACACTGTAAATATGCTGTCTATAAGCCTCTATAACCCTCTTCTCTTATAGGTTCATAGGTTCAATTGTCAATGTAATGACCTAAAGACCTTTAAAAAAAGTAGCATGATTACCCCGCCATGTTGACCATTCCAACTTCCTATATACATATCAAAATTATTATTTTTTTAAAGCAAATTTATTGAGTTTCAAATAAAAACAACAAATCTTCATAGAGTATTCATAAATATTTCAACTTAATTAATTTAAAAAACAAACTATATTAAACAAATATCTTCTTCTTGTCTTTCGGCTTTTCCTGGTTAGGGGTCGCCACAGTGGAACTCCGGTCCGCTAATGATTGGCAGTATAGTTTTATGTGCTGGCTTGCTGGGCCTAACGCACAACCTTCAACGAAGGAACGCCCATTCACGCATGTCGTCACACAGAAGACGCTCTGAGAATCAAACAGGCAACGTCTAACTGGGAGGCGATAATGCTACCGCAGCACCACCACTGCAGTTATATTAAACAAACATAACTAGACTATTTACAATGACGTTCACAAATGTACATTATAAAACTGATTTACATACATCAACAGTTATCTAAATTGACAAATTATTTCCGTAGTAAGTCATATAACTTATTCCACATATTGTAATAAGATGTATTCCTGTTAGATCTTGCTTTAATGGTCAACAGTTCCAAATGACAGAGTTCAATAAGAAGATTGTTAAATTCTTGGAAGGATGGAGAAGTGTCATATTTCCAATTTCTTATAACTTTTCTGGCAACAGCTAATGTAGACCAAATCACAGGATATTTAATTTTCTTAATACAGTCAGGTATTGGAGTATTATATAAAGCTATAGATTTAATAAACATAAAAATTCTCTGAAAATAGAGCTTGCAAAATAACATTGATATCCTCCCAGTACTTTTTAAGGCTACACAATCAAAAAACATGTGTGACCAATCGGCTTTTACTTCATTTTTACATCTTCATCATTCTTCTTACTAAATTTGTTTATTAAGGAGTTAAGAAAGATTTATACATATATTTCCATGTAAATAGTTTCCATTTAACCGAATAAGTGGTCTTATTAGCTGATTCTAATATAGTTTGCTTATCTTGATCATTAGAGAGATAATTATTAATAGTAAAAAAGTAGTTTCAGTAACTGTCAGGATAAGTATCATTGTCATTTCTAATTATTTTGTATATGTATGACAATTTATTTTTAATAGGAGATTTATGTTGTGTAGATAACATCAAATACTTTATAAGTTTAGGTATTGCTTTTTTATTGTAGGAGGCATATCAAATTTATTTAAAAGGAATTGTCTACATGCTTGTATTTCTATTCATAAATGATTGTCTATTTCAAATTCAGCTGTCAAATAGTGAAATGATTTTAGCTCATATTTTACCATCAGCTGAAACCATTATATTATTATTTTCTTTTAAGACTGACATGTTTGCATTATCAGAAGAAAAACATAATTCCTTGAGAAAAAGCAATTGGAAAAAGTTTAAAAAAACAAGCCTTATATTCTGAGAATTTATATATATAATTTCTAAATGTTTTTAAGAGGAGTATCATATAACTAGATTTATGTAGAAGAAGAATATATGTAGAAAAATAATTGTTTAATAAACGAATGAATTATTCACTATAGATAGTTTTTGGTAATAAGGTTATATGTATCACAAGA
This sequence comes from Protopterus annectens, assembly GCF_019279795.1. Classification (NCBI taxonomy): domain Eukaryota; kingdom Metazoa; phylum Chordata; order Ceratodontiformes; family Protopteridae; genus Protopterus; species Protopterus annectens. The sequence goes on along the minus strand of NC_056729.1, from coordinate 241,801,089 downwards.
CAATATTTCTAAAAAATTCTTCCATTTTGCAGTATATTCTATATCTATAAGAAGAGTTATATATTTAATCACAGATGAAATTGAATATAAGGTCAGGTTGGGCAAACCAATATCTCCATTATTCCAGTCTCTCATATGGTAAGCTAGTGCTATTCTGTGTTTATTTGGAAACCATAAGAATTTTTAAATCATCAAATTATTTTTTTTTAATTATTGATTTTGGTGGGGGTAAAGATATTGACTGAATACTATAAAGTACTTCAGGAAGAAAAATCATTTTTATAAGTGAAAGTTTCTCTTCCATAGTGAAATGAAGCTTTTTTCCATTTACTTATAAGATCTTCTATTGCAGATAGGCAATTATTGTAATTTATTTGAATAATATCTTTGATATTGGTGGTTATTGTTATTCCCAAATATGTTATTTGGTCATCCAGTGCTAAATATTTTTTATATTTATCATCTATTATATATTTTTTTGTGTAAATAAGAATAATTTTTGTTTTGTTTTTACTGTAGGTCAATCCAGACTTTTTTAAAAATATTTCTATAACAATAAAAAGAGTTGAAATAGATGTTTTATTTCCCCCTAAGTTTATAAGTATATCATCTGTGAACATTTGCATTTTGGGAGACTCATTAAAAGTTGACTCAAAACCTTCAATTTCTTTATCCATCCTAATTAAATTAGCCCAAAGTTCCATTATTAAAGTAAAGAGGAGTGGGGATATGGGACATCCTTGTTTAGTCCCCTTGGTTATTGGTATTTTTTGCAAAATACTAGTACCATTTTTAAAATATTTTTGACTACCTTTATATAGTTGTGTGATTAGATTTATAAAGTTAGTTGAGAATTTTAACTCTTCCATTATTATAAATAAATAATCCCAGTTAACTAAGTCAAAGGCACAGTTTATACTGAGATTTATTAATGTTAGATTTTTGATCAAGTTCTTTACAGATTTAATCAGGGTAATAATTCTTTTTATATTATCGTATGTATTTCTATTCATAATAAAACCTGTCTGATCTTCATATACTAGAGTTGGAAGCAATATATTTAGCCTATCTGCATATCTGGACATAAACATTTTATAATCAGTGTTTAGTAAAGAAATTGGCCTATATGAGGAACATTTTCTGGGATCCTTATTAGATTTTACTATGGGAGATATAAAGGTATATTTCCAGGAAGGTGGGGTAGTAGCATTGTTTTGAGAAATAATAAAACTTTATGAAGTAGATTTAAGGCAGTTTGGGGCAATATTTTGTATATTTCAGGAATAATACCATTGTTACCAGGTGCTATATTTTGTTTTAGTTTACTAACTTGATTTTGAAGATCAATAAATGATATAGGTTTATCCATTATTGCAGATCGTTTTTCTGATAATATATTTTTAGTATATTTAGAGATGAAAGTTTTGATCTCTTTTTTCAAATCTATAACCCTAGGGTTCTGAGTGATATTGAGAAAAAATCTCTAAATTCTATTATAATATTATGTAGATCTGAGAACATCTTTTGTTTTTTAGGAGAGAAAATCTCATTAATATGATAATGTTTATTAAGTCTTTTGGTTTTGTTGGCCAGCATATTAAGAAGTCTAAGATTGGTAGAGAAGTTTATAAATTTAAATTTCTCTAAACTAATCTTAGTTTTATTATTTAGAATCTCCAAGTATTTATTATTTAACGAGATGATTTCATTTTCTTTTTCAGTTTTATCTTTATCTCCTTTATTGTTAGGTTTTAAGTTATCTAATTTGAACTGTATGTCTTATAGTTCTTTATCCCGTAGTTTCCTTTTGTTAATATACCAGGTAATGATTTTTCCATATAAGTAGGCTTTTAAAGCACCCCATATATATATATATATATATATATATATATATATATATATATATTTCAGAAATGTCATTTGTGGTCTTTAAGGTAATAAAGTTTTGAGTTTTTGATGATAGGAATTCTTTAAAGTCTTTTAATTTTGTAATGTATTCCATGATTCTTTTAATTTGAATATTATTAGTTGTGTTAATTAATAACTCAAAGGTTATAAAGTTATCATCTGATAAGGGACAGGATATGAACTTTGTTTTTGATAGGCTATTAGTCAATTCTTTCGAAATATAAACTCAATCTATTCTAGAATGAGTGTTATGTCTATAAGAGAAAAAGTAAAAAATAATGAGTTTGGATCAGCAACATTGTTAATGCCTTTTTGAAGATATACCCCCAGATTTACTAATCTTCTGTTTAGGAGCAGGACAGCAGCATGCCATGCATATTAATAAGGCACGCTGCAGAGTTCCTAGGTTTACATGGAGTGTGTACGAGTGCAGGCGGCATGCCTGAGAGCAGAGCTCTCAGAAGAAACACGCCCCTGCAATGTAGAACAGCAGAAAGTGGTAAGAATTGAGCGAGACCTCTCATAGGTGTCCGCATATCCCCATCAACAGTCCCCCATGTGTACAACAGCAAGAGTACATATAAATTAAATGAAGAATCCCTTTTATTATTTTTTTTAAATCCAAGTACAGCTAACCGTAGATGCGCAGGTGTGCCCATTGCTTAGCCAAGGTTAAATCAACTTAAAAGGCTGAAGAGGATAACACGGAAGGTATAGGAAAATGAAGCAGCATAGCAATAGTGTAGTGGGCTGAGCATTTGTCTAATGAGCAAGCATTTCTGGTTTGAGTTCCACTGTGGCACAGTCTATTTTGCATGGCAAAGCACGTTATAACCAATATTTTTGTTGCATAATCGACTAAATACCATATATTTATCAACTGGAGTACTGCAGGAAATGCACATGTGAAGTGTCTGTGTCATAATGAATAAGGCACTAGTAAACAGTGTTAAGCACAAATAAGCAGTAGTAAGCATATTTAAGCCCTAGTAAGCATGTTTAAGTGTGTTTGCATGGGGTAAGCACTGCCTACACAGATTAAGAAATTTAGAAGCTAACCGTGTATAAGAAACTGTAACCGGAAGTCAGCAGTGCTTACCTCCATGCAAACCCACTTACAACTGCTTTAAAGTGCCTTAATCACTCTGTATTCAACAACCCATGTTCTGCCCAGCAGCAAAATAAGCAGCCTTTGTAAGGCTTGAAAACAGGACCCTACACACCATAGACAAAGAGATTTACCACTAAGCCATACCAGACATACATACGTTTGATGTTTTCAGAAACATAACATCCAGCCAAGTCATGTAACAGTACAGAGAATGTACACTAACATCTAGATGTATGTGTGTAAATATATTAATATCTAAACAGATACAACATATTTAGATATGTGCGTATATATATATATATATATATATATATATATATATATATATATATATATATAAAATTAGAAATGTATATATATATATATATATATATATATATATATATATATATATATATATATATATATATATGAACATATATACATTCAAATGCCTACATCAACATATATGTTTACACCCATATGTCTACATATATACAGCAAGATACATATATGTACGCAGATATCTATGTAGATATATACAGACATGGTTATATATATGTAAGCAGATATATATATCTCTATATAGGTATATATGGCCACACATCTGTAGATAGCAATGGTAGATTAGCAAAAACAAATATGTCCACATGCACCGTTAATGGGGTTGAGACGCCCCAAACAATATACGTCTTGTACGAATAGGCATACCCACCCCACAGCCAAACACGTCCGCCCTGCAATACACTACCAAGTGTTACAGTTCCCATAACCAGGACCTGACATGACATGGGCACATGATGTTAATAGTACCAAAACCCACCTGTATACAGTCATAGGAAATGTAAAATGTGGAAGCTATCAACATCCCCAGGATACATATACACAGACAGATATATATGCAGATACAGATATACATAGATATTTACATATCTATCTATATATACACACACACATATATATATATATATATATATATATAGAGAGAGAGAGAGAGAGAGAGATACATGTGACTACACATACACACGCAGAGATATATGTATAGTAAGATACATATGTAGACGGTGCACACAATATGGAACAGCCACTATGCCTACAGTTCACACCTGAACAACTGGACACTGTATTGGCCATCTATACAAATTACAATCATTGCCTGCAACATATATCCAGAGAGAGGTCATAAGAAAAAAACACCACAAACAGGTTTGCAGAAATGGAAAACCTTTATTTGTGTACTATTACAGTTCTATATACCATGTCATATAGCTGTTCAGACATTGACATCCATATAAATAGAATAATGCAACTGTGAAACAGTTATGCTAATACAGTAGTCTGGAAAGGTTCACAACTGTTGCTGTCCAGGCCAACGCCTTCAAATTGTACAATAGTAAAAACAGACTGGGCAACAGGATACCAAACAATCAACAGTATGTAATGCAGGTGTATAGTTCAGCAGCCTCTATCTACACTCTATACAAAATCACTAGGTGGTAAAGACTTCAGTTGACCAAATGGGATGTAACTGTTACATAACAAGGCGTAACTGACACCATGACATGCACACTGACAAACAGAACAGTGTGTATGATAGGAGGCAGTAGGCCTGCATTAACCCAATTTATATGAATAATGTAAATATAGGTGAAGTATACAGTACTGTACATCCAGATACCTTAATGCAGCTCACTCCTAATACCCCCACATTTTGTAACAGCCTAGGTCATTTATGGTGCATCCCCCCTAGACTCAATAATACAAGGCCATATACCACTGTTACATACAATGGCCTCTGGAGTGAATAAGAGCACACATGTATTGTGTAGGTGAAGCCCACACATATATGGCCCCAGCCTCACCGTATGTGTGGGGAATACAACAGCAGTGGAATGATGGCAGCAATGGCAGTGTGATATACACACAGCCCACTATAGAACAACCCCTGACAGTATGTCATATCTGCAAAAATTGGTATGTAGATGGAGGACAGAGGCTGGAACACAGGCCCATATGTGGAAAACTGTTGCCATACACTAAGCAAGTCACTGGTATTACAGGGTAGTCTGCAACATACCCTTAGCCAGGGAATTGAGGTTAGAAACATAAATGGATGTAGCCATGTACTGATAGCAGACAACACACACACTGCCAGTGAAATATCTGACACAGGACCTTTGTGGTGGACAGGCAAAACATGATAGGCACACCTCTGACCACCAACAGGATAAGCCCACAGTTGAGAGCTATGCAGACAGACTGCATTCCAAGGTAAACTAGTTTGTACACACACATTCTGTAACACCAGTACTATACAAAGCATAACACAACCCTACGCACACTCTGTCTGTAGTTCTGGTGCCTCCTACAAATATGTAGCTGCCCTGAGTGTACTGGTTCCCCTGGAAGAGGTATTCTACCTGCTGCCTGTAACACTGATGCCCACACACAGGAAGGATGTCCATCACACAGGAAAGGTAAAAGGACCATGCCCACATGATGTAGGGATTTATAGTAGGTGGTTGCCATGACAGTGGTAATTGGAAGTACTACACAGCAAGCTGCATGCAGTTAGCAAGTGTAGGACATTGATTGGTGCAGAGACCATCAGCTAATCAAATGCATCACCTACTAAAGCCAGGCTGCAGTCTACTCAAAGGAGAGAGAGAGACAGAGAGAGACTGACAGAGAGACAGAGGGAGAGAGAGAGAGATATACAGAGACACAGAATACAGCTGAAAATGCAGGCATGTAAGCAGCTGCCATTCATAATTACATCATTCCCACATCAGGTACGTGATGTACATGTATTGGAATATAGTACCTGTTCCATCATAATGGGATAGATGATGTGGAATGTGCTATATTTGCCATCAGGTGTTGTTGTGATGATGTTCAACTGAACAGCTGCTATGGACAATAGTGTTTGTCCTTGTTGGTAGTGGGCCATAGCAGTTAACTGTGCAGGTCAGCACTGACAGATAAAATGTAAGCCATCATAGTGTGTGTTGTGTAATGGGAAGTATGTACATGATGTGACCAATAGCTGGTGGTGGAAGTAATACCATTATGATGGACATGTGGGAGCCATGGAGCACCACTGGCAGGATCCTCAGGTGAATCTGTAATGTAGCATGCCGGAATGCTATAGGTGTGTAATAGGGTTACTTGCAAACAGGTCCTACATATACCCCACCAATGTCAGGCCATGTCCATATATGGCACCTGTCTGTGTTGTAGCAAGGCAGAACAGTGCAGCTGTGCAGGAAGGTGTTGTGAGATTGTGGAGCTGATGTCTGAATGTACCCTGCATATGTGTACAAATGTCATATATATATAAGGATAAATGTATATCAGCATGTATGTCCAGAAATATACATATACCCATATGTAGACATATATATGTGCAAATATATATGAATTCACACATATATACATATATATAGATATATACCTATATGCACATATTTACATATGTACAAACACACACACACATATGTATGTAAAGACATGTCCACTATATCACTACCACAGTGATGTGTGCTATGTGTGAGGCAGCAGCACACATAGCAATACACACAGATATATACAGCTGGCAGTGTGTGCACCATGGATGGGTATGTCACATGTTAGTCCCTTCTTAGCAGCACATTGCCCCCATCTGTGAAGTATGCAATGGAAATATGGGGATGTATGGAAGACACACATGTGGAGGTGGTCAGGATTGGTAGATATAGAGAACAGTCTACAGGGGTGGTATGTGACACATGCGATAGGTAAACACCGTGGATGGTGTGTGTGGTCTGTGATATGGATGCCTCATGGTCCCCAATATGGGCACAATGGGAAAAAGGCTCCCACCAACTGCCATTCACAACAGCAGTCCATGTCCTGAAGGTGCCTGGTCTGGAGGCTGAGCAGGAGGAACATGTTGGCCATGTGAATGTGCCCTGGGTGTCTCAGACTGATGTAGCACATCCCTCATGTATCTGTGGAGCCCTGTATGGAACAGACCTTAGACCTGAGCTCAGGGGACAGGAACATGTTGGTGTGTGCCCTGGGGGGGGGCAACATCCCTTGAATGGTTCCACCTGATGTTATTGCTGTAACAGTACATTAGGAGGCCCCAGGTTGGCACACATATGTGATGTGGACAGGTATCCTGGTCAGATGGGTGTGGAGAGGTGGATCAGCTGGCCAATGGAACATATAAATGTTATTGTCTCACTGTTACAGAACATTTGTTGTTAGTAATAGTCTACACAATCCCAGTATGTGTCCAGCAGCATGCATAGATCTCCCCAATAACACAGACTGTCATATGTGAAGCAATCTTAGAGCAGCCATACCACTGGCATATATGTAATCATAGTGGCCTTGACAATGGTATGCAAGTGAATACTCTGTAACAGGCCAGAAATGTTAGTGTCCACACAGAGGACATGGCTACAATCAAATAGCAGAAGGTTTGGTACAGTAAACAATCTGTCCAAATGGTAGATAAGCTGTAGCCATACCTGATTAGTTGTGTGTACAGTCTGTTGAAGCTGATATGGTGGAGGGGTGACAGAGATGTTTTACAAATGGTGGTAATCTTGCCATATGAGTTCCTCAGACCTGTTTCCATCTTTATGTCTTTCAGGCAAGATGTCACACAGCAGGTTACCTGTGTATTCAGCACATGAAAATGAGGTCAACATCAACCACCTGGTACAGCACAACAAGGTTCTCTTTGGCAGGACAGCCCATGTCCAGCAGGAGCAGACTGCCCTGTGGAACTATCTAGTCCAGAGGGTCAATGATGTCAGCCTGCATAAACGCAGTTATGAGCAGGTCCGGCATCATTGCAATGACCAACTTCACAATGCCCGTCGGCATGCTGCCATAGTCCTGGGAGATCACCTTGCCAAAGGGGGTCCATGCCATCCACCCCCCCCTCTGACATGTTTGGAGGAGCTCCTGGCCAGCCTCTTGGCACCTGCCTGTCCAGAACATCAAAAACCACTGGACCCCTTCATGTAGGCGGGTGTCACCCACACACCAGCTGAGGAACGTACAGGTAAGGACACAGGGCACATCAGTAAACCACTGTTGTGTAAATATCTGCAGTGGTACAGGTAGATCATGCATATCTGACATGTCATAGATATATTGTGTTGCTGCACTGTAGTGATAAACAAATGTCCAGATGTGGTAGTATTGTGGGAATTTACCGTTGATGTATGGTAGTACTGCACACAGCCTGTAGCAGTGCCACAGGTGTGGCCACTGATATTGCATCTCTCACCCTCTTATGTAGGTCCCTCCAGGGTAACAACAAGGCAGCAGCCTGTAGCTGGTGAGTATGTCTTATGTAGGTGCATGCCAACACACTAGACATGTAATGGTGATGGTATATTCCATGCGCACATCTAACACACCTACCCTGAATGCATGCTGAACATGCGCATGTATTGTTACTGTGAAATGCACGGTCTCACAGGGGCGACCATGATAGGGTTTGAAAAGGGTATGTCACACACCTGCATGACAACTAACATCCTGTCATTATGGAATGTGTCCAAGGGAGTAACATACTGTTGGTAGACATGGCCTACAGTAGTGACATGTTCTGAACAACACCCATATACAGTGCAACACCTATATACCTGTAGGACAATGCCAGCTGCTGTAGAGATACACTATGGCATAAGGCATTACAGTAGTCCAAATTATCAGCTGGGTCTAGGCTGCAACATGTGGTGTTCAGTGTATGGGACACTGCAAGGTGACACATGTGTAGGGTGTACCTCTCATGCATCTGCATAAAAGCTGAGGGAGGGGGGTCTCAGCATGATGCACCAGTGCACTGCAACAGGGATCATAAGGATGATTGGAATGGCTCTATCTGCATATAGTCAGGTTCAGGACCTGTGTCAACCCTATCCACACTGCAATAGTGACAGCATTGTGTGAACACCATGGGATGTGCACATGAGTAGACCCTGCAATCATTCAGAATAGGGGAACATGTATAGGGTAGACTGAACATACACTGGCAATTGCAGAAGGCCCACACTGGTATACCCCTGCCAAGAGCAGTGACTGGTGTAGTACACACAAGAGCTGTGATAAACCATCATGATAAGGGTGTGCACACATATGCCCACATGGTGTGTATGCATTGCAGTCAGCAGCCGCACACCTAACACAATCTGTTGACACTGCATATGAAAGTACAGGATATATTTTACATATCAGGCTTGTGTACTGCTAAGATATGCATTTCTGTGGTCCCATGGCAGATCAAGGATGTGTGAGTAAAATCAATAAAGGTGTTTACACCCCCCTTAGCCATGGTATGCTCTGATTGTTGTCAGTGTAAGCATTTCTGCAGTGGTCCTACATGGTCTGTTGATGTTGACAGCTGTAAATCAGGCATCAGGCATTCACCAATGACAACAGTCCACATATCATCCCAGGTATGTGTTGCTGAAAGACATAGGGGCTGTGAGAGGTACAGCTGTCATAACTGACACAATACTACACATTCCGCAATGGGTTGTACACCTGTGAGTTGTGCTGCATAGTACATGGCAGGGTGCAGAACAGGTGCACAGCAATACTGTGTACATGGGTGCAGTGGTATCCAGGGGAAGGGGCATCACCTAGTCACAGCACATGCATTATTCACATGTATACTGTTGCTAGCATGGATTGACTATAACTGAACTGCATGCTGTTCTGTACCATTTGTTCTGCATGTTGGCAGATGGGTAATAGGAAGATTGTGTGTACGATCTTTGTGCAACCTCAATGTATGGTGTGTGTGTGTGTGTGTGTGTGTGTGTGTGTGTGTGTGTGTGTGTATCCTGGTGGTTAGATAGATTGCCTGCAGGGTCACTCTGGTGAAGTGCTGGGAAGTAGATGCATGCATGATGCATATTTGCATGTGTGTGTTTGTGTGTGTGGCCATGTATGCACATGTGTGATTGTGGGTTGTTCATACGGCAGTACCCCCCTTTGGGATGATGCAGTACATGGACATGGATGCACATAACACACTGGGAATACCTGTCATGTAATCACAGGACAGTAAATAGTATAATATGGTCTGTAGCATGGAACAGGCATCCAGACGGAAGGTAGACTCCTAGTACACACTTAATATTGCAGTCAGCAGAAAGGTCACCTACAACCCACGTATGCAGCTCTACAGATGCATTGGGGAAGTAATAGTCAACACCAGGGAGTGTATCCAAATATTATAGCGGACACATGATGGGCTGATGGAGCAGCATATCTGGCATGTACTGAGCATTACATACACATGACACACCAGTGGGAGCTATTATGGATACAACATAGTAGCCCACACATTTAGGGGCCATGCACATCATTCCAGCCATACAGAGGGTGTATACCAAATGACAGCACTGAGGCAATGTAAATCCACTACACACAGGTCAGGCAGGTGAAGTAGCAACAGGCCTGGTGTTGTGGCTGCTTGTGTGGGCATTTAGAGGACTGTGATGTTAATGAGTGGTATCAATGTGTGTATGTTAACATGTGTGATGCAGGATGGGGTAACACATGGACATATACGTGGGACTGTCTGTAAAGCCATAGACAGGTAGGTATTCGGAGATATGTGTGTGTGTGTGTGTGTGTGTGTGTGTGTGTGTGTGTGTGTGTACTGTTAGGCAATGCTGTACAGGTTTTAAAGTGTATTTATTGTTTTCCCCCACAGATGGCGAGGTGGTTCAGGGTCCCTCCTGCATCCAATTTGATGTAGGTTGTCCATACAGACACCGATGATGATGATGATAATGTTGAGGCACAGGTGGGGTTGTCAGGGGCCAACACTGCACCAACATTTCATAGGTTCACAGGTTGGTACTAGGCTATCTGCCCTAAGGCCTATGCAAGTCTAGCCATAACAATTCCCTGGAAATTTCTTTCCACAATATTTACTTCTCTGGGCCCCTGTCTAGCAGGGCGAATGACATGATCCCCAGGGTGAATTTCCTATCTCCCATCCAGTCATCAAGGTTCCTTTTGAAGAGGGCCAATGAGGCGCTCTGCTTGACATGTATGGGCAGTCTATTCCAGAGTATGGGGAGTCTCTGGGTCAGGAACCTATCCCTCCAGCATGTTTTGTTCATTGTGATGATAAGGTTTAGATCCCTGGAGCGTGTGGCTCTGAGGGATTGGGATTTCTTTAAGTGGAACATGTCCAACAGCTCAGGGTTTGACATGGCCTTGTATGTTAAGCAGAGATCGCCTCTGAGTAGACAATATGAAACAGAGTATAGCTGGAGTTTTTTTAGATGGTCAGCATATGGAATCTGCTTTAGGCCTGTGATTCTTATCCTTTTTAGCCACCCCACCCCCGCACATAGTTACAGTGCCTATACACACCCCATCACCAGTGGCTATATCAGAGGGACAGCTGGAGTTCAGTGGCAGTGCACAGGAAAGTGTGGTAACCGTGCCTAATGTGTCTGGTCGCAGTGGGCATAGCCAGATGTCCAGCAGGCTGCCACATAGGCAGATGTCCCAGGGTGCGCATGGTAGGGCCACTGGACATCATGACCCTGGCATAGGCAACATAGCTGCAACCAGCAGAAGCATATTTCAGGCTATAATGGCAGCGGAGGCACATATTGAGCGTTACACCAGACAGGGCCTTAGCCTGTAGAGGGCTACTCTTGCATCTGTAAGTGACAACCTCGGTAAACTGTCAGGTGCCATCCGTGCTTCTACCAACCAAGCGAATAGACGGCATGATGAAATGATGACCCTCATCAGCAGTGGTGTATCTGTGCTTCAACATGTGGTGGGGATGCGTCGACGCCCATGTGGACGTGGACCAGTAACACCAAGAACTGGCAGTCAATGTGGGCATGCTAGGGCACCAGGTGGCTCCTGTATTAGCAGTAGCAGCCCCTGCAGTGAGGGGGGGTGGGCTGTCCACACCACACTTCAGCAGAATATGTGCATGTTGTCCTGGCCAGTCCCAGGAGGGACCTGGTACCAGAGGACAAATGTCATCAGCAGGTGAGAGTAGCACATCAACGCCTGCACCTGGGCATGTCCGCAGAACCCCTGGCAGACACAGTTCACGTGTCCGGGGCCGGAGGCAGTGAACTGCACACCCTGCCAAGTATGGTCTGCAGCTGTCCATAAACACTTGTGTAGGGCCATCACAAGGCAGAACTGTGTGAATGCATACCCACACACTATGCAAACACACCTAGAGCAACCTCATACCTACACACACCACATCAATTTAACCAGCTCCCCAGAGTACACCCCTCACCCACACACTTAGTGTCAAATCTATGGCCCACCCTTGGCCTCTGGCAAACCAACACCACACCCTGTGCATATGATGTTACCTGTGCCACATCCCTGTCATCCATACCATCGATGCAGGGACAGGCTGATATGGTTCTGATGCACATAGTGACTGTATAACAATGTTCCACAGTCCTGCAGTGTAACATGTTGTAGGGAGTAGAGTGTGAGGCATATTTGGCAGGTAGTGTAGCCATCCAGCAATGATGGCTTCTAGCTGTTAGTAATACTGCTTGGTTGTGGTCTCTAAAATGTTATCCATGTGTGTTGTAGGTGTACATGTGGCAGCATGAGGATTGTCTGCAGTCATATTCCACAACGGGGTATGTTAATATGTTGACACCATGGCAGTCACATATCTGGGGTACAGTCGAACACATTTCACAGGTTACTATACTGTGTATTGCCTGTGCCACATGGACAAGTGGCCCACTGAAGCTTGTATACCCTGCAACCTGATGTAGACCCATACACATACACGCACCCTGTTACTTGCCAAAACTGGGACTAGACTACTACCTAGCAATGTCGTGATACTGATGTGTGTGGCTTACATTGCACAAAAACTGCCTTAACCACTCTGTATCTGACAGCCCTTGTTCTGCCCAGTAACAAAATAAACAGCCCTTGAACTCAGGACCCTTTACACTGAAGTCACAGCACTTAACCACTACGCCATGACCACTGGGGAAACTACTGTTGTTTTACCAATAAAGCTGTCATTACACATATTGAGTACTATTGAACAATTGCCTTTACTTCCTCGATTATGTAGTCCTTGTTATTAATATGACTGTTGCATCACATATCTTGTTTTATCATAATGTACACATAGCAGATACATACGGTGAGATACATGTGGGAGGGGTATACACAACCATAAATTTTACTCATTACAGGAATATGGTTGTATACATATCATAGGTCATTAGATGTCTACATGTACATACACATGTATACTCATACATATGTCTGTATACACATCTGTATAGTGCTATATATATATGGCCATGTGTACATCTCTTCATATGCATACATATCTATACATATATGTATATATACATATGTATACACACACATATATATATATATATATATATATATATATATATATGTATATGTACATATATATATATGTGATATATGTGTATATAGCTATATATGTATGCATATCCTATGTGTACAGATATGTCTAGTTATGTTTGTATATATTTAATAAATATATATATATATATATATATATATATATATATATATATATATATATATATATATATATATATATATATATATATATATATATATTCTGATATACCTACTACTGTTGATATATCTGTAGATATCCCATGCATATATGTGCATATGTATCACTATCTGTTTATGTGTAGACATATATCGGTCTGCATATGTTTATATCTCGTGTGTATATGTATATCTTTGTACACATATATATATATATATATATATATATATATATATATATATATATATATATATATTTACCCATCTATATATGTCACTATGTATATGTGCAATCATATATAGAGATATCTGGATAATTATATGTACATATATTTTCACCATATGTCCTGGGCACGGAGTGCAGCCTTACCCCAGCCCCTATAGTCCAAACTTTGTAGTGCAAGGGGATGTCAGGTATGTATAGCATGTATATTAGTAGACTATTGCTACTATAATTGGGATTGTCTTCACAGACATGGTGTGTGTGGGAGATCACATCTGCTTTCCACATGTGTGCCATTGGCTAATGACAGACATCCTAAGGACATCAGGGTAAAGTACCACTGCTAGCACATAATGCCGCTGTGGACTGCAACAGAGATATTGGCCAATATATGTGGACATTCTGAAACACTCTGTACAGTCCAGAGGTATACACAGAACCCCTTAGTGCAAAACATGTGTACTATGCCTGACAATATGGATGTTAACAGCCATGTAGATGGGTTCATAGGTTACGCTAACTAACTTTGTGGGCCATTTTAAGCCTAGCCATTTACACCATCTGAGAATCAAACTCTGGACCTTGTGTTTGTAAGGTAAACACCTTAACCATTATGCCAGCCTCCCACCGTAAAACACACAATGACTGGTATACATATGCCACCATAGGTTATGCATTTACACAACCCTGTGTGGCCTGACACATAATAACCACTGGTACAGGGGTGCAATGGCCACATACTACCCACTAGATTTTACATACACCTGTACAGCGTCCCACTTCTCTGTCCGACATACATTACTATTAAGGAAGGCCCGGCAGCAGTACATCTGACAAGTATCTGCACATGACATCTTACTGGGTAAGTGCACTAAGCTACTAGGCATGTAACAATGCACTGTGCAGGCTACAGGCAGACTGGCTCAATACTAGCCTACATCTCCTATGGGGGAATATACATGTACCTTCATATATAGCAGGCTCAGCAGGCATGTCACAGCACAGGGTAAGATACACCTGTGTGAAAGTGCATAACCGCAACCAATGTGAACACAGCCGCAGCCACATATGGTAAGCTAGTATAATATTACAGTATATGGACTATCTGTTCACACCATCCTCATATGTGCCACTCACAGACTAACCCTACATATACTAGGCTGCTACATGGTTTGGTCTGTTGGCTGTCTGTGGTATGGGACATGTGTGTATATGGCCCTACAAACATGTAAGCCAATACGGTAACATACAGTGGAGCATCATGTAACATCAGATAGGACGGGACCTATAACAATGACATCTACCACAGTCTGTACTCAGGCTAAAGTACATATTAACAATACACACACTGTCAACATTCACCATATGTGCACAGACCTCAGTACTCTACAAACAACCACAGAATGTCCAAGTTATGTCATCAAATATAACCCCTACTGTACATAATGTGTAGCAGTCTGATATCTCACTGGCTTGTTATCAGATATGATGACACTAATCATGGTGTACAGCACATTTACACCTCTTAATGCACGACATATGTACAATAGTTGACAGAGTTGTGGTTGGAAGCACATACACAGGGCCAATATTGACATGTTACTGTGATAACCTCATACATTTACTGTTGTAACAGGATTTGCTGCAACATATGTCCTATGAGGGATATAAAGTCAATAACTGTCACGGCTTTCACCATCTACAGACTGCAATCCTCACACTACCTTCTGAAGTTCACAGATACATGCTGTGTGGGTAACACATATAACCAAGGGCACAACACACTGCCCAGTCTGCAGATGACCCTACAGATGGGGATTCCTCATATACATAGAAATGACATGGCAGGTATTAAAACATGTAGGAGTATCAATGATGAGGTGAAACTACCCCCCACTGCTATCAATGGATACACAGAAATTCTAACAAGTACTCTGTGGAGACACAGCCACAACTTTCAGTTGAGTTAATAGTTAATATTCAGTGAGAAGCACAAATAAATAAATTAAATGCAGAGCTATATGAAAAAGAGCAGATAAAAGTCTACTTAAATTCACTTATACGTCCAGTTGATTTCAAGTAGATTTTAGCCAGAGCAAAGCTCCAAATTGTGTTGCAGTTATTACTAGGTTTTTATATAAAACAGTTATATATAATAGATGCTCATTTATCTGGATTAAAATGTTTAATGTTGTTGTTGCTCTTTTGGCTTTTCCTGGTTAGGGGTCGCCACAGTGGAACTCCAGTCCGCTAATGATTGGCAGTTGTTTTTTTCTATGGAGTCGAGTTGCTAGCCCGATGCTCAACCTTCAACGAAGGCACACCCATTCAACACATGTCTTTCGAACACCCACTCGACCGTGGGGAGAACATGCAGATTCCACACAGAAGGCACTCCAAACCCAAGCTGAGAATCGAACGGGAGAACCTCTTGCTGTGAGGCAACAATGCTACAGCTGCACCACCGCGGAAGTCGGTTAAAAATGTTTAATAATATATCAGATTGGTTTTGCTCATACACATGATTTGAGCTATTTACTTTCTTAGGAATTGGATCTCCAGTTATATCCCAATTCCTTTAAAATGTTTCAAAATGTGTAATTTACTTAGTAATGTTCCTGTTGTTAATAAGCTATTCTAGTTATTAATGCATATCCTCTACATCAGTTGAAATTTTTAAGTTGAATTTATGTAGTCTCTATAAACTGTGTTATTTAAAGTTTCTATTTCTAATATCTATATATGTTCATATAAACAAGTCAATGAAAAGTTTCAATGATCTATCATTCCGGTATATACAATGTTACTGTTAGCTTAAACTGTTCTTTCTAGTTCTACAGATATGATACCAAGAAGTCCTTAATGAAATCTTGACACATACTAAGAAATAAGTGTATAAATTGCATAATTTCTTTTATAATACATAGTTATACAGATGAGTTTAACTTTGGTTTTGAAAGTTTTAATATATACATATATATATATATATATATATATATATATGGGTCTACCTGACAACACCGACACATCACAACACCGACAACGAAATCACCGACACCACATAACCGACAGTTCACAAACACGAAACCTCACATGCCCGACAAACCATAATACCGACAATCAACAAACAAAACAAATCCCCTGTCCAAAAAGCACACACACAACACAAGAACACCAAAATCCTTACAAACTCACACTAAACCTCACATACACAACTATCTACAACCTTAACCCAAACCCTAACCCTAAGGTCCGTCACTATCGCACACTCACCTAACCCGCGCCCTAACCCTAACTCACTTAACCCACCCCTAACCCAAAGACTATCACTACCGCACACTTACCTAACCCGTGCCCTAACCCTAACTCACTTAACCCACCCCTATCCCTACAGACCATCAATATCGCACACTTACCTGACTTGCACCCTAACGTCCGTCACTACCGCATACTTACACAGCCTTTTCCCATGTTGGTGTTCTCAACGTCGGTGTTTTCATCCGTCGGTCTTCTCAGTTGTCGATCTTCTGGCGTCGGTGTTCTCAGTGTCGGCGTTCTAAGCTGTCGATGTTGTCAGGTAGACCCATATATATATATATATATATATATATATATATATATATATATATATATATATATATATATATATATGACATTAGGTGGTAGCTAAAGTTCTGCTGTTATAGTTATAGAGGTAACTCGAGTAGTTGTAACTACTCAAATTCAGAGTTTATAACTCCAGGCTGGGTGCGAAGTTCAATCTAACATTATTTTATTTGATTATTGTTACAGTATGATTACAGTTCTGACATTCACATCATATCTCATAATCACATTTTTATTTCTAATAAAAATTAAAGTCCCACATATTCTTACAGATTATTCACAAATGAAAGCCTTGATTAATTTAACATCTATAGGAGGAAATAGCTTACTAATCTGTATAAAAAAATGTTAAATTAAACATATTTTGCCTTATGCTATATATGTCAAATGGCAACCTTGAGAGGGATCTGCCTAAATATTAATAGGTTAAATAACCCATGTAAGAGGAGAAGTTTAAACAGATATCTTAACCTGCATAGATCTAACCCAATATTTCTTCAAGAAACTCATCTTCTTAAAAAATACATAGATAAACTAGAAATTAACAAGTACATTACTTTAGTAAGCTCGGAACATACACAGAAAAAAAGGGGGGGTAGCTATCCTGTGGAACAAATCCATAACTATTCCCAAAAATATTAAGACATACAAGGATGATAAGGGAATGTTTTGAATGGTTACAGTACAGATTAATAAAGAGATTTTTACATTTATCAACATATATTGGCTACCAGGCATAGGTATTATCACAGTGAAACAGCATTTCAATTAAATAGTACTCCACTCTAAAGGAGACATCATATTAGCCGGTGATTTTAATTGTACTCTATATGATAATGATACTACTACCCTTGGAAAGAGGAAAATTACAGCTAGTGCAGAACATCTAAAAGACTTTATTAACTTGCATTAATAATCAAGCTGATACTAAGTCACTACCATATACTTTTTTTACCAACAGACAAAAGTCTTACTCTAGAATAGAGTTCTCATCTCTAACCAACTTGTAAAAGATTTATCTAAATTTATGGTCATTTCCTGCCCAATATCGGACCATAATTCTTTCACTTTTGAATGTATGGTAAATGTAACACACAATACCCAGATTAAAAGAATTCCTGCCTACTTAACTCAACTAAAAGACTTCAAAGAATTTATAAATAAGGAGACAGAAAACTTCCTAGAAATAAACACTACACCAGATATTTTGATTTTTATATACATATATATATATATATATATATAGGATGCTCTGAAATCATATCTATATGGGCAAAGAATAATATGGTATAATAATAAAAGGAAAATATGGGACAAAGATCTTCTAGACATACAGAATAAGATAGACATGTTTAAGCTCAATAGTAAGGGATATATCACAAATAAAAATATCAAAGAAGAAATAAATAACTTAAAAAAAAAGTACAAAGAAATTTTAAATCACAAAATCAAAATAACACTAGAGAAATATAAATTCCTGACATAATTAATAAATCCCAAATATTTAAATAAACTTAGAAATAAAACAAAAAAACTTAACAAACGAAATCATATCAAAGAGATTTTTTTCCTCAGGGGAAAAATGTTTCTAATTTATCAGAAATTCTAGATGAGTTTAAAGATTACTTTCATAAAATAAACAATGACAAAGTTAATATGGACCCAAAAGATAAAATAAAGAAATTCATTACCACATACATGGACAAAAAACATAATAAACAACAGAATGAGTCATTGGATAGGAGCATCTCATATACAGACATTGTCACTCAAATAAACAAACTCAAGTTAAACAAAGCACCATGTATTAATGGTATAATTCCTGAGATTTACAAAATATTCTCTAAAAATGTCCACACATTAATATATAATGTTTTCCTGGCAGCTCAGACTGACTGTACTATCCCCCCATCTTGGAAATACACTTTTATCTCACCAGTTCTGAAATCCAGTAAAAACCCTACAAGATGCTCATCATATAGACCCATCTCACTGCTCAATGTTGACTACAAGATGTTTATGAACATATTTGATGACAGATTAAAGACAAGTCTTCCAAACATTATTGACATAGATCAAACAGGCTTTATTATACATATAAATACTTTTGACAACATAAGAAGAACATTAACTTTAATAGATTATGCAAATAAAAATAAGAAGGATCTGACACTAATTAGCCTTGACATAAACTCAGCCTTTGGCTCTGTGTGCTGGGACTACTTGTTTATCTTGCTGAGGTGTACAAAATTCTCTGATGCATTCGTAAATCTGATTGAAAATCTATATAAAGGAGCACTGGCATACATAAAAATCGGCACACGTCTCTCAAAAGGTACCCATATTGAAAGGAACTAAACAGGGATGTCCACTCTCCCCTTTATTATTTACTCTAATAATGGAGCCCTGAGCCAATTTAATTAGAAACAATAATGACATAGAAAGATTTAAAATAAATGAAAATACAGTAACTAAAATCCAGCTTTTCACTGATGATGTATTGATTACATCAACAGGATATAACTCTTCTATACAGTCATTATTTGACACAATGGCAGACTATGAAAATCTCAGGTCTGACGTTTAATGAAGAAAAAACAAAGATTCTGACAATACATTTAGGAAAAAATATTTTTAAAAAAGCTTATCATAATTATATACCCAATTCAGGTCATATAACTTATCTAGGAATTATCTTAACAAGAGATATTAAATCAATTATTCAATATAACTATAATAAATGTCTTGAAAACATACAAACCCTGTTTAAAAGTTGGAATAATATCCTATTTTCCATTGAAGAAATACTTACAATTTAAAAATGATTATATTCCCAAAGATATTATATGTAATACAATCAAATACTACTCCCACCTACCAAAACAATCATTAAAAAATTCAACACATTAATATTGAAATTCTTTTGGGCACCTTATAGACCTAGATTGGCATTAAGGACACATATCAATAATTGGTCTCAAGGAGATATAGCTTTTCCTGATTTTGATCTATACTCTATATCTTCTGTTATCAAAACTGTAGCTCTACTAATTGATAATTCATATGTTGTGAAGTGGAAAAAAATATTGGGAATTAATAGGCATTGAATTAACTAGTATACCACTAACACACAAAAATATTATTATAAATAATGCCATATTATGGATACTCAAAGAATTTTGCACTGTACCCATAACACTGAGACACACATCAAATTATCCAATAGATATTATTATTACTTTTTGTAACTTTATATGTAAACATCCAAATATAAGGAATGGATCTTCATTTTATTTCCCATAACTTATACACAAGGCATACTCTTACAAGGCATACTCTTATCATCTAACCCTGATAACACTTTTAATATTCAGGCAAAATAATTTAATGTACTGGCATCAGATGCTGCAGGATAATAAAGTTAACAATCTAGATTTTTTACCTCAAGAATTTGATTTGGATGAAACTTGTTGGTTAGAGATGCAGGCTTTCAGACAATATATTTCTAATAAACTAGACTTGATAACACCAATAACTAAAGAATCTGTTCCAATACTGATAGATCACATGATACTAAATCTACAACAGAAGGTTTCAGATAAAGGCAAGCTTTTTCACATACACAAAATTATTAGAGATGAAACCATCAACTGTCCAGAAAATTACTGGAACTATTTCAATTCCATAAATAGAGAACCCCCAGAACAAGATAAAAGTGATATACTGGAATCAGCTTCTAAAACAACTTCCTCAATTAAATGGAAACTTTATGCCTGGAAATTCTAACACAGGTCCTTCTACACTTCTCTAATAATGAGCAACATTAATAAAAAAGGTAAAATATGTAAGAGATGTATCACAGAAATAAATGCTACCTGGGCACATATGTTCCATGATTGTATAAAACTGAAGGAGTATTGGACATCAATTAACAATTTTCTACAGGCTCTTTTTACAGATAATTTTACAATATCTAAATCAGTAATCCTCTTCAATACTCCCATACGAAAATGTGTTAAAAAGGTTAAACTTCCCTATTATGGTCAATTCTAGCAGTGACTAGAACGATTATAACTAGAAATTGGATATCAGATACCCCTCCTTCTTTTAATGAGTTTAAAAATGTTTTGATAGAGGTATGTCAAATGGAACTAATGACTATTACATCAAGAACTTCTACGAAAACAACCAGTTATAATATGAGGGATACTTTACAAAGTTTGTTAAAAAAAGATTTGGAACCTTTATAATCTATTATAGTTATGTTAGATAATGTATTAACCTGTGGATGTCTATGTAAATACGCTTGTTGATTTATGAATGTTAACAATGTTATATTTGTTAACTGCTTGTATAAATTACTGTTTCATTGAATGTATGTTAAAACCAATAAACACGTTTAAAAAAAAAAGAACATCCAATCCAGCGACCTAAGCCTTACCTGCAACATAAATAAGACATGCCTGAGGGGCAGTAATGTGTCTCAGAGGTCACCTTATTCTAGAATAGGCTTCCCAGGCTTCTGAAGCACAGTTCATCCCTGTACTTATTCAAGCCAAACATAGATTATTGGATGGGAAACAGTGAACATACCTCTGGTCTGGCATGTATATATGTATATCTCTGTCAGAGACAAAGCTTATAAATTCTAAGCCACCAATGCCCATGTATACATACCCTCACAGAGGGACCTGTGAGAGGTTTTTGGAAAGTTAACCTTGCTGCATAAACCTTCCTTCCAAATGAAATTCAAAATAGCCCTTCCATTACAATATTCATATCCTCACTAAAGTCAAATTTATGCATTTTCATTCAATGTAGGAGCTTTAACAACCCATCCCAGAAACAGTTATCTTTTATCTGCCAATTTCTATTCATTTTATTAGGAGACTTTTTAGTAAGTATAACTCAAATTGTAATAATACAGCTAATATCTGCATGCAAATTGATCATCTCAAATTTAATTCCATTATCATATTTAAGCAATAGAATGCATACTGCATTTAGCAGTTATCTTGTTTCACTTTATCAAAGGTATAATACAAACCACTGGTTATATATGAAATGTGAATGCTAGTAACATACAGATCATGGTTTATAAGGATCATTAGATCATCTCATTTACCCAAGTAATAAATGTGAAATAAATTAAATAAATAAACTGCCTTGCAGTTTAGATTTTTAGGTAGATACGTTGATTTTCAATTAACTTTCCAATATCACATCCATTGCCAGAAAGGAACATCTTTGTCAACTCTCCTTTCTTGAAAGTATCTCTACATTTCTTAATTCAGAAACAATATATGCATTGGAAAGGACATATTTATTATACAAACAGACTGTGATATTCCTATCATCATTGCTTCCTCTGTTCAAAACCATGCAGGTTTTAAAGTCATACTCAAAAAGTATATGATTATATGATACTTTTTCTCACTTAGAATGGTACTGACAAGCCTTATAAAGAAAAAAAAAAAAAAAATTAAAGGTGGTGTTTATAATCAGGGATTTTGTAACTGCATAGCAGTTATCTGCGAAGAATGCTGCTGCATGAATTTGCAAATAAACCTGTCATAGGTTACAAACAACTGAATCAAATTACTTGTCATACATTATTCATGCCGATTAGGGAAATGATAAGGCATGTATGTGAAGGACTGCATTAAAGCCATAGGCTTTGAATGAATTGGTATATACTCAGTTACTATGGACCAACATAGCTATGCACATTCACACATGTCACACTGTGGACTGCCCAACTTTTTTTTTATTAATACTTTTTTAAAAATAAATGGGTATATACATACACACACACACACACACACATATATATATATATATATATATATATATATATATATATATACACATACACATATGTATATGGGTATCCTTATTTGGATACCCCGATGTTTTCACTAAAAAGTGGAGTTGGGGAGATAGGAAAGATTGAAAAAAGGGAGACGTAACAAAAAGGAAGACACAGCAGGAATGCCTCAAGAGGTTTGGACTGGAGGAGATGGGAGAGGAGGAGGTGCTATGTTTTGTTGGAGTACAGGCTCCTCTATTTTTGCAATTTTTTTTTATAAGTGGGTAGTGTGGGTGGGAAGAAGGTAAGAGGCTGTAGCAGAGAAGATAAGGGAAGGAGGATCTGAGAAGTAATGGTGCCCAGCAACAGACCCCAATCCACAAGCCTCAAATGTTTTCCCTGGCAGATGATGTTGCAGTGGATGACTCTGAAGTTGAAGATGAAGGGGCCTGCTGTGGCACATAATCAGGAACAAATGGGGCAGTGAGTCTTCCACCTGTTAAAGAGAAGCCACAATAGACTGAATCTGCCTATGACCTGCTCAACCATGTCCTCAACCAAGTCCCAAATCCTCCATTCAGTGTGGCTTGCCAGGCTGCCACATTCCAGGGTGCTTACAGAACTAGTGTCACCACCCTGATTCTGTGAGGATATCCCTGGATGGGCAGAGGGTGAATGTTCCCTAAACACGGAGGTATGCAGCTGGGCTGCTTCTGAGAAATTTGGATCTGTAAACAAATGAACAGAAATGGAAGAGTAAGAAAGGACAAAGGAATACATAATTAAAATAAGAAAAAGAGAGAAATGTGAGAGACAATGAAAAAATACACACAATAAAATTTTAAATATTAATAGTTAGCATTCAATTTCTTATTTTAATGCAGTTTTATTTATTTTTTCATCTTTACTGAACCAAACCAGAATGTAGGGATAATTCCTGATATGTGAAGTGCTTATTCATACATGGGGACACTGATATGATATGCACCCTTGGGAAGAATGAGTGTATTGTTGTCAAGTCTTGGTAGGATTTGCATTTTGCACTCTCGTATAATAACATAAATAGTAATTGCATGCCATATTTGTGCCTGGATATGCATTTATTTATTTGACATTTGTTGACAAGGTTAGTCCAGCTGTGTCAGAGCCTTTTTTCTGTGGAGACCCAGGGAGAAAAGCTCCACAAAAACATAGACACTTAATTACATAACTAATTTAACATAATACATAGCTATATAAACAATAGTTATCAGTAGAAAAAAAATTAAGCTGAGTTTAAAATGAGTGACAAATCGATTCTAAAAATTAGCAATTATTATTTGCAATATTATACTAAAAATCACTGTTCATAAATAGTTGTAGTTTTACATTTAATAAAACCAGTTAAAGATTAGATTTATACATTGACATATCTTTTAGATTTAGTTGCAATAATGTACTGAAAGCAACGTAAGCCTTCATTTACCATCATTTATAAATACATCAATTAAAGACATAATACTTTATTAATACTTGGCAGTGGCTTCAACTAATCTGGTTAGTCTCCTACTATGCTGGGCCTCATTATAGGTAATCTTTCCATCCACTAGATAGAAAAGACATAATCCTGTTGTTGTTTCTCTGTATTTCACCCTTTATTTCCCTTATCATTTCTGATATAACTATTAATACTATGCAAGACTGGAGCATTTCTCCACGGGCCCCCGCTGAACATTGGCTTTGTTCCAAGTTGGACTTTCCCGGTTAACAAATGTTAAATAAATAAATAAAGACATTTTATTTATTACTTTATTTGCTTAATATATCTTTGCTAAAATATTTATTAATATCTAAATTCTTATACGGAGCCACTGTTTCGAATAATGCAAGTTAAAAATAGTAGGGACACACCTTCCCTCATATAGTTACAGTTTTCCATGTATACACAATTTTTCTGTTTGGGGCAGCGGTGTTGTCTGGAATCTTTATATACACTTTCAGTCTGTGGCTTGCATACCTAAATTGCAATTTCATGTAATGGCCTGTGAATTTTGTTTAGGCAGAAGCTGTATACACACAAAAAAATGTAGCAAATGAAGTTTTCAATTGCTTTCAATTCATCATTCATTAAACAAAACATTATACTGTTACAGATGGATGTAGTACATATACTTCAGGACAACAATGTGTGCTTTGATAGTTTTCTGCCTAATAAATGTAGGCAAATAAGTAGATGGCATAAAATATATGCAGAAGTAATACAACTGGTAATTTCTCTGAGTGCTAGACATTTATTTGATATTGAAACATCCAACCCTCCCCTACTCTGACTAGGGTGTGGTGCCTCAGTTCAGCCATATTGTATGTGCAGTTGAAGAGATTCCTTCTTACACAATATTGTACAAATAAATATGTTCTGTCCTACACACGCAAAATCCTTTCTTTGCAAAACTGTCTCCATGTTCTTCAACTACTTATTAAAATAGTGCAATAATGTAAATGAAATGACATGGCAATGTATTTTTTGTGCATAGATACATATATTTATATACATGAAAAAAATACTTGGAAGTGTCCACATGCACATCTATATATGTACGTATACCTACATGTATTTCTTTACACATGCATTTGTATTTATACAGAGAATCATGTGCTTACATAAACATTCCAAATATTTGTATACAGGTACACTTCTGTGTACAGATATGTGTATGTTTTCTTTTACATTATTCTAACAACATATAATAACATTATAGATACATATTTGCAGTTACACATATTTCTTGTGGCAGATAGCTTTAATTATATAATCTTCTTACAATCTTTTTTAATCCTATTCTTAATATCACAAAAAACGTTTACTGTATTACTTGACCTTTTTGCCACTACCTGATTAATTCACTTTGCCAGCTGGTCAGGCCTACATTTCTGTAGGTCATTGTACCTGTGGTGGCACTGATGGCCATCAAGAATGACAGGTGCTCCCCCAATTCCTGACACATTTCTATATTTTTTTCCATGTGGAACATTCTCAATCATGCCTGGATCTTATCCGGGGAGAAAATCACTCAGAAGTTAGAAAATTGTTTTGATCTCTTTCTCTCCCCAGTTCAGAGTGTGGCCTCATGCCTTCAAAGTTGCTGCCATAATATTAAGTGCCAGAACCAACATTTAGAAAGTATGAACAGGACTGTGGTTCACAGGTTTAGATCCAGCCTCTCTGGGATGTGACATCACCTTAACCAAACCCAGTTAACCAGCAGGGCCATTAGACCAGGTACTGTTGTTATAGTCAGGTCTGATTTTACCAAAAATGCTTTTTTTACCAACATGTTTTTTTTTTTTTTTTTTTTTTTTTTTAAGGACTACTTCCATGTGTAATTTTTTATGGTGGATAGAAGTCATTAATAACATCGTTTGTTTATTTCACTTACAATTGCTCAATTTCTACTGTTGGCATGTATTGCATTTGCTTCCTTTTTTGGTATTTTACACCTGAGTGTCATTTATACCTGCCTCATTCAGTATAGCATCAGTTATGATTTTTTCTTTTTTTTTTTTTTTTTGTGGCATGCATTTTGCAGAAATAAATATTCCTGTGTATGTGAATTCCATTGAGTAAATGTTTTCGTTTGAGGTGATAAGGTGTGCCAGATTATGTTATACGGGCAGGAATTATACTTCATGGTTGCACAAACTCATATACATATGACTCCATTTTGCCTTTTCTAAACATAAATAGCTTTGAGCTTACCTGAGGCAATCTGTGTATTCCTGTGGCATTCTGGGAACTGTTGAGGAGTGGAGTAACAGACCAGTTGTCATAGTGGTTGTGGACTCCACCACTATTCCCAGCATATCCGTGTTAATCCAAAGCTGCATAAACAGGTAACCAAGACCTAATTACATGCATGAAGTGTTGCACACAGTTATGTGTTACTGTGATTTAAAGAGATAAATATAAAATGGCTTAATATGTATACAGTACATAATGACCTTTAAGACCTTTAACTTACATGACTAAGTTTAACACCACCATATTAACTAGTGATTACTCAAGTTTGCCGGCAATAACTTAGGAAACCATGGACTTTTTAAGGTAAGAAAAAATAAGGGAAATATTGCAACTTAATATAAAACATTTTAACATGATGTCAGAATATTGAGTTCACCTCAAGAAATGATTTGCTTTGCTCATAGCACAGTGGTTTTCTTTAATACAGTCAAGCTGTCATTTGTAAATGGTAAATTACTATAGTAGTAGTGAAAATGATAAATGATCACTGAGAAAATCATTCACTTTGGTTTAATTTAGTGACTGTGCATACAAGGTAAAAATGCAGTGATTTAATTGGAAGTAATGAAGTGACAAGGAAGTTTTGTTGGCTCAGTATAAATGCGTCTTTACATGGAGATTTCTGTGTGTAACTGATGAAGGAAAAATTACAATATTATAATTACAAAAAAGTCATAGGATCTAGAGGAGGATGGATTAGTTAACAAACTGTTTTCCTTACTATTGTGAATGTATTCATGATAATGAACGTAAACTCGTCAAGTCAAAACAAAAACAAAAAACTAAAAGTAATAATAGAAAATATATAATTGTACAGCATTAGTAAGTATTTGAAAGTAATCCAAGCAAGGCAGGCAGTCTGTTTCCAGTCGAAAATCCTTTATTAAGTACACAGACAAGCGATCTAAGTAAAACAAGAATAGAGTAATAACTTCCTCACAAGCTTTCTAAATATATATATATACTTTTTATCAGGCATGGGAGTGGTTTATTGTGCTGTAAAACAAAATGTTATTGGTACACATGTTAAATTCACATCCCTTCCCCCATCAGTGTGACATTCGAGCTGGTCCTGCCCTACTTAGTAGCTGTCATAATAATATATAACCCTTATGTACTTTAAATAAAATTTATAATGATGTGGTACCTCTTATTTAACCAAATTATTAACTATATTATTAAGTTTGTGATTTTATCCAAGACAATATACTACATTGCTGGAAATATATCAACCTTAGTTCATTTGGCAATCAAAAATATACATAAATATATACATATACATTTTGCATGTAAAAATCAATTTCTATTTTCATAACCTATTGTTAACAAAGATCACTTTCATCCTTCTAGACTGCTTCAGGTCTGAGTACAAGAACCCTAAAAACCTATATAACTGTATAATTAGTTAGTATTGTTATTACACATCATTTTGAATAAAGTGGAAAAAAGAACCAGCAAAAAAATAAAAATAAGAAAAAATGTATGTATGATGATGGAAACAAAATACATAATACAGCAATGTAATTAGTCAGGTGATACAAGCACAACAATTTTCATGCAGGCCATGTCAACATTCATCTATAACTAGCAGAATCTCTTGTTTATGTTCCCAGTCATGGTTGCACAACACTGTCAGATCAATGTTTTCAAGATCACCTGCATCAAATAGGTCACATCATCAGGCCAAATCACCATCCGGCTCTCATGACAGCCCCTCTTCAAAATCAGTTTTACCATTACCTACCATATCTTTAGGAGATGTGTATTGAACACTTGACCTTGACCTACTGTAACTCAGATGTGTGTTTCTTTTCTGTCACTTACATTTGATCTTCACACACATACATATATGACATGATTAACTTGAAGGAAACAAAGAAAAAAACTGAGGTGGGTTTAGACACTTTTCAGCTGTATGCATTTCATTCCAGTAATGGTACTGCTTCAAACCTCATGGAAATGTGGAAAGAAACCTGTACGTCACAACACAAGGTTGTCATAATTAACACAATTAATATTCTATGCATTACCATTGTTACAGCTGGCAATTGCCTACAACTTAAAGATAGTAATACACAACTATTCAGGGAAATACAAATAAGAAAGATAAGATTAAAGTGGGTTTCTTGTCATGTAAACAAACAATGCTGCCACTTAATCCACACCACTGCAGAGATGATGATTTTTTTTTGTTTGTTTGTTTCTGAGGCCACAAATGAGTGTGTAGGAAAAATGAAATAATAAGACATGCAGTACTTCAGCAGATAACACAGTTCAAACTAAATTGCATAATGTAAAAGGGCAATATATATTTTCATTGAAATGCAAGGAATGAACTCATGTTAAAAACTAAAGTATCACTTTTTACTAATTGCAACACCTCAGGACATCCAGTATGTGTATACTTACATACACTACCTCAGCAGACTTTATTGTGCAAAACTGTTAAAACTCTACAGTTCCCTACAAAACGGTGTCTACAGGACTGCAATCAGTTCAACATTTAAACAGACTGAACTTTACAGTTCCCTACAAAATGGTGTCTACAGGACTGCAATCAGTTGTTTTCAACATTTAAACAGACTGAACTCTACAGTTCCCTACAAAACGGTGTCTACAGGACTGCAATCAGTTGTTTTCAACATTTAAACAGACTGAACTCTACAGTTCCCTACAAAACGGTGTCTACAGGACTGCAATCAGTTGTTTTCAACATTTAAACACAGTAGGTTACACAAAAAGCATTTGTTAAGCTTTCACTTACAGTGCTTTGTAATTAAGCAGGTCACCATATTGGTCAGCCATAGGGCTCTTTGTTTCTACTTGAGTGGTTGCCTCCTTCCCCTGTAACTGCAATTGACTCTTACATTAGAGCTGTAATACTTACCTTATAGCTTTAGGACACCTTAGGAAACCTTGTAAACTGCAATAGCCTCGTTGCCTCGCTATGCTCGGGCTCTCTCGCTCCCTCCTGCCCCAATTCCCTCCCACCCCAGTACCTCTAAATTTATAGTACTATAGCCACTCCCCCACTTTCTAGATCCTATCTGCTTTCATCTGGGATAATTCCACCCACCCCTATTCTACTACCTACATTTAATAGCACCTATTAACTTTCATCTGGCATTCTCCCATCCCCCCTTCCAGTACCTTTACCTCACCACTCTATCTTCTGGTGTTGCATCACCAGGTAAAACAGTTCCTTCACTCACTAGCTGAATCACATATAATGATATACTCCTCTTTACTGCCCCTCTTGTTCACACCCCTCTTGTTCACACCATACCTCCTTACCTTGTATGAAAACCAGTTTCTTATGGGATTTCAGGTCCCAAAAGGCCATACTATCACCCCAGCTGTAAATCCTTCCACCTTCAACCATACTTACAGTACCAGATCCTATCCAACATCTTGTTCAGTCTATCAACATCTCAACCCCAGGCACATTGGCTCTAGATCCAAACACTACCACAAACTAATAAACAAATTCCTGAAGTTCATCACCAAGTATAGACTCAACCTAATACTTGGTGGTGATATTCACCCCAACCCTGGCCCACTCACTTCAGATACACATACCCCCTCTACTTGTAATCTAAGCTACAAACATACAATTTATAGGCCAACTAATTCTCTACTAGTCTGTCATCTCAATATTAGAAGCATTAATAACAAGGTACATGAATTGCATGCACTTCTGGATGTCCACTCCCCTGAGATTCTCTGTTTATCTGAAACCTGGTTAAAACCTAACACTAAAGACAATGAAGTGTTACCACCTGGGTACAACATACACAGGCTGGATCGTGCTTCGAGGAAGGGGGGGGGGGTAGCTGTACTCTATAAATCGGAGTTGAATGTCACCATAGATGTAATACAACCTCCTCAGATTAATAACTCTGAGATTCTTGCCACCAAATTGCAACTTAATAAAAATAAATGCATTAATATCATCTGTATGTACATTCCCCCAGGTAATAATATATCTACATTTGAAGATATCCTGCACTGGTTATCATGTCACTACCCCCAAGAAACCCTACTACTTGGAGACTTTAACATAGACTGGGGCACCTGTTCCTTAGAATCCCCAACCACCCATATTAACCTGCATGCATTTACAGAAATCATATCCACCCCTACCAGGATAGGTAAACCCAACCAAAAAGAAAGTATACTTGACTGGGTACTCATAAACAGTCACCCCCAACTGTACACCTCTGGTACCCTCCTTAATGGCCTAAGCGATCACCTTCTCACATATGTAATTAAGCACAAAACCATTAATTCCCAACAATCCTTACTCAGAAAGGTTAGAAACAATATAAACTTTGACCCTGCCAAATTCCAACAAGAACTAAACTCATGTAATTGGTCTATTCTAAAACACCTCCCCTTAGAGGAAGTAGTAGCATACTTTAACAACAAATTCCTTGAGATCCTTGATTTGCATGCACCTGTTCGTTCAAAGAGAACCAAGGCAAAAACTGCACCATGGCTTTCTACAGAGTCTAAATTCAAAATTACCCTTAGAAACAAAGCATGGGCTTTATGGCGTTCTTCTAAAGACCCTCAAGATCACATTAAATACAGGCAATCCAGGAACGAAACCAAAAAAAATCAATTTTACAAGACAAAAAACAATACTACTGTAATTTACAGACAGTAAATCAAAATAACCCTCAGAAGTTTTGGGCAGGTTTAAATAATTTACTACATCCTGGACAAACTTCAACCCCAATCCCTGCTGCTACTATTGATAAAACCCCTGAAGATGTTTCTGATAGTTTTAACCAATTCTTTACTGAGACAATTCAAGCCCCAGCTAGCCAACTACCTCCTAGCTCCCCTGGTCCTGAAAATAGCACCCCGAGAAACCTACTTGCGTTCAGCTTCTAACCAGTCGCCACTTCACTTATCTGTACCTTGATCAAAAAATTAAAACCCACTACACTTTCTGCTGATCAACTCCCTGCCGAGTACCTACAAAACACAGCTAATGCTATTGCTTACCCCGTCTCAATACTAATCAATCGAACCATAGTAGAAGCTAAAATTCCCACCATCTGGAAAATATCCTATGTAATCTCACTTCACAAAGGAGGCAGCTCTACTGAATTCTCCAGTTATAGGCCAATAGCTATACTCTCTCAACTTGCAAAGATTATGGAAAAATGTATTCATAGACAATTCATGCACCACCTAATCCAAAATCGCCTTATGGCAGACACTCAGCATGGCTTCCATCTTCATCACAGCACTACTTCAGCCCTCCTAGCCTTTACTAACACCATAAACCATAATCGCAACAATAATTATATATCCTCAGCCCTCTTTTTGGATCTTTCCAAGGCATTCGATATGGTTGATCACCAACTTTTAATCCACACCCTGCAAACATTCTGTCTAGATACTGGAGCCCTCCAATGGTTTCAATCCTACCTGAATGGTCAACAGCAGGCTGTCCTCTGGCAGAACAAACTCTCTAACCTTCTACCTAACACCCTCGGAGTACCACAAGGCTCTGTACTGGGGCCCTTGCTGTTCTCCATCTTCATTAATGAACTTTATACTGTCATCCCAAAAGTCAGCTGTATCCAATATGCTGATGACTCTACTCTGATTTGCTCAGCCACATCTCCAGTAGAGTTATGGTCAGCTACCCAGACCACCTTTAATACAATAGAAAACTGGCTTTCTGAACATCGTCTGAACCTAAATCCCCAAAAAACTAAAATGCTGTTATTTTCACCAACACGTAGGTCTACCGCTTTCACCTTTACCATAAAATCAAATGATGGCACAATAATCTCCCCTGACCCATCTACAAAACTATTAGGTGTCATCATAGACAATAATCTCAAATTTGACCTACATGTTAACCAAACTATCAAAACCATCAATAAAAAACTAGGGTCACTTTACAGAATAAAAGCCTTCCTAACCCCTCCAGCTAAAATTGCCATAGCTCGCTCTCACCTTCTTTCAACCCTTCTGTATGCATCCCCTCTACTCTCGAATTTGAACAAGACTGTCCTTAACAAACTCTCAATTTGCTACAACCACATTGCCAGGTTTGCCACTGGGCTGCCTTTTAGGACACATCATTGCATCAATCTAAATCAGCCTGGTTGGCTTGAACTACCTAGCCTAATCCAGTATAACCAACTGATTATGGCCTATAAAATCCTATATAATCTGGACAATATTCCTGCACTTAAAAATATTATCACCCCCTATAACAATCCTAGACCGCTTCGATCCTCTAACAAACTACTAATTCAGACTAGCAAAATTAATAACACAGCCGGTGATTCTCTCTTTGCAAACTCTGTAAGTAGATCCTGGAACTCACTTCCAGCTGATATTACCTTACTTTCCATCTTAGGTCAATTTAAAACTAGACTCAAACAACATTTGTCACTTAACTGGCTATGTCAATGTATCAAGCCTGGCTAACTCGAATGTGTAAAAATCTGTTAACCAGTTTACTGTGTAATTTAATTTAATCCTGACTTGTGCTCAGGACTAACTTTAACCTGTGGAACTTGTTTAACTAGCTTACTTATGTAATCTCTGTAAATAATCTGTTTGTAATATGTAATGCTGGTATTATGTAATGCTGTATCTGCTTACCCTTGGAGCTTTTCTCCCCGGGCCTCCACTGAAAATGGACATGCATCCAGTCGGACTATCCCGGTCAACAAATGTAAAATAAAATAAATAAAATGTGACTAATCATTGTAAGATGCCATATGGAATCACTGAATAGGAGTCAGTGATTATTCAGGTGTGAATTTTATCAACAATAATATGATTACCTGTTCTGAAATAAAAAAATAATCATTTAAAGATGAGAAAGAATGTCTGATGAAAAGTGACAGCAGACCAAGCACCACAGAGGATAGCTCACAGATGTCACTGTACGCAACAATTGTACTCTATATTTTTTTATTTTATTTTTTTTACAAGAAAAGAAACACTAACCTGAATATTATGGTCCATAAATTCTGAACTTGACACCACCTATTTACCTGTGCAGCAAAATGCTGTGCAGTAGTCACCCACATGGGGTCCCTTACTACTACTGGGGCTGGTCACCATTAGTCATAGTAGGACTGGAACTGGGAGCTGAGTGTCAACATGGGTCATTTCACCATCTGACCAGTGCATGAATAGGTTGTACAGAATGCAGCATGCAATAAACATCCTGCAGGTAGTAGATGGGTCATACTGAAGGGCATCCAAGACTCATCATGGCACCTAAAATTATTCTTGCAAAGGTCAAAGATCCACTCAGTGACAATTCGGGACAGAGATATAACTATATTGCAGTTGACTTCTGCAGCTCCACTTGGATTTGTCACTGGTGTCATGCACCAAGGCTAATGTGTACATGCAGCATCACCTGAAAAAAGAGAGAGCAAGGGGAAGGCAAAACAAAGAAAACATCCTTTAGTATTCTGCAATACAGTCTACCAGGAATATTTACATAAATGGGGGGGGGGGGGGGAATATATATATATATATATATATATATATATATATATATATTATATATATATATATATATATATGCATACATATATATGTATATGGATAAATATATATATATACATATATATATATCTGGGCCCCAGAGGCCCATTTTCAGTGGAGACCCAAGGAGAAAAGCTCTGATACAAACAATTTAAGGTACATAAAATTTAAATTCAAATAAAGCAAAACATTTACAAAACATAAGCTACAGTTAAAAACATAACTCTAATACAACATGAAAAAAACATAACTCTAATACAAAATGAAAAAGCTACAGTGAAGTATAATAATCATATATATTTTATTTAATGAAAGAATGAGCAGCAATGGACCTTGCATAGAGCGAACAGTTGATTATATGGATTTAAGTAAATAGAGAAGAGATATTTAGACCTGGGGAAGTAATAGTTCCCTATGTACTTGAGGTGAAATTAGTAGGAAAGAGTGCCTTTCGTAGTAATACTGTGGGTAAAGGGAGGAGACTAAAGAGGGGGTATAGTCAAAAGTCTGTGAGGCTGGAGTGACATAATAAGGTTAGGTAGGATTCATTAGTATAGTAGGTTAGGTGGGGTCATTACCGGGGCAAGACTTGGTGTTTAGTAAGTGAAATTTAAGTTCTTTTTTGAACTGCTCGGTATGGGGAATAGATCTAATATGTGTAGGGAGATTGTTCCAGGCTTGTGCTATAGTGAATTTGTAGAGTAGCTTACCAATGTTTTTGTTTAGTTGGTAAACTTCAAGTAGTATCTGGCTAGAGGTGTAAAGAGTATGATTAGGGGTGTAACAGGAGACTAGGGTGGAGATGGAAGGGCAGGAGGAAGGTTTGTGTAATGTAAAGTGTGTGACTTGAAGCTGGGAGAGGAGTTGCTGAGGGAACTTCAGCCATTGGAGAGAGTTCAGGGCAAGGCAGTGATGGGAGTTGTAAGGAGAGTTAGTGACAAATCTAGTTATTTTGCAGTGTGTTTGTTGTAGTTTGGACAGGGTTGAAGATTGTATGTTAGGTTTGGGGCAACATAGAGAAGGGAGGGGAGAAGGAAAGCATGAGTTAGGGAAAGTCTAGTGTTAGAAGTTTATTATTTTGATACAACAGCCCATGTTTTTGATTTTATTTATGCTTTGAAGGATATGTAAGTTAAATGTTAGTTCATCATCAATGATGGTACCTCGGAGCTTAGTGTGCGGTTCATGTTGAATGATAGTGTTATTAGAGGAAGTAATGACAAAGGCTGATTTGTGCTGAGAGACAGCCTGAGGGTGAAAAAGCAGGAGTTTAGTTTTTTTGGGGGGTTTAAGATGAGTTGATTATTATATTATACACACACACACACACACACACACATATATATATATATATATATATATATATATATATATATATATATATATATATATAGATATGTGTGTGTATACATATATTCCCCCACTTACCAACAAGATGCATACTGAGCATCTTACCATGCAGAAAGAGGTGATAGTGTGAACTAGTGTTCCAGATAAGGGCATTATGTGCTCTGCCAGGTATCTGGGCAGATACATTAATGATGCATCCCCATGCATCACACACTACCTATACCTCCACCTTCTTGGCCAATAAGTGCTGCTGAGTACAAAGGCTTTTGGCTCAGCAAAAACAAATATATTGCACTGAGATAGTAAGGCTAGCAGCAAGTAACAGTAATGTCATGGATTGCAAAGTAGATGAAAAAGGCATGATTCTGTCATTTATATCAAACCTGTGGATGACTTGGTAACCCTTCCTATTGAAGTACTGCTCCCCCATGGACCAGATGAGGCCCTAATTGTAATATATTACAGTCTTTCAAGCTGAGTGCCTCAGGAAAATGTGTCACCCCATAAAAGGCACCCATAGTCTAAGCTTGATCCAGAGGTGGCACTCGGAAATAGATATACTGATCCATATTGATATTCAGTGTTAAACTGTTAGCCTAGTGGGTTTCTCTGTATTTATAAGTCTTAGTCACATATCTTTGAATTTATTACTGCTCAATATCTGAGTAGTTTGGCTTCTGCTACATACTTACAATCAACTGCATTATTAGCTGAGTTAAGTACAAACTTGTACTGTTAAAGATTGTACTGCATTTTATTTTTCTGTTTAATTGTTTCATTGAATATTGTGGTCTGTGTCTCTCTGTAGTTATTTATTTTTCTTTTTAATTGTTTCATAGAATACTGCGTTCTCTCTCTCTCGATCTCTCTCTCTCTGTACGGTTAGCTTCCCGCACTCCCTCCCTGTTCTTATTCTGGTATTAATCTTGGTGGCTTTGGAATTGCCTGTCCCTCCTATAAATTTGTGTTTGAACACTTCCTGGGTCTATCTCATTTGCTCACTCAACTTGGTATAGTGAGATCATATTTTGTCTTCAGACACTCCTACCAGTCCCATCTGTTCAGCTCTATCCCAACTCTATTCCAGTCTAGTGTCATTATCTCATTCGACCTAATACAGAGAGAATATTTGTGAAGGGTAAGCCACTTAGGTCTTTAATTTTGAATTATCTTCTGTTTCTCCTTTCTCCCTTTCCACTATCCACAAAAAAAATTCTAAGCTTGTTTCCTTCCTTTCCTGTAACTAGTCTAGTCCAGATACAGATTTGCTGTAACCAGGACTGTTTGTAAGCTTCTGAGCCCCCAAAGCCTTTCTATGTTGGAGGGAAGCCTTCTAGCTTATCACTGGGAGTGGTAAGCACGAGGTAGCCTATCTACCACAAGAGTGGTTTCTGGGCCAGAAATTGTAGTTTATTGGCTGTTTGGGCAGTTTTTCCATTTCTTTCCACTTTCTGGTTTAAATACTTGCATGTGTGCCTTTTCCCAACCTTTCCTGTAACTAGTCTAGTCCAGATACAGATTTGCTGTATCCAGGACTGTTTGTAAGCTTCTGAGCCCCCCAAGCCTTTCTGTGTTGGAGGGAAGCCTTCTAGCTTATCAGTGGGAGTGGTAAGCACTAGGTAGCCTATCTACCACAAGAGTGGTTTCTGGGCCAGAAATTGTAGTTTATTGGCCGTTTGGCAGTTTTATTCCATCTCTTTCAACTTACTGGATTAAAAGCCAGCATTTGCGCTTGTTTCTCATCTTTCCTGGAACTAGTCTAGTCCAGATACAGATTTGCTGTATCCATGACTGCTTGTAAGCCTCTGAGCCCCCCAAGCCTTTCTGTGTTGGCAGGAACTCTTCTAGCTTATAAGTGGGAGTGGTAAGAACTAGGTAGCCTATCTACCACAAGAGTGGTTTCTGGCCCAGAAATTGTAGTTTATTGGCCGTTTGGGCAGTTTCTCCATCTCTTTCAACATTCTGCTTTTAAAGCCCATGTTTCCACTTGTTTCCCACCTTTCCTGTAACTAGTCTAGTCCAGATACAGATTTGCTGTATCCAGGACTGTTTGTAAGCTTCTGAGCCCTCCAAGCCTTTCTGCGTTGGAGGGAAGCATTCTAGCATATCAGTAGGAATGGTAAGCACTAGGTAGAATTACAACCACAAGATCCAGGTACAGATTCTTAGTTTTAGCACTTGTATTTGCTTATTCGTGCTCAGCACTTGTTCAGAACTTGTTGTTAGCACTAAATAAGCTACAAATTACTACAACACTCAACCTTCCTCTTTACCTACAGGAAATGTTTTTGGACTTACTTTCCTCACTTGCATAGAGAAAAACAGCTCTTACACTCACTTTCCTCACTTGTCTAGAGGAAAGTAGTTTTTTATTCAGGCATGTCCAAGGGTCAGCTCCCAGTGTTCTCTCCTGTCTATCTGATGAATTTGAGCATCTTGGGGCAATGTAGCAATTGATTCATGTACACAAACAACCCTCTCCTCCTACCACCCAACACCACAAAATGTGAGAGATGCACTTATCTAGCCAAACTGGAGGTAAAGCTCTCTCCAACCAAGACTGAACTTGACAGTCAAGAGGAGAAGGTAAACTTGTACCACACCACACTCATCACATAGTCCATCTAAACCTACACCACCAAAATCCACACATAGAAACACAAGAACATTCACAGAGACTCTCAGTAATAATCTGCTCAAGCAGCAGACACCTCCAAAGCAGAAACGCATGCAACCTCCACATCCCAACACAACCCAAATGACACATAGCCCACAGACTCAGTGTGCTAATAAACCACATCCCATAAGGCAAAGCAGCATACCAAGTACACTAGTCACAGGTGACTCTATAGTCAGGCACACTGATGTCTGACTCACCAGGCTAAACAAGGAGAAGGTTACTGTCAGCTACCTGTTGGGCGCCAGGATTCGCCAGATAATCCATGCACTCAAGTCACTCCACAACAAGTACAAATATGACTCTGTCATTGTCCATGTTGGTGTGAATGACCTGAGATGTACCCCTTGTGGACTGCATGAAAAGAGACATGAAAGTGCTCTCCAATCTTGTAACCCAGGCAGGTTTGACCCTAGCCATGAGTAGCATCCTGCCATTGCCCAGAATGATACCACAGTACAAGGACAAAATGATTGACTTCAACAATTGACTAAGCTTCTGGTGTCATTCTAAGGGGATCCAGCATCTGTCTGCCAGAGATGACATGGTTGACAGATCACGATGCTTTGCCAGAGATGGCCTGTACCTGTCATCCCTGGGATTCCGGATACTGTCTAAGGGTCTTGCCTCCCCTATAGTGCCTTTTTTAGGCAAGGTTCAAATGACAAATTCACCACCGTAACAGGAACATGCAAGCAAAAACTGAGGGTAATGCTACTCGATCCTAGAAGTCTAATTCTCAAAATGCACTCACTCGAGGCACTCCTTAAAATGGAGAACATCGATATCTGTGCAGTGATTGAGACATGGTTCAAAGCTCTAGAGAGCACTATTGCGTTACCAGGCTATAACTCATACCAACCTTTTCAGCCATCTAACCTGGACCAGAACACCAATGGTGGAGGTGTGTCCATATTCATTAAGGATATCCACACCTCCAGGCTAGTTACACAGCATAATGCAACTGAGGTTATCCAAGTACAACTAACTCTGGGCAAAACTGTAATCCAAATTGTAGCTTGCTACAGGTCCCCCACCATGTAGGATTCTCACTCTTTTTATCTTGATATATTGGAAAATATTAGGGTTCAACCAAACACCCTAATAATGGGCGATTTCAATTTCCTTACCATTAACTGGGAAAACTACTCATGTACCAACTCCTTCGCTCAACGCTTTCTGGAATTCATAAATTCAAATGCCCTGGATCAGCTTATCCACACCCCCACAAGGGGCAACAATATCCTAGACCTAGTCATTACCAACATGAGTGACCGGTGTTCCACACCTGAAGTCAACTCCTCACTGGTCAGATCGACCATAAGCTAATCGTCCTAGATATCCTCATCCCGCCCCCAGCCATCATTATGGAAACCATGGTAAAATATTTCTCCAAAGACAACTTCATGCTTCTTAAGCCAGAAGTGGTGAACTTCATGACACCCATGCAGTTGGACAATACAGTTACGAGTGCTGAATCATACACAAATGCACTCCATAAACACTTACTCAAGTGCATGGATAGTGCTATCCCAAACAGAACCAAGACGATATCCTCCAAAAAAGGAAGCCAATCTAGTGGTCCCCTGCCATAAACAATCTCTACAATAGAAGGAAGAAACTGTTGCAAAAGAGAGTAAAATCCCATGAGTGGAGGAGCTCCC
The DNA here is from genome assembly GCF_019279795.1 of Protopterus annectens. Lineage (NCBI taxonomy): Eukaryota > Metazoa > Chordata > Ceratodontiformes > Protopteridae > Protopterus > Protopterus annectens. Next base: position 241,760,864 of record NC_056729.1, on the reverse strand, counting down.
TGTTCAGCCTCAGTAAGAAGCTGAGATCCCTTATAAAACCCTCCAAAGCTAGCTATGAAAATAAAATCACCACTGATTTTAAGGGAAACCACAAAGCATTCTGTAGCTATGTCAAGACTTGCAATGGCAACACCCAGATCTACTCTCAGTTACAGCACAAAGGCATGAAAATTACAGAACCAACTGATATTGCCAACATCCTGGCAGATAGGTTCAGTGCTAACTTTAGCCCCGTCTCACCCACTAGAGGGCCCATATCTATACGGGAAGAATGCAGAGTTTCGGTAATGACATCTATGCAGGTAAAAGCTGCATAGATGTCATTACAGAAACTCTGTAATGACATCTATGCAGGTAAAAGCTGCTCTCTCTAAAACCAATAACACAGCATCCATGGGACCAGACAACATCCCTGGCTGCATGTTACATGAACTTCAGAATGAGCTGGCTCCCCACCTAAGCACCGTGTTCAATCATAGTTTCACATCAGGCTTTGTGCCCACTGAATGACACACATCAGCAGTTATCCCACTCCACAAAGGGGGAGCCACCACTGATCCTAGGAACTATATCTCCCTACTAGCCTGATGAGCCTGATCTGCAAGGCCATGGAATGTATCTTCATGGAACTCATAAATAAAGACATTGGTAACCTCCAAATTCTGGACCCCACCCAGTTTGGGTTTGCGAAAGGCAGATCATGCCTTCTGAATCTACATGGAACTCATAAATAAAGACATTGGTAACCTCCAAATTCTGGACCCCACCCAGTTTGGGTTTGCGAAAGGCAGATCATGCCTTCTGAATCTGAGTGACTTCATTGAGGCAGTCACTAAAGCCGAAGACGAGGGTAAGGTGGTTCACACAGCCTATCTTGACCTCGTCAAGGCTTTTGACACCATCCCCCTTTCTGGAATTATAACTAAACTCACTAAACTAGGTATAAATCCCTGTATCACAAGATGGGTTGCCAACTGGCTCACTGACAGAACTCACACTGTAAAAGTTGCAGACTCCAAATCTGACTTCAAATCAGTTATAGTGGAGTCCAACAGGGTTCAGTCCTGGGACCTCTCCTGCTTGGTATCTACTTCACTGAAGTACAGGCTAACAAAGAAGGCCTCTGGCTAACAAAGTTCGCAGATGACTGCAAACTAGGAGCCATAGTCGAGTCCCCAAATGATGTGGACATCCTACAGAAGGGCCTCACTGAGACAGATGCCTGGTGTCAGAGGCATGGCCTCAAGCTCAATGCCAAAAAGTGCATTGTCATCTCCTTTGGTAAAAACTCTGTACCCATGAACTGACACATAAATGGCTGTCTACTTAATGCTGAATGTGTGATAAGAGACCTTGGGAGCCAGGTGGACAGTAGTCTCTACTTTGATAATCCCATTGCCACAGTAGTCAGGAAATTCTTCTATGTGGCACACCTCATCACAAAAGGGTTCTCATCCAGGAAAAAAAGAGGTCATTGTTCCCCTCTACTCAGCACTCATTAGACCCATTATAAAGTACAACGCCCCTTTTGGAATGTAACTCACAAGACATCTGCAGCAGCTGGAAAGGCCACAGAAGTACCTCACAAAGATGATTACTGGCCTCAAACAGATGTCCTACACTGACCGTCTCAAAAAACTCCATCTTTACTCTGTAGCATATCACCTACTCTGAGGAGATCTCTGCAATAACATATGAAGCTATGTTAAACCCAGAGTTGTTGGACATGGTACATCTAAAGAAATCCCAGTCCCTCCAAGCTACACACTCTTGGGACCTAAACCTTGTCATCACAATAAAGAGGACATGCTGGAGGGATAGATTCCTGTCCCAGAGACTTCCTATACTCTGGAACAAGCTACCCATCTATGTCAAGCAATGTTCCTCATTAGCACGCTTCAAGAAAAATCTTGATGAGTGGATGGGAAATAGGAAATACACCCCGGCGATCACTTCTGTGGCTCTGCTCAACAGGGCCACAGGAAATTAACCTTGTTGGCTAGGCATACTTAGGCCCTTGGGCCGATAACCTAGTACCTACCTATGAACATGTGCCAAGAGTACATCCAGGAACTGCCAGAGTGCCCTCTACATAGAAGATTGTTAGATGCCTAATGTGTTACCAGTCAGCCAGTGGAAAGTCCCTGTCAGAAGTATAGTGAGGGGCATATATTCCTTTGTATCCACAGGGATAGGAAGTCCATGCATCCTGCCAGTGCCACTGTCAGCCATGGATATTCGCTACGAACCTTACAATATCCCATTTCACTCTGAGCATCTCCCAGTTGTCAAAATTATAGTGAGTTGTCATCTACGTTTTTCTCCACCTTCATGGCCAGTGAGTACTGCTGGGTGTATGTTGTTTTCAGCTGGCCAAGACAAGGATATCACATTGAGAAATAGCAAGGTGAGCAGCAAACAACAGCATTATCATAGATAGCAAAGTAGATGGAAAAGGCATGATTCTGTCATTTATAACAAATCTGTATAAGGCTGATAAAAGCACAAAAGACTGACTATGAATCTCAAGTATGTGGGAGATCACTTCATTGCCATATGATGTTTTAGTTCATTTCTCCTTTGCATCTCATTATGATGTCATTTGTTTATTCTAGTTCATGGCCATCACACATTAGCAGAAATGGCCTCTACGAATTGTGGCTTTGCTGCGCTGATTTGCAAACAAGACAGATAGCCTTAATGTATTTGCACAATTACTATGAACATCACCGTCTTTGTGAAACAGAGTTGTCATTGCTTTGCCATTTAAATTTTCATATCAGTCTCCTTCCATTCCTTGCAGTTTTTATAAATCCTTATCTTCTATTTCTGTCAAAGCACAGTGCATGCTTTCTTGTAAGCTTTCTTTAAACCCCACAATTTCTGAGTATTTGCATTTCTACTTCTGAACAGTATTCCAGTCTTAATTATGTACATAACCATTAATGCCAAATGTTAAATAAGATAAGTTCTTCTACAATATTTGATAGCAATGTAACAGCAGTCAGTGAACTTTCTCCATGTTGACTATAAAAGGCAATGCTTGCTGCTGTATGTGTCATATGTATATTGCATGATCTTCATTACCTAACAAGGAATCTCTTGTGTTAGCACATATGTTTTTTTTTTCTGTTTCTTAACTGCCTCTTTGTAACACTCACAAGCCTCTTTTGAGGGGCAAGCAGAGAATATTGTCCGGTTAACTGCCTTGCTTGGAACCATACATTAGTCAAATATAGGAAGAAGGGAATTAAACTGATGCAGCTCTATATCAACTCACAACTATCCTCTCTACTAAACAACCAGGCCAAGTATATTAGCATCACAGTTACTCTGTACAAAATAATCACTGGCACTTGAGCCAGAAAAAGTTATCAGAGTATTACTAGATTACAGCAATTTCTGAAATGCAGTATTTGATATTTTCTGTAAAGTTTGGCTGTTTTGCTCATGCTACTGAATATTCTGTATAATATGTTTGTTTCCATCCTTGTTACGTAATGTATTTGTTTCCATCATTGTTACATAATGTATCTGTTATCACTTTGCATTATTTTTATCTTTGTCACAGTCATGGTTAAAAGGACCCTTATTTCAATTCATTAATTTACTAAAAAGAGTTAAGTAAACCTGTAGAAATTCACTGTAACTTCACAAAGTATTTCTGTCAAGTGTCTGGATTTAGCTATAAGCTAAGACATATTTCATCAAAAATTTGTAACACAGTTAATTGGAAAATGGTTTTGAAGTATCCTGTTTGTGTGCATAGCCATCTCCCTAAGGCTGCTATTTCAGCTATAAAGTTCTAGTATAACTGTACCCAATTCCTGTGATGTATATAAAGTCTGAAGCATGACTAAAATGCATCCCTATAATTTGTATACTTTACGTGGTGGCAACCTGGAAGAAGAATCTTATTTTCTATTTATTTGGACACACTAAAATAGTGTTTTGCCAGCAAAACTGCTCTGTAATTGAAAACAAAACATTCTCTTAGCTGTCAGGATAGTGATATAAGTCTGGAAATATATTAACTTATATGCTATGAGATGAATAACTGGAGATCTAGATGGAGCATTTTAATAGCATTTGTACAATCAGATGCATTCCCTTCATAATGCCTGATCAATCAGATGCATTCCCTTCATAATGCCTGATCGGTCAGATGCATTCCCTTAATAATGCCTGATAGTTACACAAACTAATTTTCTTCCATCAAATTCGGAACTAGGTGAAGTCCAAACCTGTCTACCTAAAGAAAACAATACATGTTCTCCTCCAAAAAGTTATATAACATATTTAGTTAGAGGTCTATAAGCATACATTGTAAGACATTTACATGAACAAACCGTCATAGCGCAAGGATAAGAAAGTTCTTGAAGGTATGTTTAGGCAAGTTAGCTTGTATGAAAAAGTTTATTTCTGAATCAGTCCATGAAGGCATGTTTTTAATTACAAGTAAACATATATTTATTTCTTGTATAAACAATTCAAAATTCATTAACATAGTAATGCTAGATTGCAGGAAAATTATGTAGGAGAATGTACTGTGTGTTTTTCTTTCCCCTGTGAAAGATGTTCTCACCAATCTATGGAATATTAGGGAAAGGAAAAAAAAATCTTTGTAGTCCTTACATGGAAGATGGCTTGGAAGAATGCAATGTTTGAATAGTTCGAAAATGAAATGTGTGTGCTTTACAGCTAAGCAGTGGTGGCTGGAGACTTCAAATCAAAGGGAGGCTGCAGGAGACAGCTGCATGGGTGGGGTCAATGGGAAGGGGTGTGGCCCAGCCAACTACAAAGGGGAGAAGCTATGCTCAAAACCACAAAAACTGTAAATTTAATTAAATACGCCGCCCTGGGTGCCAAACCGTCATTATGAGAGTCCAATCAAGACAAAATGAAGTGTAGAAGAAAAAAAATATTTCAATGCATTGGCTGCATGACAGCTTACTTAATATCTAGATGGAAACAAAAAGGTTGTGAGGCATGAAAAAATAAATTACTTTTTAAATACATTACTGGAATGCCAGTCAAAAATCAAGTATAAGAAAAACAAGCAGCACTCAACTCAAACCACTTCTCCTTGCACTGCAGTTCTAATTATAATTTATATTCAGCTTTATTAAAGTACCAAGTAACATGCTGAAAGTAGCAATCTCTGTGATATCCCCACTTGTAAAAATGTTTCTTATCCAAAAAAGACCTGCTGCCTGACAACAACTAACTAGCTCGCATTTACTGCTTTATAATGTGCTTTATAATGTGCTTCACGTTGTCATTATTTCTGCAGTATAAGTGGAACGTATCCAGTTTCCCATTAATTACATATTCATCATTCCAATTACACCTCTTTAATATGCCCATCCTACAAATACTTCTCTTACGGCTCACCTCCTCATCACTGAAACAATACTATTTGTTATATTATCTATGTAAATGCAGTCCTATCTAGACATTACTAATAAAAGCCCTCCCTTAGTAAATACGTAAGCATAACCATAACATTGCCACCAGACAACACAGACAGCATACCTTTCCTAATCCTCTCCAGTCTTCCTCTTTACTACCTAGTCTCCATCCAATTTAAACTTCAAACAAAGAACCTTGGTGCAGTTTTTGGCCAATGTTTATTTTTTTCAGTACCATATTGCTGTGAGCTTTTAATTAAACCAAAAGGACATAGACATCCATCAGATTCATCCCATCAATGTATGTATATTCACTTATAGTTCTATTTTCTATCAGCACTCATATCTCTGCTTCAACCGTATAATAACTGCCATCACCTACCAGCAGCACTACTGAGGACCAAGGATATTCGTCCATTCTTTAAATAATCATTTTCAGTACATCACTACTATAAACATGTCACCCAGTCAATAAAGTACTAAAAGTATTTTCAAACTGCACACCCATTTTATCCTGGATGCCAAATTTCCTCATGTTTTTACTAACAACCAGGATTAACTGAGACCAATCAATAAGTTAAGAACCTTAAGATGCAATAATCTTTACACTTCACTTGCTGGTTAAAAAGATCCAAAGCAGAAATTAGTAACCTGCCAAATAAAAAAAATGAAAATATTCACAAGTAGTCCTCACATTGTTACATATTTAATCCTTCATATTTTCATTTCACTTTATATCACCCCTATCCACATCTACAACCCATTTCCTACATCAAAAGAGTGATGATCCTGCTTTCTTCATCTTCCACACTCACATCTTGTAAGTTACATTTGTTCAGTGAAAGAAAATAATACTCTTACATTTTAGTCAGATATCTTCCAACATCCACTTGCATTTCGGAAAACTTCAGACACAAAGAATTAAGATTATTCAAATATGTACTTCTGCATCATCACCTATATATTTTACCAAAACTAAATAAAATACATTATTACCAAGACCACTTCAATCTCAGCCTAACACATGTCTATCTAATTCTGTAATGATATCCTAAGTTCTTCAAGCAACAACAAAAAGAAACAAAAAAAATGTGGAATTTGGCAGAATGCACTGAGTTTAGTACAAAACTCCTGAGAAGCAATGTAATATGCAAATAAGGTGCCACATGCAAGCAGTATGTCAACGTACTACAACTACTATGCGGCAAGGAGGTGCCACATGCAAGCAGTATATCAGCAGCGTACTAAAACTACTATGTGGCAAGGAGGTGCCACATGCAAGCAGTATATCAGCAGTGTACTAAAACTACTATGTGCCAAGGAGGTGCCACATGCAAGCAGTATATCAGCAGCATACTAAAACTACTATGTGGCAAGGAGGTGCCACATGCAAGCAGTATATCAGCGTACTAAAACTACTATCTGGCAAGGAAATCAACGACAGTCAGTAACCTACATTCAACAATAACTATCTGGCAAGAAATTAACATACAACAAAAAAATTAATAAAAACCCTCGTCATACATTGTAAGACAGTCACAGTATAATTTAGCATTCAATTTTATTATGCCAACATTGCTTATATGCCATAGTCAACTCGCATCACTGCAGAACACTGACAATACAAAGAGGGCCCCTGGTGTACTAGCCTATCCCAAATGGATAGCCTATGGTACTGAAGCCATGTTCTGTATAATGGTGATGCATTTTGCAATGTAACCACCCCCTTTCCCTGTTAACATGTAGTCAGCACAGTGCTGAATAACATATTAACTTAACAAAAAAAAAAAAAAGGCAGCAACAACAGTACTCATCAGGATGATGGCACAATGCCACATACTGTTAGCATGTAGACAAATAGCCCCCCCCCAAAAAACTGGAAAGTGCTTCAAACACTAATCACCTTATTCCCTAATGTATTCAAATTCCAACAGCTAAAGCAAATCTCAATTTCCATAATATCTACACCTCTGAAATTAAAATAAATGTAGGGCGGAGTTTTCTAAGTCCTAATTAGTACATACTACTACAAAAAACTGCAATAACACTGAACAAAGACCAAACTCAGAGGTGCCATCTACCCCGAACACCGAAGATGGCCACCAACTGAGAAGCATATTAAATGATGCAGGAAAATCAATAATTGCCAGACAAAGCCAGTAAAAAAGCAACTTGGTTCAGATTTAGATCCTAACTGAAGGAATTTCTGTCTGGATGTTAACACAAATAAAATCTGGAAGAAAAAATATAATGTAAAGAATAAAGGAGAGGAAAAAGCAGTGGTTGACTTTGAAGACAGAGCAAGGAAGGACATTCTGAAGTTTACAGCCAGCTCTGAAAGGTTGGAAGGGACAGACTGTATATGCATATGCATCATGAAGGTCAGTAACAGCAACTGGACTGGTATAGCACAGCAGGACATATTAAAAGAGAGGTCACATCACATTCATATCTTAAGAAGTCTTGTACAGACCAACAATTGTGAAGATACAAACATACCAACAATAGTAAATGCTGTTAAAAAAAATGTGAGACAGGAAAGTTGTGGAAATGTTGAAACAAGAGCATTTGCAGAAAATGACAAGTCAGCTTACACCAGACAGAAACTGAACACATTTAATCTGGTCATAGAGAGTGTCAGTTAGTTGGCATGAAGTACACACTGCTATTTCCTGCAGCATTCTGCATGTTGTTTTTTTTTTTTTTTTTTTTTTTCTGGGGCCTCATCTGACTCTGTAGACAGAGCCGAGTCTGGCACCTACCTTTGTTTATTTTCACTTCTTAGTGACTGCCTGTCCGTCTTCTCCTTTCTTTTCCTTTCTGACTCAGTGACTGCAGCAAGCCGAAAAAAAACAAAGTTGTTTAAGTACTTTTACTTTCAGCAATGCAACGCACCCTCCATAACACAAGACAAGAAGTACTGTTTACAGGCTACTACTACTACTGATTGTTTCTTGCTCTCTTTTCTGAGAAGAGAGCGAGAGCCAATCAGTAGCAACCCAGCCATCCACATCACGTACGTGCCTGCGGACATGGCAGTCCGAACCCCCTTCTAGTTTGCTGTGCGGTTAAACCGCATAGAATTCTGGGCATCACATGGATGCCTTCTCTTTAATCTGGACTACTTTTACAGCAGTCTAGATTCCAGACGCTAATTAAAAAAAAAAAAAAACAGAAGTCAACGAGCATATGTAGTTCAAGTTCATGGACTTTGCAAGTCGGTCAGAGTCGCTTAGGAGCACAGTGCACAACACGAACAAAGTAAACATTTTTTATTTTTTATTCAATATGTATGAATGTAATTGTCCATTTCTGATGGGAGGGCTGCAGTCCTGCAGTTCGATGGCACGAGCCACCTGCACTGCAGCTAAGATATGAAAGGTGAAGAGTTTACAGCTAGGAAATGAAAGCTGTGGGGTTATAGCTAGGAAGTGAAGGTGAGGAGGTTACAGCTAGGAAATGAAAGATATGGGGGTTACAGCTAGGAAATAAGGGTGAGGGGGGGTTACAGCTAAGAAATGAAAGGCGTGGGGGTTATAGCTAGGCAATAAAAGGTGAGGATCTTAGAGCTAGGAAATGAAAGGTGTAGGGGTTAAAGCTAAGATATGAAAGGTAAGGAGTTTACAACTAGGAAATGAAATGTGGGGGGGTTTCAGCTAGGAAATAAGGTGAGGGGGTTACAACTAAGAAATGAAAGGTGTGGGGTTATAGCAAGGAAGTGAAGGTGAGGAGGTTACAGCTAGGAAATGAAATGTATGGGGGTTACAGCTAGGCAATGAAAGGTGAAGATCTTAGAGCTAGGAAATGAAAGGTGTGGGGGTTACAGTTAGAAAATGAAATGTGAGGTGGTTACAGCTAGGAAATGAAAGGTGTGGGGTTACAGTTAGGAAATAAAAGGTGAGCTGGATACTTCTTTGTTACTTTTAGTCTATACTATGACAGGATTAAAACTGTATTAATTGTTTTGCTTTAAAACATTAATTTACTTTGTGACTGAATAAATTAATTAATGATTTTATTTCTTTATTTATGTATTTATTTGCATTTGCTTTCTGAAAAAGTCTAATTGTGCATAAACCCCTTTTCAGCAGAGACCTACAGAGAAAAGTTGCATGAAATAAAATAAAATAAAAAAATCACAAAAAGTACACACAAGATTGTGCATAGTTTTTTATTTATTTATTTATTTAACATTTGTTGACCGGGAATGTCCGACTAGGTTCCACAGAGCCTGTTTTCAGCGGAAGCCCGGGGAGAAATGCTCCCGATGCATGTCTTTGGAATGTGGGAGGAAACCAGAGTACCCGGAGGAAACCCACGCGAACACAGGGAGAACATGCAAACTCCACACAGAAGGCACCCCAGCCGAGAATCGAACCGGAGAACCTCTTGCTGTGAGGCAACCACGTTAACCGCTGCACCACTGTGCCGCCCACTGTGCCTTATAAGGAATTAAATAATACATACAGATTACTGTGATGCCAGTAATATAAAGATTACTAATCTGGTATACAAATTACAATATTTTAAAACTGCAGTCAGAGATATTACATATTATAAAAAGAAATTATAATGTACAGTAGCAGGCTGTTAGGAAAAAGATATAATGCCTAACTATGTTTGACTAGAAAATGTAGTTAAAGGTGGATGCAGGTGGTGAGAAATGTGTTAAAAGAGTCAACGCAGTAAATAAATGAGGTGTGAGGAATTCCACAATGGAATGAGATAAAGAGTTAGGGAAGATTAAGATGTGAAACGCTGAGAATGCTTAGGAGGTATAAATCATAATCATTTCTTTTCTCCCACTCTACTTTTGTACTCTACGCCTGGTCTACCTTGGTGATGTACGAATGTCATCTCCCACACTGGATTCATCTGAATGATATACTTGCTTGAAACTACATACTACTGCAGTGCACCCCCTTTCTGATCTCTCTCTCTCTCTCTCTCTCTCTCTCTCTCTGTCTTACTGGCCGAGCCTACAGAATCTAAAGAATACCCATGCCCTATCTCCAGTTGGATGTCTTAACCTCATACCCAGGATATTTTGCTTAATTTTAATGTATGTACAACCTGAAGTTTGTTTTAATTTTTGTCATCCTGTTCTTTAAAAAATGGCCCTTCATACATCACTACTTCTAACTCTAGCACCCCTCTCCTGTCTGTTTTTTTTTTTTTCAAATCTCACTTTCCAAGCCTGAACTAACCTCCTTTTGCCACAGAAGATTCCTGCAGGGACTCCCAGAAGTTCATTAAACCTTTATACTATTACAATCTCTCCATAATTAAATATTTCAGACCTTTCTCATCCTTTATTCCCAGTTTCTGTTCTGGTTTCTCTCTGTCTTTCTTTCTCCCCAGCCTACTGTCTTCCCTGTGCTTATTGCTATTTTTCTTATGCACACTCGAAATACTATTAACAGCCATTTTGCAGTCTCTTCAAATCCTCTCCTGGCAGTACTTTACATCATTAAACTTACCTCTCTGAATGTTTTTGTAGCTAGATTATAGAACAGGGCCAGGCCTCTCCATTTGCCCTAGCTATGCCCAGGCTCACTACACTTCCCTAACCTGCCCCCATTTTCACACACACCCATTATCCCTATATTTAAAGTTATGCACACAACATACCTACCTTCCCAAGCCTCCAATCACATCAATCCTATTCCATTAGCTGTCACTTAACAACTCATTTTAATTTAGCAAAGCCCCTCCTTCACTATTTCACAGCCACTGTAATACCAGTTTCTATCACCTTTTAGCAAGATAAGTAATATACCAATATCACACAATGCTACTACAACACAACACTATGTATTTTTCTCTCTACCACATACTTCTATACAATCTATCACAACCAACATATCCTCACTTTCCACTCCTCAGTCAACCCACTCACACACCCCCATTCAACCCTATATCCAACTTGACTATTACACCTTACCTGTTCAACAGTACCACTATTGAACTATTCCCTTATAAATACATCCATTCAAAGAAAACTCAGCACACATGAAACAAATTGGAGACATTCATCCCAGTCCATGCCCTCAATTTCCATCTCAACCATCACAATCCTATTCCACCCCAGTCACTACAATTATCACACACCACCTTCACAGAAGCTTAGACCTCCTTATCCTAAACATGAATATGAGAAGTATACTAAACAACGTCCCAGAATCCCATGCAACTGTTCACCAATGCTTCCCAGACTTAGCTATACTAACACAAACCTGGCTAAAACCACACATAGATGGCACTGAAATCCTAACCCCTGTGTACAGCATCCCGAGAGTTGATAGACTCCACAAAAAAGGTAGCAGTATTATTGTAATCTGCAAAGAAAACCTCAAAATAGAAAGGTTGGTTATCAACCCACCTAACCCCAATAACAGTGAAATGCTAATCACCCGTCTTCAAATAAACCACAACAAACACTTCATTATTAGAGCCATTTACATTCCCCTTGGAAACAACCCTACCATCATTGTAGACCTTCTTCACTGTTGTTCATCAACATACACTCAGGAAATCATTATAATGGGTGACTTTAACCTTGACTAGACAACTGTCTCCTCAACCAATCCCACCAACATTGTAAACCAACATGGCTTTTCCTAGTTGATCCAATCCCTCACAAGGGTGGACAAACAGAGTAATAAGCAATCAATACTGGACTGGGTTCTCACCAACAAACCCTCCCTCTACCCTCAGTATGGATGTCTCCCTGACAACTTAAGCCACCACCTACCCACTTAATTATATAGGCAGTACACCATCACCCCAAATAACATTGTCTACAAATATATTTGCAGAAAAAAATCTCAAGACTTTAATACCCTCCTATAAAACTGTAACTGGTCCCTTTAAAACACCTACCCCTAGACTCAGCCATACAATATGTCAACAAAAAATTCATCCAAATCCTAAACAGCCTCACCCCGTTAGAAAAAAATATGTATCAAATCTAAACATACACCATGGTTCACTAACAATACCATAATACTCCTGAAACTAAGAGACAAAACATGAACCCAATACCAAGAGACAAAAAAATAAGTAAATTCTCCTTAAATATCTCCAAATGCGCAACCTTAAAAAAAATAAATTAGACTTAGACAGGACAAAGAAACTTACCACACAACTATGCAAGGTAAACACCACAATAACCCACATACATTTTGGAAAACCATCAACCACTTAATAAAACCAGGTCATAGCACTACCTCAGCCCTATCCACAATAGAAACTACCATAAACATTGCATCTGAGTTCAATTTTCATTTTATCAATTTTATCATATCACTTGTAAAATTTGTCTCTGTTTCTCCACTATCCATACCTACACACACAACAGACAACCTTAACTCATTTACTATAAAACCAATCCAATCCAATATCATAAAGAAACTTCTGTTCAAACTAAAGCCATATCACTTGCAACTCACCAGCTCCTCAATGAATTCCTCAAAATAGCATCAGCCACTATCTCCTACCCCATATCCATCCTAATGAATTGATCTATAACAGAATAGTATATTCCTAAGCTGTGCAATGTCTCTTACATCATCCCTCTGTACAAGGGTGGTTCATCCACAGATTTCAAAAACTACCATCCAACAGCTATACTTCCCCTATAGCAAAAATCCTTGAAAAATGCATCCACTCACACTTGCTTGATTCCCTAACAAAAAATAACCTCCTAGCCACATCCCTGCATGGCTTCAGACCCACAGACAGTAACACTACTGCACTTGCAGGCTTTATCAACTCAGTCAACCAAATCCAAAATTCTGCACAATTTACATCCACCATCTTTCTCGATATGTCTAAAGCTTTTGATACTGTTTCACATCAGAAACTGCTCAATGAGCTAGCCTCATTAAACCTTTCCCAAACAGCCCTTCACTTTTTTCAAAGCCACCTGTCTGACAAACAACAAGCAGTAAAGTGGCAAGATGAACTCTCCCCTCTACTGCCTGTCTCTGTCGGTGTACCATAAGGGTCCGTATCAGATCACTACTATTCATCATTTACACCAACAAACTACACTCAACTTCCAAACATGCTACCTTAGTCCAATATGCAGATGACTACTCTCTTATATGCTGAGCTCACTCTTTTCCAGAACTCCTACAAACCACCCAAAAGCCTTCAACATTGAAAAATTCCTCTCTGATTCCCAACTTATACTTACCTTAACAAAAACTAAACTCATGCTCGTCACTGACAAAAAAACACTGTCTACATCTAACATCATCATTTACTCCACTAATAACACAGAAACAGAACCTGTTGAATGCGCCAAACTCCTTGGAGTTACCACCGACAACAATCTTAGATAAACATCTAGCTACTACCATCAAAAAGGTACACATCAAACAAGGCTCACTCAATAGAGTCAAATCTTTCCTCACTGACATCAACAGAAAATCCATAGCAAATACACATTTACTCTCCTCCCTTCTTTATGCCTCACCTATATTCACTAATCTTAAGAAAACAGACTTAAATAAGCTGGAATCTTGCTACAACAAAATAGCAATGGCCTTCCTAACAGATCACATCACTGCAACTCATTGCACCAACTAAAATGGCTGGAACTACCAAACTTACTAACTTTCAACCAACAAAATTTCACACATTATGTTTTTCATCATCCTAACAAATGCCCAGCTCTAAAAGACCTTATCCATCCCTAGAGTAGCAAAAGATCCCCAAGAACAACCAACAAACTTCTTCTAGAAGTAATCACATCCAACAATTACTATGGATACACCCTCATATCAAACAAGATATCTAAAATGTGGAACTCCATACCTCAAACAAATGTCAACAGCAACAGCACATTAAAGTTTAAAACACTACTGAAGGAGTACCTCACCAACAAACGGCTCTGCTCCTGTACCGACCCTGGATGATCTATCTTTCCTCTCCTAGCTCCATTTTCACCCAGTTTCTCTCACATTAGCCCTTATGAATTTCTCTAATAGCTTTTCATCTTCTCTCCTGTTTTCTATCCCACCCACTGTATCTTCCTAGACTCCACCTCACCTTTTCCCTCTCTATTATCGACAAGCTTCCGCAATTTACTATACCTGCTCTACAGTACTATTTCTACTTTATTACTAGACTTCACTGTAGTATTACACTAAAGTTCATATTATATCGACTTAGACTCACTTTGCCAGTTTTTCCCTCCCCTATCATTTCATGTTGTGTGTCTTCTCTGTTCTGTACTAGTACTGTTTATCAGCAAATACCTTGCTACCTAATTGCTAGACCCAAATGGACGTAAAATTGTTCATTCCCTTACTTATGCTGTATCTACCTGAAACATTTTGATTGCAAGTTTTTGTGAATGTGGAGCATTTCTCCAGACTTTGTAAATATACTTGACACTTTTACTAGAAATTTTATGTTTTTTGACATGTGTACCTATGCTGTATTTAATTTTCACACTTTGTTCTTGTTAATGTGGAGTTTGTTTGTTTGTTCTTGTTAATATGGAGCTTTTCTGCCCAGGCTTCCACTGAAAAGAGGCTCTTTTTCATCCCAGAGGACCATCCCATTAAACAAATGAAAAATAAATAAACTAAATAAATAGGATAGTGGCTTGCTTTCCCCGCACACCAGAGATATTTATATGAGTTAAAGGATTTGGTCAGTATATCATGAACATTCCTATTTTTCCATGATACCGAGCAGAATGTTGACATAATTGCTGAAAAAAATAATGAGATGGATGAAAAAGTGTGGAGTTGCCACAGGAGAATTAGGTTATACATATACCATCTCATATGGTAAAAAATAATGTTATGAAGAAATAGTCAGCAGCTCTATTCTTATGGATTAGCATGATGTCTTAGTGCATATGGGAAGTATAAGTAAACATACCAAGTGGAGTACCTATGCCATGGGAAAATACTGTGCTGACAAGTGGAGTAACTATGCCATGGAAAATGCTATGGTGACAAGTGGAGTACCTATGCCATGGGAGAATACTGTGCTGACAAGTGGAGTAACTATGCCATGGGAAAATGCTATGATGACAAGTGGGGTACCTATGCCATGGGAGAATACTGTGCTGACAAGTGAAGTACCTATGCCATAAGAAAATACTGCGCTGACAAGTGGAGAACCTATGCCATGGGAGAATACTGTGCTGACAAGTGGAGTACCTATGCCATAAGAAAATACTGCGCTGACAATTGGAGTACCTATGCCATGGGAGAATACTGTGCTGACAAGTGGAGTACCTATGCCATAAGAAAATACTGTGCTGACAAGTGGAGTAACTATGCCATGGCAAAATGTTATGGTGACAAGTGGAGTACCTATACCATGGGAGAATACTGTGCTGACAAGTGGAATAACTATGCCATGGGAAAATGCTATGATGATAAGTGGAGTACCTATGCCATGGGAGAATACTGCTCTGACAAGTGGAGTACCTATGCCATGGGAAAATAATGTGCTGACAAGGTACCTGGATCCTACCAGGTATGGTGTGTTGTGCTGTAGTAAAAGATAAGGGCAGTTTTTATGTGTGAGCAGTACCAAGGAGCTGAAGTATCTATTCAGACTAGTATTATTTGACTGTACGGACAAAACAAATTATGAAGGCTAGATTGCAGACCTTCTCTGCTCAAAAAAAAAAAAAAAACAAACAAAAAATACAGTATGCGACTTTTCCACCAAAAAATTATTGCAAATTTTCAGCAAGAAGTGTAGTGGGAAAGTGCTTGTAAAGAACTGATTTATATAATTTAAAACATTTGGAAATCAATGCTTTGCTGAATACTGGGGGGGAGGGGTGATGTGATGTAAGTTTCTACAAATTGGAAGTTTCAGGAAGTATGAAGTAAACATGGCAATTTCCAATTTTGATATATGACCTGTGATGCATACTTTTACAAAATGTTTTAATATCCAACTCTGGAATGGCTGGTATTGATGTGTAGAATTAATCAGGAGTATGACAAGAGCATTGCAAGGAATTGTTTAGGTGCTGTTTAACTTGTATTTTAAAGCTTGTTAATTTATTTGTTAGTATGAGATGGAGTGGAACAGAGCATTTTACTGCTACTTCATTTCTGCAGCTTAGACAGACAAAATACTAAGTAAACAATTTTTGAGTATAAATTCTCTCCAGGAACTTTGACAAGCTTTGCTGTACAGCTGTAAGTACCACCATATACAATACTGTTTTTGAATGCATTATTGACACTAATAGCTGGCATAAGTACATCAGTTCTCCAGTGTTACCTCAGGATTGATCCAGGAGTATGTGTGCTTTTTATGGTCTAGCACATGTCTCTGAGGTATTTGGTCTAATAGATTGTATTCATATTTATATTGGGGGGGTACCACAAAAGGAAGGACTAGTATTCAATCAATTATTAGATTGTGGGCAGGATTCACGAAGGCTTGCATGGAGTCTAAGAGTAGTGTAAGACTCCATGCAGCCCTCGCAATCCAGGAACAGCCCAAAATTCCGTGTAAGAGACCAGCTAAAACGTGTCTTACACGGAGTGGGCGTGGATATGCTAATCACCTCACTTGCAGCTGAAAGGCATGCAAATGAGGTAGATTAGCGATCCAGGAAGCCCAAAGCAGCCTGTGTAAGAGCCGTTTTAGCTGCAGAAATGTACTCATTTGACAACTGAGTACGTTTCTGCAAATAATACAATGGAGCCATGTCAGCTCCAAATAAAGGGTGCATATGTGTCAGGCAGCATGCCAATGGCCAAATATGTGGCCATTGGCAAGGTACCCCGATGCAAAACGGTCTGCGCTATATAAAAAATAGAATATATATTTATACTTACATATTTATGTATATAAAACATAAAAATTAAGGTTATAAACCCACAAATGTGGGTTTTATGCAATACATGGATTTACAATGCAGGGACCAGCAGACCAAAAGCAACATAGCCACCGTTTAGTGGTTGCTAAGGGGGGAAGCTGAGTCTAAGACATGTAACTATGCATTAGTAGGCAAACTGATGTAAATGAGTGTTAGGATACTGAATTCCACTGTCACATAGCAAATGAGCACATTCTGAGTAGTGTAAGAGATACACAAGGGGGAGGAATAGAGTAGGAGATAGGTGACATCACAGTGGGGAATGTCAGAAAGAAATGCAGTTAATTGGAGGTCAGTGTTACATGACAGATGTCAGACACATATCATGGAAAGAGGAATGCCACAAGATAAGCATGGGAAAGTCAAGAAATGGAAGGTGTACACTGTTGCTTACACCAAAGTTTTTTCCTGGGTGTGCATGCGCACGTGTGCGCGCCATGAGGCATGAGTAGGGCAGTGTGTGCGCGTGTAAGGCAGACTGAGCATGTGGGAGCCTGTTGGCAGACTTGTAAGACTGTTTGCGCTGGTGTGCGCGCATTTTAACCCGAATAAGAAGATTCTAAACCATGTAAGCATGTGTGCGCGCATGTAAGCCACTGTGAGCGTGTTTCTGCTGGTATGTGCGTTGCTCCCCCCTGAGGAAACAGAAAGGAAACAGGAAACAACATAATTAGTAGGAAGCTAGCAGGGAATACTGCTGGAGCTAGCATGTGAAAACAATTAGAAGCAGGCAATTACACAGGCAGAATAGTAGCCCAGCCAAGCACTTAAAACTCTGCAAACAGCAGTGCAGGATGTTTCTCTCAAGAGACACTGCAAGACAGGAGTAAGCTATTAGAAGTGAAAACTGAAAAAGCTGAACTCAGAGCAGAAATGCTAGGGGCTGCCATAGCTGTCATAAGGAGACATAGGCTACTTGCTGAGGGTGGTGACAATGCAAATGGTGCCAGACAACCCACAGTGAGGAGATGGAGAAGAGTGTACAAGCCCAGGGTCACCTACCATGGGTTATATGAGCTGGAGATAGTGGAGCGCTATAGAGTGGACAGAGACCTCCTGCAGCAAATTGTTGAGCTGTGCAGGCCACGCCTCACACACAGAACCAAAACAGGGGAACCCATCCCAGTGGAAACCAAGGTATGTGTTGGCCTAAGAATACTAGCAACAGGTACCTTCCAGAGACCAACTGGTGATATGATGGGGATATCACAGGCATCAGCCTCCAGGGTACTGCACCAGTTCCTGGATGCCATGTCAGCACATGTTGGTGATCATGTATATTTCCCCAATGCCCATGAGGTATTGGCCAGCAATATGCGTCTCTTCCAGCAAATAGCGGAATACCCTGAGGTAGTGGGTGCAATAGACTGCACGCACATACGCATCAAAGCACCAGCTGGTGAGCGGAGTAGGGCCTACATTAACCACAAGGGCTTCCCCTCCATCAACTGCCAGGTCGTGTGTAATGCCCAGGGCATAATAATGAATGTGTGTGCTGGCTGCCCTGGGAGCTACCATGATTCCCATATCTGGCATTTGACGCAGCTGTACCAGACATTTGCCAATGGGGACATCCCACATGGACACCTAGTGGGGGATGCAGGTTATGTACTGGAGCCGTGGCTGATGACACCCATCAGAAACGCACACACACCTGAACAGGAACACCATAATGAGGCACACGCACAAACACAATGTAATAGAGCGTGTGTTTGGGCTGCACAAGTCACGGTTCTAGTGTCTGGACACATCTGGTGGAGCCTTGCAGTACTCACCAACTACATGTACCCAAACTGTCATGGTATGTGCTATGCTACATAATATGATCTTGCGAAAACAGCTGCAGCAGGACCAGCATAGGGCTGGGCCAAACAGCCCCCCACCATTGCCAAGGCCATAACAGGCAGAGCGTGACTCGGAGGAGGAACAACCTGAGCCTGCCCCAGTAGGCAGAAGGAGGCGTGCCCAGTATGCCCTGGCCTTGACAAAGAGGCAATGCATAGCACATACACTGGCTCAGTAGGAACCCTGGGAATGACACCCCTCTCTGACTCACTCATACAATAACAGGGATGCATAAAATGACATAACCTGCTCTCAAACATGTACAGGGAGTGTAGTATGTGCATCCGACAGAGGCAGCCCTGCAGCACCACCTGAGGCATAAATGCCATGTGTTAAGCAATGTAACACCATGTAGTATATGCACACTTGATGACCCTGACTAACATCCTACCCTCACCAAGCATGATGCCACAATATGACGATGAGATGATCAATTGTATTAATTGGCTGAAGTATTGCAGTTAGTCAAAGGGGATCCAATGTGTGCCAGCCTGGGATGACATGCTGAGCATGACATGATGCTCCACCTGCTAGGGGTGGCATGCACCTATCAGTCCAGGCCTTAGGGTCACTGGCAAAGGCTGTTGTTACCCACAGCATGCCCTGAATAGGTAAGGCTCAAAACACAAACCCACCTCCATAGGTATCACAAGGGATAAGAACCTAGATGTAATGCTACCCAATGCCAGAAGTCTAAACAGCAAGATGCTTGCAGTCTAAACTCCCCCAGTATGGGGAATGCTGATATCTGTCCTGTAACAGAAAACTGGGTCAAGGCTCACAACAGCACCCTAACACTACCAGGTTCCACCTCATACTGTGCTGTACAGCCTCAAAACATGGAACAAGCTACAAAAGGAGGGAGACTAGCAATAATTGTCAAGGATAACCACACCCCCATGTTGGTACCATAACAAGAAGCAGCATGGACTAGCCATGGTCAAGTAACAGTGGCTAAAACTGCCTCCCAGTTTATAGCCTGCTACAGACTACCGTCCTAACACCAGGAACTGCACTTGGCCTATGTTGGAATACATGAATATATCAAGCCCTCCAAACCACATTATATTGGGTGACTGAAAATACACAAACATAGACTGGGAGCATTATACTAGCTCCAACACTGTAGGACAAAAGTTCCTAGAATCCATAAACAAAAATGCCCAGGAACAACATACCACTCCCACAAGAGGGGTAAGCATACTGGATGTGATAATCAGCAACATGGGTACTGGATGGCAAGATGAGAAGTGTATCCCTCACTGGTAAGACCAGACCATAGAGTAATCACACCGGATATACACATCCTGACCACAGTCCCTGGCCAGAAAACCACAGTGAAAAACATGTGTAAAGCAAAAGTTGCACTCCTCCAAACTGATGTGGAATCCATTAAAGGCCCTGTGCAGGTGCAAAATATGGGCCACACCTCAGAACCTGTTATACAGGCATTCCATGAACACTGCCAGGAATGCTTGGCTTATGCAATCCCAAATAAAACCAAGACACAATGCCATACACGCAGGCATCTGGCATGGTGGACTCCAGCCATTACCAAACCATGCAAGAGAATGACGAAGCTACTACATGATAGAGCAAACATAAAAAGGGAAGTAATCACTGATCAGTAGTATGGCAATAAAATATGTCCACACATACAATCCACTAAGGCCAGCTACAACAAGTTGAATCTGTGAATCTTGAGGCAATGTTACACCTGCCCCAAGTACACAGACAACCCTCAACTCCCCCCAAGAAATACAAATATATGTGAGAGATGCAACCATTTATCCAAACCAGAGGCTGAGCTCCCTCAACTCAGTACTGTCAAAACTAGTCAGGAGGAGAAGGTAACCACACACACCACAAACCCAGTCCCACACAGACCTATCACAACTGCAAACCAAAGACATAAACACAGAAAAACATTCCTGGAGGCCCTAATTACAAACACACTACATCAACAGAGGCCTCCAAAGCAGACACCCAAGCAACCACTAACTCCAAACATAGCACATGCAACACATAGTACACAAAGCTGGTGTGCCAAACAGTCACAGGCCAGAAGGAGAAACAACATGCCTGATACAGTTGTAATAGGTGACTCCATAGTCAGCCACACTGCTGTCCCGCTCACCAGACTGAACAAGGGAAAGGGTACAGTAAGCTGCCTGTAGGCTGCTACAATATGCCACATAACACAAGTACGCAGGTCACCCCAAAGCAAGTAGAAATATGATGCAGTCATTGTCCATGCTGGCGTGAATGACCTGAGATGTACCTCCCCGGACTACATGAAAAGAGACATAGATGAGCTCTCCGATTATGTAGTCCAGGCCGGTATGACACTGACCGTTTGCAGCATCCTACCCTCACCAAGAATGATGCCACAGTACAAACACAGAATGATCAGCTTTAACAAGTGGCAGAATTACTGGTGTCATTCCAAGGGGATCCAATGTCTGTCTGCTTGGGATGTCATGCTTGACAAGCCACGCTGCTGTTCCAGGGATGGCTTGCACCTGTTACCCCTGGGCGTCTGGATATTGGATAAGGCTTTTGCCACCTCCATAGAGCCTTTCATAGGCAAGACTGAAAAGACTAACCCACCACCCTAGAAAACATAAGTGGAAAGAAACATAAGATTAATACTGACCAATGCCAGACGTGTAAACCTCAATATGCATGCTTCCGATGCCCTCCCCAGTATGGAGAACACTGATGTCCGTGCAGTGACAGAAACCTGCAGCAAGGCTCCTGACAGCACACCAGCACTACCAGGTTATACCTCATATCATGCGTTATGGCCCCAAAACCTGGACCAAAACATAAAAGGAGGGGGAGTTTCCATATTCAGCACAGACACCCACACGTCCAGGTAACTGACAATGCATGAAGCATCGGAGACCACCCATGTGCAACTAACCGTAGGCAAAACTGCTGTACAGTCTGTAGCATGCTACAGACCACACTCTCACACACAGGAACCCCACCCAGCCATCCTGAAGACACTGGACAGTATGAATGTCTCACCAAATACCAAACAAGGTACTCACAAATTACCACATAGGTGGTAATCTATTATGTATGGAAGGAGTAATCAGGGACCTAGGGACAGTAACCTGTTATGTGACACTCACATTGCCAACGTGACTAAGAAGACTGACTATATTGGACACCGTATCATGAAAGGATTCACATCTACGTCAACAGAGGTCATTGTGCCCCTATACTGTTCTCTTATCAGACCCATAATCTAGTACAATGCCTCATTTGGGATGTACCTTACCCGACACCTGCAGCAGTTAGAAAGACCTCAAAGGTACCTCACCAAGAGGATAAAGGGTCTCAAATATATGTCATATGCTGCCTGGCTGTAGACACCCCAGCTGAATGCAGTCACATACTGCCTACACAGAAGCATTGTATGCCTGTTGTACAAGGCCATGTCTAACACAGGAGTAATGGACATGCTCCACCCCAGAAAACCCAAATCCATCGGAGTTGTGAGAGTGAGAGATGTCAACCTCAACACATAATGAAATAGGATTTGCTGGAGGAACAGATACATAACCCAGAGGCTCCCTACACCATGGAACAGAATCCCACTCCATGTTAGGCAGAGCCCCTCACTGACACTCTTCAACAGGAATCTTGCCAAGTGGATGGATGATCGTAGATGTACACTGGGGGTCTTCACTGTGTCACATCCAGATAGAGGCACAGTAAAGTAAATCATAAATGGCCATAATATTCACATAGCAAGGGGTGGCGAAAGCCACACACACTCTGGCTAGGCTTATAAATGACCTAAGGCGGATAGCCTAGTATGAACCTATGAACCTATGAAAATACAAATTGTACAGGACACTAAGGATAATCACAAGGCTTTCTTAACTGATGGTAGGAACCTTGTTGGGAATTCACAGATATGCTCTGAATCACTCATATATTACAAACAACATACCAAACACACATACATATTGCCAACATCCAACTTGACAAGTGCAGTGCAACCCCCCCCCCCCAAATACAAAATATCTATCCCAGCAGACTGCTGGCCCCCTGACATTGCAGATGCTGAGGTAACAGGCAGCATCTACAAAGCAAAACACACAGCATCAATGGTATGAGATGGTGTCCTGGGCTGAGTCCAACATGGACTCCAAGAAGAATGGAATGCCAAATAACACTACTGCTCAATGTCAGCCTTACTACAGGATATGTACCCAAAGAGCAGTGTACAACAACAGTGGTCCTTCTCAACAAAGGTGTTGCCTGAATGGATACTGCAAACTACCACCCCAGAATCCTGACAAGCTTGGTCTGCAAAGCTATGGAAAGGATCAGCATGTACCGCAGACATAAAGATATTGGGGACCTACTGACACCGGACCCTACCCAGTGTGGCTTTCTTAAGTGCAGATCCTGCCCCTAAACATGTTTGACTCATTTGAAACAGTCATTAAGGTCATTGATGAGGGCAATGTGGTCCACACAGCGTAGCTGGACCTTGCAAAGGCTTCCATACAATACCCCACGTGTTCATTATAGATAAGCTCCCCAGCTTAAATATAAACCCCTATGTCAGCAGAGGGGTTGCAAACCAGACCAAGGACAGAACTGACATGGTCAGACATGCTGCAGCCATGTCAGACTACAAACCAGATATAGCTGGCATCCCACAAGGCTTGGTCCTGGGACCTCCCTCGTTTGGTATATATGTCCCATAGGTACAGGCCAACATGGAAGGACTATGTCTGAACAAGTTTGCAGAGGACTACAAACTGGCCACCATATCTGACCCTCCAGCTGACACAAACATCCCACAAAAGGGCCACATAGAAACAGACAACTGGTGCCATAGCCATGTTAGCAAGCTAATTGCAGAAAAGTGTATAGTCAACCCCTGTGGCTATACAGTAAGTGCCCACCAATTACCACACAGTTGTTAACCCATTAAGTACTTAACATGTAATGAGAGACCTGGGGACACAAGTTGATAGATATCCTGCATTGGACAAGCATGTGGCTGTAGTGATTACAGAAACATACCATATACCCACCTAATCATGAAGGTTGTCAGATCTAGGTAAGTGGAGGTCATTGTGGCTCTGCAGTCATCCTTGATCAGCGTTACAATTGACTACAATAGCCCCTGTGGGATGTACCTCCGCAGACACCTCCATCAACTGTAAAGTCCCCAAAAGTACATCACCAGGAGTATCAAAGAGCTTGAACAGATGCAGCTCCACACACTGCCATACTGCCCACCTAGAGGCAAGCTGTGCCTGATGTATAAAGCCATGTCCAAGCTGGAATCAATGAACATGCTGCACCTTGTACAATCTGAATGGCAGTGAGCTATGCACATGAGAGACCTGAACCCCAGCACTGACATACATAGGACAAGCTATACTGAATGATCCATAACACAGAAGCCACCCCCACTCTTGAGTAAACTCCCAGTACAGGTTAGCCAGAGAGTCAGTCATCGACTCTTCTCAAGAGGAATCTTGATGAGTGGATGGGAGATGGTAGGTTTACCCTGGGTATCACTGTTATGTCACGGGTAGACGGAGGCACAGTATACTAACCATGACATATGTCATGGCAAACTCCACTTACAATGTGTGTCGAAGGACAAACACACTCTCCGACTAGCATAAGAAATGGCCTAGGGCACATCGCTAGTGTTTGCCAATGTACACCTATGTTGTGGAATACACTACCAATGTTGGACAAGCCTGGTTTAAGTAGTTCATATCTGAACATAATGCAACATGGTCAGATGTGCACAACTGGCCACTAACCAGTCTGTTATGCTCACTATGAAAATGTAAAGCAGTGATAGGACTAAACCACAGGATACTGTCCACCACAGTGAAAGTACTGAACCAGTACACTATGCGGTACTACAGTGTTAGGTCAGTATGAAAGGATGTTGACAACTATATGCAAAGTATCCCATGCAAACCCTGCAGGCACAGTATAATCCCTGTTGTGTTCAGACACAAAGCAGTTGGACAGTAAGTACACAACATGACACACAACACACAACCATAAACGTGAGATATTGTTGAAGTTCACACTCATCCACAAATGTGGTGGGCTGCAGAGTTCAACATATGGAAAGCTCACACTGGGCATGCTCTCACACTTAGATAAATGAGATATATGTAAGACAACATGCCATGGAAAGCCTGAACTGGGCATGCTCACACACTTAAGCCAAATCTCAGTTTAGCAGTTGGCCACCCATATCTGGTATTTGTACATGTTATTCCAGGAACCAACCACATTACAGCAATCTGCCCAGTGCACACAGTTAAATGACTGCAGAGACATAAATGATATAGTGGATCCCTCTCATATTCAAACATCTTCCACAGATACACAAGTTGTTCATAGAAACAGGGAATGCTATGGCAATAAAGACCTGCAAACAGTCTATCAGCAACAAATATTGTGCATCTGACAATTAAACATATGGGTGTAGAGGTCAACACTAGGCTGTTTGCCCTAGGGAATGACAGCTTAGCCAGAGTGTGCTTGGCGTCTGCCTCCCCAGTACAGTAGGCTACTGTGCCACTGTAAAGTAGGTCACATAAGGCACTATGTGAGGCTAGTGTGCTGTGCCTCCATCAAGCAGGGACACAGTGGAGATCCCAGGGGTTGAATTTGCTAAGTCACATCCATGTTGTTGGTGTGTGCTGGAAGAGGGTTGCTGAGGACCTCTAACAGTAAGTGGGTGCCAATAACAGACTGAGGGGAGCCTTAGCTGCATTGTCTGGACAATTTCACTGTCAACACTTTGTCGTGATGATTATGAGAGATTGAAGTGTTGTGCCAGTACTGTTCAGAGATGTCCTCCCTCTGTGGGCTACTGCTCTGCAATGTATTAGCTCACTCTGTCTGTTGGACAGCTCATATATGGCTGGTGTACACCTGACAGGTATCCTGTTGTGGAGGAGTCATGAGTACATTTGGGATAGCATGATCAATCCAAACCTTCCACATGCTCATAGAATGCAATTGTCAAGGATTATGCAGCGTGGCCTGTATACTCCCCCAGCATGGGTCCTTTGAAGTCTTCCATCCCAATCTTCACAAGTGTAAAGTCTGCTTTTGATAAATACACTTTGTTTGCAGGGACAACATTGCCTGGGGGTGGGGATGGGATATGGATGTCCAGAGAAAGGTGGGTATGGTCAGATATCAACAATGGTGGTCTACCTCTGGTGTGGAACAGTGAGTATCCATGTTGCAGATGGTCAGGTGCAATATGTATTCCCCCTTGTGGCTGTGGTGAGTGGTTCTGCCATAGCACATGGACTCACAAATTGTAGTGGCTGTAGGGTAATGTTGTAGAGGCCTGAGTAGTTCCCACACACAATATACCTGTACCTGATGTTAACAACTGGAATGGTGTAAGTGAACACCTGCATATCTTGGCACTGATCCCAGGGAAGCAAAGTGTGTGTCCTGGATGTGGGAGGGGTGGTCCAAACTGGTTGTGTTGTGTGTTACAGGTCCTGTGGTCATGAAGCATGGTATAGAACATAACCTGCCAGTGCTGATGTGCATATCTGACCCTGAAGTAGGTGGCTGCAAATGCATATATATGCTATTCCCCACCTGACAGGTAGTACTAGATGTACATACCTCTGTAGAAATAATGATGTCAGCACCCTATAAATACTGCAGGTGCAGAACAGATGCCCAGTAATTCGGATAGTGCGCTCTGCTAATGAGTGTCCCTCAAGTGTCATAAAATAGTTAGGTAGGGGTTTGAATCCTGCAAATGCTCAGTGTGTGTTTGGGTGAGTGGGGGTGGTGTGTGTGCCATTCTGTGTAAGGGAAATGTCCCTTTTGGCAACTAGGAAAACACACTACAGGATGCACATTCCCCTTTCTAAACACTGATGATGTCAGCACCCTACAAGTACAGCAGGACAAAGAAAACCTCCCTGTAATGCGAATAGCGCGCTCTGCTAATGCATCCGTCGCGAGTGTCATAACATAGTTAGGTAGGTATTTGAATCCTGCAAATGCTCAGTGTGCGTGTTTGGGTGAGGGGGGTTAGTGTGTGTGCAATTCTGTGTACAAGAAATGTCCCTTTTGGCAACTAGGAGAACACACTACAGGATGCACATTCCTCTTTCTAAACACTGATGATGTCAGCACCCTATAAGTATAGCCGGAGAAGGGAAACCTCTCAGTAATGCGAATAGCGTGCTCTGCTAATGCATCCATCTCGAGTGTCATAACATAGTTAGGTCGGGGTTTGAATCCTGCAAATGCACAGTGTGTGTGGAGGGGGGTTAGTGTGTGTGTGCAATTCTGTATGAAAGAAATGTAACTTTTGGCAACTAGGAGAACACACTACAGGATGCGCATTCCCCTTTCTAAACATTGATGATGTCAGCACCCTATAAGTACAGCAGGAGAAGGGAAACCTCCCCGTAATGCGAATAGCGCACTCTGTTAATGCATCCGTCTTGAGTGTCATAACATAGTCAAGTAGGGGTTTGAATCCTGCAAATGGAAGTGTTTGTGTTTGGATGAGGGGGGTTAGTGTGTGTGCAATTCTGTGCGAGGGAAATGTCCCTTTTGGCAACTAGGAGAACATACTACAGGATGCACATTCCCCTTTCTAAACACTGATGATGTCAGCACCCTATAAGTACAGCAGGAGAAGATAAACCTCCCAGTAATGCGAATAGCCTGCTCTACTAATGCATCCGTCTTGAGTTTCATAACATAGTTAGGTAGAGGTTTGAATCCTGCAAATGGCAAGTGTGTGTGTGGGGGGTGAAAAGTAGGGTGTGTGCAATTACATGTGTGAAAGAACTGACCCTTTTGGCAACCAGTACAACACACCAACTGCTGCATATTCAAATCTCTACACAGAGATGATGTCAGCACCCTACAAGTACAGCAGAAGAGGGCAAATCTCCCAGTAATGCCAATAGCACGCTCTGCTACTGCGTCTCTCAATACTGTCATAGCACAGTTAGTTAT
Organism: Protopterus annectens; assembly: GCF_019279795.1. Taxonomy (NCBI): domain Eukaryota; kingdom Metazoa; phylum Chordata; order Ceratodontiformes; family Protopteridae; genus Protopterus; species Protopterus annectens. The sequence goes on along the minus strand of NC_056729.1, from coordinate 241,732,709 downwards.
GGCTTTGAATTCCACACATGCCACGTGTGTTTTTGTCACACAGAATGCCCATGTGTGTGGGTTGTTGTTCACAATACTGCATGACATTGATTAAACCAGTAATGGCAATGGACACACATGATGTATGTGTGTGCCAAATACACATATGTACCTGTGACCTTCAATAGTTTCCATGTCTGACACCTGCCACATGTGAATACATGGTATTTGCACTGGATAACATTATGACTGTGGTCTTCTGTGCGTGTGCTGCATGTGGTATGTGTATATACAGTGTGAGTTGTATATGGTATCATCCTAGCAGCGAGGGATACACATCTGGTCTGGGCCATATAGTCTACATGTTGTTGATGAACAGGTGCTGCATGTTTTCACCTGTTTTGGGAGTGGTAACAAGTTGTTCCATAGCAATGCAGTGACTACATGCTAGGAACATTTCAGCTAGGGTGTTGTAGCTACAGTAATTCATCAGCATTCAGTAATACGTCAGCATTCCTGGAGAGGGTATGATGCCAACCAAGGTCAGGGTCATACCAGCCTGTGCCACATGCTCAGAGAGCCCTTCCATGTTCCCTATCATGTAGTCCAGGGAGGTACAACACAGGTCAGCCATAGTGGCATGGACAATGACTGAGTCATATGTGTCAATGCCTCTGACTGACCTGTATGCTTGTGTTATGTGGTGGACCATAGTGCCCCATGGGCATATCACTGTGACCTTCACCTTGTCCAGTCTGGTGAGCAGGACCTCACTGTACCGGACAATAAAGGTACCTAACACAACTGTAGCAGGTGTGTTGTCTAGCCGTACAGGCTGTGACTGTTTGGCACACAGGATTTGTGTGCTTTGTGTTGCACGTGCTATGTTCTGACTTAAAGTATGCCTGTGTGCCAGCTGCAGAGGTGTCTGCTGCTCAGGCAGGATGCTATTCTGAGGCTCCACGAACGGCCCAGTGTGTTCACGTGTTTGGATTGCTGTCAGTGTAGGTCTACATCAGACTGTTATTGTAGTCACCTGACAGGTTATGCCAGTAATGGGTTCAGAGTGCTTAGTCCCCAGTTTGGCTATGTGGTTGCATCTCATACATGTGTTGTACGTCCATGTGTAGGAGAGAGGGTTGGCTGTGTACATGTGGCAGCTGTGACATTGCCACATGACCCACATATTCCACAACTATACCATAGAGGTGACTGACAAGTGACCTTTGCACATGCTACCATAGTATTGTGATTGCCATGGTGATTGACAGCACATAGGGCCAATGGGGAACAAGGTACAGAAGGTGAGTATGTGAGGGTGTAGTGCCTATGATTAGTTAGCACTGGCATATATGACTGCTCACGTGGACAAATGCCAGGTAAGTCATATGCAATGTGTCACAGGCAACGTACATGTGAACAGGACAAACAGTGATGTTCTGTCAAGTGACACATGAACATACATATAGTAAGCTATGCAGATGTCACTAGGAGTCCACAGAAGCTCTGTAACTCTGTATTGCAGGTGGGATCAGTGTTCCAGGGTAACTGCAAGCAAACATGCATGCAAACAAAGCTACAGTAAGCAGGGCTGCATGTAGTCCATTGTACAACAAACAAGCTGTACCACTTCCAGTAGGTAACAGTGCAAATATGCAGGCACTATACACATGTACATGGAAATACACAGGTCAGATGGCTAGGGTCCAGTCTCAGCGCACACAAGTGTACAGACCATGTACCGTCAGGATGTACAATAACTGGATGGAAACCCAGGTGCTCATACCTGCAGTAATACACATGTCAAATAACAGACACTGAGCCTTCACTCAGTGGTTCCATACTTAGTAGGATGTATGCTACCTGTCCTGCCACCACAGTATCCCTGACATTTATGGGGACTCTCCCTCCTGTGAAAGTTAGTTTTGTGTGTTGGGGCTGTCTAGCATGGTATGAGATGTCAGCTTGCAGTGCTAGGGTGCTCCTGTGTGTCCTCTACCAGTCGTGTAGTACTGCACACATATCAACATCCTCAAACATCCGCATTGCAGAGTCCAGTGTGGGCAACATGCCACTTGCAGTTTACATGTCCATCATTGCGTATCAATACTTTCATTACCTTATCCCCTGTGCTACCTATGTATGTAGCCTTCTGTTGACATCCTTACCACCAGTATGCCAACATGTGCAGATGATACACTATGGTACTTACCATGGATGTAGACAACAGTACAAGACAATCATACCCTTACTGCATCAGGCATGCTGGGATATACCCACAATTATATCAGCACACAGTACTGTTAACAACATGATACTATTACTACATGTCTATGTAGTTACCCTGTGCATCAGCAACATGTTAACCTGTACCTGCACTGATGTTACAGATTGCAGGAGGTGGCACAGTTTCATCATATGCACAGGGTGTGAACTTGGTATGCCTGAGTCTGCCACTGATACCACCAATTGACATGTATGTGTATGTGTGTTGGTGAGGGACAGCAGTACAAGGTGGGGCAATGTTGATGCAGTGTGTGCATGTATGCGGTAGCTCTAGGTGTTGTCAATTCGCATGTGTATATGGATGCACACAGTTCCACCTCATGGCTGTCATATACTGGTGTTTGTGGACAGCCACAGACTGTACCTGCCAGGTCATACAGATCAGTGTCTCTGGCCATGGACACAGTACCTGTGCCTTGCAGGGGTGCTACGGACCGTATCCGGTACCAATCCAGACTGGGTACTGTCATCAGAAGCAGGTGCTCATTGACTGGACACAGATCCCTGTCGGGCCTGTCCAGAGCCACGTGCACGTGGTCTCCTGGGGTGGTCTGATGACAGCACAGACCCAGCACTGCTGGGGTTGCTGCTGGCACTATGGGGGCGGCCGCGGCCCTGTTGTAGTCCACGATGACTGCTAGCTGCTGCTGTTGCTGGCATACACCCACATCGACGCCTCAACCGTCCACCATTGCCCTGGCTCATGGACATGTAGTTGTGGAACCGATCTAATATGTCCCCACAACGTCGGTCTATGACATTGGTGAAATTATGGATGGCAGCTGCAATGTCACACATACTGTTAGTCATGGCTGTGTGACATGCTGTCAGCTCCCTCAGACCCTGTCTGGTGTACCGTTACATACGTGACTGTGCCTGCATGACAGCCCAAAACATAGCTGAGGTTGTAAGACCTCTGTGGGCACGTCTGACAGGGGCAGTACGCCCACGGATGCTCCCACGAAAACTCCTGGACATCTGTCTGTGTGGTACCATCTCAGGGCCATGCCCATGGCTGCTGTGTGGGGAAGCATGTGCCACAGATACCACATTACCCTGGTCAATGCACACTGCATCCTGTCCATCACCTAGGGACATTGGTGACAAAGGGTGTATTGGCAGGATGACTGTGCGCATCGATGAGGTTGACAGCTATGTACTGTCAATTGGCTGACCAATGACGGACCCTGGCATACCTTCCTGTGCCATTACACAGATGTCATCATTATCAGTACCCGTGGCACCTGATTCAGGTTCCCTGCTGCATGACACCAGAGTAGCACCAGAACCTGTGGGAGGGAAACAGGAAACACAGTTTACAATGTCTACACAATGTTACCAGTGATGCACACATGCACAGGTGCACACATGCACACGTGCACACATGCACAGGTGCACACATGCACATAGTTGCACACATGCACATAGTTGCACACATGCACATAGTTGCACATAGCTGCACACAGATGCACACTTGCACACTACTCAGTATGTGAGATATCAACACACAGACACAGACACACCTGCATGCATACACAGAGCACTACTAAGTGAGCCTAATATTACTATTACTATCAAGACTATTAAAGGTATTGTTAATACACACTCACCAGCATGGATAGGCTGCATTGCTGTTACACCGGAGGGACCTGCAGAAGTGAGGAAATTAATGTCAGTGGGCACAACTGTGCCATTGTTACTGAGTATGATACAGGCCAGTAGTACAACAGTTGCATTTCACAGGTCAGCTGCTGATATTGAGAATATCACACTTGCACATTAAATACTATGATGACAGCTACAAACCAAGGACACACCTCACACATGCATTAACTACCAGTGTATACAACAGTCAACTACACATATGGCATATTACCTGCACGCTCGTAGTCTTGGTGCTATGTGGCTCCAGCCTCCATCATAATGCAGGTCTGCTGCTGTTGTTGTTGTTGGCGGGCTGGATTCACAGCACTTATGAGTAGTTCCACCAGTCTGGTGAGTGGGGGATGTGTAGCCACCCCACCACCTGTGGCAACCTGTTGCCTGTGGATATCCGACGCACGCTGACGGACATTTCTGATTAAATCACTGTAGTGATGTCGTACCTGCTCATATGTCCTATTATGCGTGCCTATGTCATTTACCCGACGGACCAGGTCTTGCCACAGTGCAGCCCTCTCCTGCTGATTCTGGCTGGTGCGGGAAAAGAGTATTGCATAATCCCGCACCAGGCTCTGATGTATTTCCTCATCCTCAGCTGCAGAGTACGCTGGATTGCGCTGGTGAGCCATGGTCCTGAAAAAGGAAATAACATGATATCAGCAAAATATGTCAGCAGAATTTGGTACACATACTACACATGCTACTCGACTGTTGTGATACAACATATCTCACATATATAGCATCTGTCTGTCTATTGGTGGATACACATGTAAATGGCCAGGTATCAGTGCTCAGCCAACAACTGTGCAACAGTACCTGGCACACTCCATACGACATACTACCAAACCCCAGCAGTCAGAAGACTGATTCTGGTCCAAAGCACCTCCTCACTCTGGGGGTTTGTATCGAGGTACTGTATGGGGTACATTGTCAACTACTGTGTGCTGACCACAAACTAATTACCCTGGATATACATATCCCACCTCCACCACCAGCACAAACGACTACAGTGAATAACATTTTAATTGCAAACTTTACACTTCGTAACACTGACATGGTATCCTTTAAGCCCACTGGGCCAGTGGAAGACACAACCCACGATGCTGACCCCTTCACAAATGATTTCTACGGACATCTCCGAGAATGCATAGATCATAAAATCCCATATAAGACCAAGATACTCTCCACAAAGGGAAAGCATCCTGTCTGGTGGACCCCAGCCATAAACAGATTGTATAACAAAAGATGGAAGCTACTGCAAGACAGAGCATAATTCCATAAAGGGAAGCATGTCTGATCAGCACTAGTAAGGAGCTATTTTCTCTCATACAAACATCCATGGGCAACTTTGAGAGGGAAATCAACGGGGACACTACAGATAACCACAAGGCCTTCTTCAGTTATGTTAGCAACCTGGTCAGAAACCCTCCAATATGCTCATAGTTAGTACACAACAACAAATAATTCACTGAACCCACAGATATTGGCAATATTGTGGCAGACAGGTTCAGTCCAAGTTTCCCCCCTCCCTCTCCCCCAAACTAAGACATACTTATCCCAGCTGACTGTAACCTCCCTGTCATCACAGATGTCCAGGTGAGAGCCACCCTCAGAAAAGCAGAAAACACAGCATCAATGGGACCTGATAGTATCCCCAGTTCCATGCTACATGAACTCCAAGAGGAGCTAAACACACATATAGAAGTGCTATGTAACACTAGCCTGACTACAGGATATGTACCTGTACACTGGCATACAGCAGCAGTGGTTCCACTCCACAAAGGAGGCACCTCTACATACCAATACAATACAACACAATACAACACACTACATTACAATACAATACAATACAATATGCTATTGCCCCTGGGACTACAGCAGCATACTGTTCTGCTACCCTGACCATTGTGACACATGTGATGTGATGGTACCTGCTCCTGTCAAACAGTTACACAGGGTGACTAATATGGCATATTACCTGACTAACATTCAGCAGGGGTATGTGTGACATGTACTCATGGGGAGTCTTGCTTCTTAATGCTGTGTGGTTTATTGCAGGATATGTCTTATCTGTGGGTAGGAACCTGTACCTCCGCCATGTGCTCTCTACTGCAGTGTCACGGACGACACACAGCAGTCATTTAGGTTGTGGATGGTGTGAGGTGTTACTATGGTTGTTGGACATCTGTCATGGGTGTGACTTAAGTATGTAAATCCAGGAGTGGTAACCTCTATGTGGGTAGTATGTGTGTACTCTGTGGTGTTGTCAGTCACTGTGCATTGGTAATGTGTTTGAGTGCATTGTCACAGTGTTGTACATGTCACTGTGTCCTTCTCCATATCTGTAGCTGTCATGTGAGGTACATACCGTGGCAGCCATTGTGTGGTGTGGAGGGGTACACTGACCAACATGTCCGTAGCTGACACACCATGTCTGATGACACATACCATGTGCAAGTATTCCAGGAATAGTGTGCCACTGTGACTATCATTGGGGGGACTATTGTACACATTTATGACCCTGTTCACCCCTGACACATGCAGTGGTGGGCAGCCAATCACATATCTGGTGGTTGCTGGTGTAGGTGATTTGAAATGGGGTATGGTACTCCAGTTTTGACACTGGTGTTCACTCCATGCCTTTGTCACCAGGCACCTGTTGCAATACATCTGTACACATGTTCCTCACTCAGAATATATATACATCTCTCTCTCTCTCTATATATATATATATATATATATACACACATACGTATATATATATATATATATATATATATATATGTCTGTATACATATACACATATATATATTGATGTATATATATTGCTATAGATATGGACAGACGTGGGGTGTGACAGTGAGGGGGTGAAAGTGACAGAGGGGGTGGGACAGGGGGAGTATGAGATCATCATATACAGTCATATCTGTAGATAGTCAAATATGTCTGTCTATGTATATGTATCTACATATATCTATATCTGTATGTGTGTATTACATATATATGTTTCTACATATTCTATCTATATACATCTGTCTATGTATTCCTACATCCCTCTCTATGTATGTATACATATATGCATATTATATATATATATATATATATATATATATATATATATATATATATATATATATATATATATATATATATATACATACATATATTGACATACATACATATCCATATGATAGATAGGTATATCAACATGTTTGTTTACAAAACTGTATACATACACTAACATACTGCTAAACATACATAACTGTGAAACCTACTTTGTACATTGCACTACAACCTACATTCAACCTACATTGATATGTGCACATAGATGCCCTCACATGCATATGTATGTACAGCCTTCACTGATAGTTGCTGTAAGTCCCCTGCCCTATGCACATCTTCATATACATATGGATACAGACCAATGACACATATGGAGGGTTCACAGTATGTAGACTTTTAAAGTATTACTTTACATTATCTGTGTTTGTCACAGCTGCTTGCGTTGCCGTTTGGTTTGGTGTCCTGCTGTTCCAGTTGGCAGCTGTCAGCTTTCGAGTGGGTTTTGATGACTGGTTTTGTTTGTGTATGTTTTTTTTTTCTCTCTCTCTCTGTCTCTCCCAACCTCCACAGGGTGCAATGAAAGTATTGCATGTGTGGACTGGGAGTACAGCATGCTTTTGTAGGTATCTGCATATGTCCATGTGATGGCCTCTGCACCAGTTAGCCAGCATTTGCTAATTGCATGCAGCCAGTTGTGTACTGATTGCAGTTCTCACTGTGATTCCAGGACAGTGCTATAAAAAGGTATGTGAGATAGGCATAGCCCTTTCAGAGTTTAAGGGCAGGGACCATGCTGGTATGCTGTGGACACTGTTCTGTGAGTGTAAAGGTTAGTATCTCTCTCATAGTTCTGGCTGTGTTGTAGATTAACATTTCTCCATTCATTTCTCCAGTTTCCTGTACTAAGTGTGTATGTACACTGACACCTAAGACTACTACTACGGTTAACATGGGTGTGTGTGCTTTCCTATGGGACATGTGGTGTAACTGGTATATAGCAGTGGCTCTTGCACTTTGTTGCTATGGCTTCAATATTTGCCCTTTACATTCACTACTTGTATGCCTGCTAGGTGTCTTGACTGTAGTGTGTGTTGCTGTGGCTTTCCTAATTTCCATGTACATTCACACTTTGGAATGCTTGCTATATCTGCTAGGGTGTTACTGCATGCAGTGTGGTCTGGCCATGGTGTGGGCCTTGACGTCTATTAGGGTATTTGAGTATGCTGCTGAGCAGGCCCCAGAGACTCTCAGGTGCATCTTTTATCTGCCTCATGGAAAGGTACATATCAGTGGGGTACACCCATTAAATTGTCTGGTATTCTGCAGTTGTGACTGTGGGATAGCATGAGCATATGTATTACTACACTATTTCCACCGTGCAAGTGGTGCATACTTTCAGTACTTCATAGTTACCATTGCATGTGTTGTAACACCTTTCTGCCTACTGTTTGAACATTTCACAGGGAGTCTGTGGGGCATCCCTGTAACTCAGTCACTGTTGCTATGTCTAGGCTCTTAACTATTCAAATATGGCAGTATCAGAGCTCTCAAGTGTACAGATATTTGCAGGTTGTCCACATTTTTGCCTCATATTTTGGTGAATATCTCATAAACAGCTTTTTCTGGCAAATCACTCTGGGCTCAAGTCAGACTATAGTGACAAACATTTCAGTTTCAGACTTCATACCCTTCCAAACATCCAACAAAATGCAGAACCTGTTACTCTCTCAACTAAGTTTGTTGTAGCATTATTTGGAATGTGTCCCTGTTTTTGGCCCTTTGCTCCACATTTTTTATTACTTAGTCTGGATGTGTTCCTGTAAGAGGTTGTGGGGTAAGGGCAGTGATTATCCTGCTGTGAGTATGTGTGTGGCTTGCAAGGTGCTACAGTGACATTATTACCTACTAGCTACCAACTAGCATGGCTGTTTCTGTTCACAGACTACTATTCTAGAAATCCACTACATTTGACAGTAAATATACATGACATGCTTTGTGTACTACACATCCTATATTCCCTTTACATTCATTCCTACTATTACATGATATATTTAGTGTAGCACAATGTTCTTATATAACAGTCATGGCTTAGTGGTAAGTCATGCAGACTACTGTTTCCAAGGTCCTGGTTCAGGACTGACAGTGGGATTTTATTTTGCTTTTGAGCAGACTACAGGACTTGTCATTCAGAGTGACTAAGGCACTTTTAAGTAGTTGTAACCGGGTTAGCGCTGGTTTGTGCGGAGCTCACGCATGCACACTAGCACTTAGCTCCGCGCACACCAGCTTACAACCGCTAAAAAGTACTTACTCTTGCGCACACCCGCGCTAATTTCTTTGAAAGAAATGAAAATGGGGAGACAGGAAAGTGGTGAAAAAGGGGTCACAAAGAGGGTAAGACAGTAGGGAAACAAGCTCGGGTTTTGCAGGAGGGATGTAGGTAAGGCCCATAGCTGCCCATTTCTTTATCAGTAAAAGCTGTGCATATGTTTGTAATTTGGTGTGACATTTGAAACCTTCCACCCCTGAGAGAGATGTAAGGACAACAATAATACTTGTTGTACAGCCAATTGTAACTGACAGTTTCCATGTCCAGCAGACATGTGTGCGAAATGGGCAGCTATGTATGGGGCATAATTTTTTTGTGGGTACAGAGTGCCCTTTTTTTTTTTTTTTTTCAGGTGAGAGTGGTATGTCAGGTACGGGAAGTCGGTATAGCTGGGGAGGTAGGTTGGGTAGGTTAAAAGACAAGACAAACAAGACGCATACAGGGGCGGTGTATGACACATGTGGGGGGGTTACACAATTGACGGGGACGGATGTTTGGATATCTAGAGCCCATGAGCCCACAGATGGCAACAGTGGAATTGATATCCCCACCCATGGGCAGTTGCCACTGTGCCTTCACGGCCCAGGATGGGGCTGTGCTGGGGGCTGTGTAGGCCGGGCAGCAGGCACTCCTGTTAGTTGTGCCACCTGTGCCTCAAGCTGTCGTAGGGGCCCAAGAACAACTTCCCTGATCTCCCTACGCACCACAGTCCGGACACTACGGATGGTGAGTGGATGCTCTCCTCTGGCCACACTTGCAGAGGGGGGTCGAGCCCCATCCCCTGCAGCGCTTCCACCCGCCGGTGGCACAGGGCCACTGGAGGAGGGTCCGGCCTGGGTACTACTGCCAGGTGCACTCGCCAGCTGAGGAGGGAGAGGTGGGTCCGCTGGAACCCGCCTTCCCTATCGTCCTATGTTTTGCATTATGTCATGACAGTTTGGGTTAGTAACGTACAATACCATTCACAATTAGTTGTAACAGCATGCATTAGTATTCCCATTAACCAAACACCCAGATATTCAAACCATTGAATAGCAAGCATAACACATGCATATTTTGAACAGCAATACACAGTCCAACAACACCAACAACATGCAGGGTTGATTGATGGCAACAGGCCATCAGGGTTGGATGTATGAACAGGGCAGATGCATCAACGTACATGCAAATATGTATGAACCAACAGAACAAATGTCCAGGGGTGTTAATTGTGATTGCACATACCAATTTCATGTCGAATGGATTATATGTGGTTATAGGGTAGGGTGAAGAAAATGTAATTAACAACTTCAAATACCAAAACATATGCTGTACATTTATAATAGCTGCAGATATATACACACTACAGTTCTGCCTACAGTTTCCTATGTGATAACTACTTCAAGTTGGTGATAGGAATGTTACTGCTACATCAATATACATTTTCATTTTTATTCATACACATTCATATCTGGCTCTGTTCAGCTACATCATCCTGCTACATTTGCTTTATATAGCCATAGACAACTGTGGATGTTTGGTATTTCAGACAACCATACTATCTGCATATTGCAGACTGAGAGCAACATATCCAGATTTTGGGATACACATTCCAGCTGCGGTAACATTTTCAACACATTTTACAGTTTGGTTCTGCTTGTCATATTCATTTCATTCTGTATTGACTGCAGTATACTTTATTCAGGAGTTATTACTACTTTATTGGTAGATTCATAACTCTTTCTCACACTCTCTCACTTGTTTTATTTTTACAATTCAGGATGGTACTTAATTCTAGGCTTTATTGACATGTTTTACCTGTAGTTATAACAATCCTTTCCAACAGTCTCATTTCTGTCATGTTTCTGTATTTCAACAGGGATATATTTCACACATGTGTTTTACTCAGCTTCTGCAGCTGTACTTTACAGCCTGCTGCAGGTTATGTGCTATTATATTACAGGTGGGACATCTTTATTTCAGACTTGTTTCATTTTTCTATTTGGATTACAGACTGCATCACACTTTTGTAATCAAGCAATACTTGCAAACCCTCTTACACTGTTACTTGCACATTTTATTACTTAGTGACTACACTGCACTCTTTTGCTAACTGTCATACTTTTATATTTATTTACAGTTACAGGAAGAGGATTACTGACCTGCCTGGTGGCGCAACCGTGCCAGCCTATCGCCATAGGCTCTATGGTTCGCAGAACGGACACCTGCAGCTGTAATATAAATAAAGTAATATTGGAATACACATCTCCATAATATCAGCTAGGTTAATTTCTTACATAAATAATTAGATATAACTTACTCAGTAGTGGGGCGTTGGGCATTTGCCGTGCCTCCTGGATCCAACAGTTCAGTTGGTCCTGCTTCCATCTCTTCAGGTCCGCATGGTGGTGACGGACCTGCTCACCAGTCCTTGGTATCCCTGTGGCACTGGTGAGATCATGAGCCAACCGGTCCCACGCCTCAGCCCTATATGCTCCCCACAGGACCTAGCCCTGCATGAGTTGGGCCTCATGATTGTGGACAAGGAGCCAAACCATATATTTGGACTCCTCAATGCCCCACCTCTGTGCTCGAAAGCAACTACCCTCACCTACACCTGACATTCTGGCTGCAAGTTGGTTCTACAATCGGTTATGCTGTGTATTCTAGCCTATGGGGCTTATATATGCCGTTTTTCCCGCACTTATCTGTGATTGGCCATTTTGGAATTGTATCAGCTTCACAAAACCTGCTTTGTCATGCTCCTCTTTCTATTCATTCCTATATATTTGCTATTACTGCATTTCTAAGTGCAACTGTCATGGCTTAGTGGTTCAGTACCTTGACTATGGTGCATGGTATCCTGGGTTCGAACTTGGCCACTGCTTTTTATATTTTATGACTGGCTATACAGGCTAGGAGGTGCGTCTGTGTAAAGGCAGTTTTGTTACAGCTTGCTCAACGTTCATAGGTTCATAGGTTCATACTAGGCTATCTGCCCTAGGGCATTTATAAGCCTAGCCAGAGTATGTTTGGCTTTCGCCACCCATTTTAAATTAATTTTGCTATGCCCTTTTTCGAGGTTAGTATACTGTGCCTCTGTCTAACAGTGACACAGAAGTGATACCCGGGGTAAACCTACGATCTCCCATCCACTCATCAAGATTCCTCTTGAAAAGAGTCAATGAGGGACTCTGCCTAACCTGGACTGGGATTTTATTCCAGAGTGAAGGGAGCCTCTGGGTTATGAATCTGTCCCTCCAGCATGTCCTATTTATTTCAGTGCTGAGGTTCAAGTCTCTTGGCGTGTAGCTCGATGGGATTTGGATTTTTGAGGTGCAGCATGTCCCTTAATTCCGGGTTGGACATGGCCTTATCGTCAGGCACAGGTCACCTCTGAGCAGGCGGTATGCCACTGAGTAGAGCTGGAGTTTCTTTAACCGGGCAGCATATGGCATCTGTTTGAGCCCTTTGATCCTCTTGGTGAGGTACTTTTGGGGTCTTTCCAGTTGCTGCAGGTGCTTGGTAAGGTACATCCCAAAAGGGGCATTGTACTCAATTATGGGCCTGATGAGGGATGAGTAAAGAGGCACGATGACCTCCCCTAATCTAGATGTGAATCCCTTCATGATTAGGTGGGCTATATAAAATGTTTTTCTAACCACTTTGGCCACGTGGTTGTCAAATGAGAGATTGCTATCAACTTGGGTCCGTTGCCAATTTCATTACAACGTTGCCCGTCAGTTAGCTTGTTTGCGCTCCGCGCAAATGGGGTACCCTGGTTTACGCGTCATTTGGCTGTCAGCATGCATATTACGCTAAGCTCAGCTACGGGCACACAGTTTCAGCATGTTAAACCACTACTCACCTACAGGCACTCATTTTACACCTGTTAAACCACTGCTCACCTACGGGCACTCATTTTACACCTGTTAACCCACTGCTCACCTACGGGCACTCATTTTACACCTGTTAAACCACTGCTCACCTACGGGCAGATGCACTCAACTTGTTAAAATGTAGGTCAGCTATAGGCATATCTGACATTTTTTATTATTTTGTTATCTCACATTTCTTCAAAATAAATGGCCCATTTCATTACATTTTACATAAAATATAATTTTATATGTGTACATATATGTCAGGGACTTGTTTCGTGCTTATTTCACTAAATATAATTGATGTTGGGGGGGCTCGAACCATGACTGCCTGCTCTTCAGCCGACGTCTCTACCGCTACGCTATTGCTTCTTGGCTTACTTTGCATATGTAGTTCTTATATGCTTTTCCACTGACTGCTAACTGTGGCTAAGCTACAGGCACGCCTGCACAAATGAGCGCACTCACGGGCAAACATCTTTACAATTTAAAAAAATATATAACATGTTCATTTATACATTTTATGTTCATAGTCTGTGGGGGCATGTGTTGTGTTTATTCACATTTACACGGACTCTGTCATGGGGGTTTACTTTCGGGACTTTTACTCTTCTGGGGGCATGTCCGTTTGCAGGGCTCGGCCTACGGACACGCCCCCTACTGTCTTCCACGGACTGTGTAAGCCTTAGGTGTGATTCAGCATGCCCTCATGCATATGCATGACATGCTGACGTCACACCGCTTAACTGCAGCCTCCGTGTAAGCCTTGTAACTCTTACACGGAGGCTTCGTGAATCCTGCCCAGTGTGTCATACATGGGGGCATATCAGCAATGTCTCTGCCAATCCTGGCAGTGCACACAATTCCCATATCTGGCACACTAACTCACCCTACCACCTCATCCTGCATGGCAGGATGCCCAGTGGTCTTCTTGTTGGTAAGCCGAATTGGTCTGTTTTATTTAAGTAGTTATTCATGGTAAAATATATTGCTGAATATTAAAGTAATTTTTTTCTTTATTTTGCCCACCAACCACCAACTTTTTTCTCTCTTTTTTCTATCATGTGATGCTAGGTATCCACTGAAGCCATGGCTTAAGACACCAGTGAGAAATCTAAGTGCAACTGCTGAAGAGAACAACAAAACAGCCTTGTCCCAATACTACTTCAGGACATTCAGCATTTCCATAGATAGGGACAACATCTCACTGGCATGTATTGTACGAAACAATTAAAAATGTGATTAATCCTTATATGATACCTTACATCCTCATTGTATAGAAACATTTTCATTGAGTGGGTCTTTGGCCTCTTCAAGAGTTATTCTAGGTGCCTGGAAGAAGCTGTGAGTGCCCTTCAGTATGACCCAGCTACTACGTGCAGAATATGTTGCATTCTGTATACCATGATCATGTGCTTGTTTGGTGGCAAATTGACCAATGCTGTTAATGCCAGTTTCAGTCCTACTATGACTAATGGTAACCAGCAGGAAGCAGTAGTAAGGGACCCATGTGGCAGGCTCATGTACTTCATACTGCTGTGGAGGTAAAGAGGTGGCATCTAGTCCAGAAAAATGCATCACAACATTCAGGTTATTTTTCCTTTTTTGTTAAAAACACATATAAAGTATAACTGATGCATACAGTGATATATCTGGGCTATGGTAATTGGTGCGTGGTCCACTATCACTGTTCATCAGGCATTTCTTCTTCTCTTTAAATTATTATTCTTTTTTTTTTCAGAACAGATACTTATATTACTGTTGGTAAACGTCATGCCTGAGTGCTCACTTACTCCTCTTCAGTGATGTCATAAGGGATCATATAAGGAATAATCACATTTTTAACTGTTTTGTACATTGCATTCTAGTTAAGTGGTGTACCTATATATGTACTTACTGAATGCCCTAAACTGGTACAATTAGGAAAAAAATTTAACTTTATTATTTATCATGAGTTGACAACTTGCAATTGAATGAAAATATATATATATATTTTTATATAGGATCATAGGAAGTTGCTAGGCTATTAGCCCTGAGGCCGTTAGAAGCCTAGCCAATAATGTAGCTCATGTTCTGACAAGTCAGCATCTGATGCCCCTGTCCAGCAGGGATACAGGTGGAATCTCAGGGCCGTGTATTTTCTGTTTCCTATCCAGTTATCCAGGTTGTGCTTAAAAAGGGTTAATGAGGTACTCTGCTTGACGTGGACAGAGTGTCTATTCCATAGAAGGGGACTCTCTGGGACACAAATCTGTCCCACCAACAACTCCTATTGATGTCACAGATCAGGTTGAGGTTGTACGTGCAGGTTACTTGAGTGGAGCTTGACTTGCGGAGAAGCAGCAGTCCCATCAAGGTGGAGTCTGAGATTGCTTTGTATGCCAGACAGAGTTCGACTCTGAGACTCTATGAGACTGAGTAGAGGGACAGGGCTTTTAATCTCTCTGTGTAGGGTACATGTTTGATGCCCTGGATTCTTCTTGTGAGGCACCTCTGTGGTCTTTCCAGCTGCTGCATGTGATTTGTGAGATATATACCAAAAGGATCATTGTACTCAATAATGGGTCTTTTAAGGGAAGAATGCAGGAATTTTATGACTTTCTTGTCCCTGGATGAGATACCCTTACTAATGAGGTGGGCCATGTAGAAAGCATTCCATACAACACAGGGGATACAATGGTGAAAAGTCAGTTTGCTATCAACCTGGGTGACCAAATCCCTCACGACTTATTGCATGCTTAGGACCTTGTTATTAATGTGATAATTTGTTGGGATGTCACTTTCCCCAAAGGGATGATGATGCATTTTTTGGCATTCAGCTTGAGGCCATGTTTCTGGTACCAGTCATTTGTTTGGGGTAGACCCTCTTGGACGATGTCCACATCGCTAGGGGAATTGATGACAACACCCAGCTTGCAGTCATCTATAAACTTGGTCAGCCATAGCCCACTGTTTTGGGCCTGCACCTCAGAAAAGTATATCCCAAACAACAGAGGTCCCAAGATGGATCCCTGTGGTACACCACGTATTAAAGGTCTACTGCTCGAGGTTGCTCCTCTGTTTTGACTAGGTAGGTTCTATTAGTGAGGCAGTTTGCTACCCATCTGATAACATATGGCTTGATGCCTTGTTGAGAGATTTTATCTATTATACCCAAGTGGGGAATAGTATCACAGGCTTTGGCCAGGTCAAGATAGGTGGTGTGCACTGTCTTCCCCTTGTCCATGGCTTTGTTGACTGTCTCAAAGAAGTTGACCAGATTTAGCAGACATGACCTCCCCTTGACAAAGCCAAACTGTGTGGAGTCAAGTGTTTTGAGGTTGCCAATGTCCTTGTTAATGAGGTCCATGATAATCCATTCCACAGCTTTGCAGATCAAGCTAGTTAGGCTGATGGGTCTATAATTTTCTGGATCAGTGGATGCTCCTTGTTTGTGCAAAGGGATGACAGTGGCTGTCCTCCGCTTGGCTGGGATGAAGCCGATACTCAGGCTTTGGTTGAATAGGGTGACTAATGGTGTTGAAAGTTCCTGCTTGAGTTCATGTCAGATGCAGCCTGGGATGTTATCAGGTCCCATGGAGGTTGTATTTTTTTGCCTTTGATAGGGCAGTGATTACATTTTCCCTAGGGATAAGGGGAGGGGGCAGTTGCTGGAGATATCCTGATTTACTGATGGGGGACAGAGGTGTGAAGTTTTCAATTAACCTGTCTGCCAGCAGGTTGGCTATATCTATGGTGTTTGTATATGTGGTGTCCTTGACCACCAGTTATGAGCAGATCTGAGTGCTTCCTTTGAGATTGTGGACATATGTGAATAAGGTCTTATGATTGTCTTTAGTAGATGTGGCCAGTTTGGACTCAAAGTTTGCTTTGGAAGATTTCACTAGTGCTCTTATTTGCTTGTTCATGCCAAGTAGAGATTGCTTCAAATTAGGCACCTGCCCCTTCTTGGTCCTGGACACAGTTTTTTTTTCCATTTATTGTACAGTTTATTTGTTGGAGGTATCCACCAGACAGGATTACTCTACTTTAGGAGGATGATTTTATCCTGTTGGGTATTCCTGATTCCAAACAGCTATATAAATGCTTGTATAGTAATTTGGTGTCAGTTTGGACATATGTGCCAGTTCCTATGGAGGGCTAGGGGGCTGTAAAACTGTTTCCCTCAGGAGGTTGTAATCAGCTTTGGAGGAAATTTTTGTTTGAACCTAGCTGGGGGGGGTCAGGGGAGATGGAGCCTTTGAAAGTGACCATCTTGTAGTCGGATCTCACCAGGGAGGATGACAATGTAGGGATGTGCAGTGGTTACTCATGTTGGTTAATACCAAGGCCAAGATATTATCACTTCTAGTGGGGGTGTTGACTAGCTGGTCCAAGGCATTTGCATTATCAAAATCAAGGAATCTCTGGGCATTTGTGTTTTGGCATGAGTAGTCCTTTCAATCTATGGTTTGATAGTTGAAGTCACCCAGGATCATAGCAAATCTTGATAGATTCGAAGAGGTCAACGTTGGGGGCCTGTAGCTAGCTATGATTTGATTAGGGGTCTTTTCAACAGTTAACTGCACCTGGAGTGTCTCCTATGCATCATACTGTTTGACCAGCCTGGAGGTGTGTATGTCTTTTATATATCTTGCAAATCCACCTCCTTTTGCTTTGCTACCCACAGCTTGGGGTCTAAATGTATGATAGGATGAGAACCTGGTATTGCTGGGTGCTCTTAGCAGCTTAGAACCTGGTTTCTCTGACTGCACAAGTGTCAGCATCTTCCAGGATTAAGAATGCTTGCAATGAGTGCGGTTTCATGTTTAGACTCCTGGCATTTAACATCATGACATGGCATGGCCTTTAATTTGTGTTTTGATGAAATTTTCATGTTGGTAGTTTTGACCTCATGGAATTACCTAAAAAAGGCACGATGGGGGTGGAAAGAGCCTTTGCCAGAAGCCTGAAGCCCAAGGGAGACAGATGCAGGCCATCTCTAGCAAAGCATCATGGTCTGTCACTCATGTCTTCCCAGGCTGTCAGGTACTGGATCCTCTTGGAATGACACCAGAAACTAAGCCAATTGTTAAAGTCAATTATTTTCTGTTTGTAACTAAAAATAAAAAAAAGTAAATCCAGACAACGTAAATCGGTCACTTCACTTTATTTGTAAAAAAACAACCAAACGACTAAGCGCTTTTGCCAACAAAACTATGGCTTCATCAGAGTCATTTGGAAATGATTTAAAACCATTTAAATAATATGCTGTATGCTCCTTACAACCAATCAAGGATGAATATTGTACATTCATCATTAATACGTCATTTCCTTCATGGCAATAAAACATTAAGGCATTATAAAATCCGGACAAAAAACAAAAATAATATGAACCATCCCACAATCCAAAAGCATCAGGAAATACTGTTTATCACAGTACAGAAACATCATGAAAGTGAACAGCAAGGATAAAATGCATTTTCATATAACATGTAGCAAAGAAATCCCAACAAAATATTGTTATAGGTGGACTCAAATTATATCACATTTGGCCTTAGCTTCAATATTGGCATTAAAGATATATTGTCATTTAGCCCAGGTAGACGCATTGCGTTAAGCTTAAGTTGCCATTTAAATTCCTTGGCTTCAACCTCTAATTTACTGTTCCCACCTCTATCTTTCTTGTGGACCCTGTCCACAACAAAAAGATATATTTTTTAATATTAACACATTGAATACTGTGCAAATAAAGGGCATTGTGTACATTTTTGTTTTTAATTGCCCTCAAGTGTTCTGCTATCCTGTCTTGAAGTATGTGAATGGTTTCTACCCATGTAAAAACCACTGCAGGCTGTACAGGTGGCTAAATAGACTAACACTGAGGTATTACAATTACATTTCCCCGGACACCCTAAGGCAAAATTGTAATTCTTGATCCACACATATGGTCCGTCATTTATAAATCTGCAATATCTACATAGACCACACTTAAACATTAAAGAGTTGAGGTGTTTTATAGGACCATTTTGTCAAATGTTCTTAATGTTATTCCCCCTACTGAAAGCAACTTTTGTTCTTACTGCCCAGTTTCAATTTTGTAGTTAGATCTAAACAATCATTCCAGCTTCTATTCAAAGACGAAACCAGTTGGGGGGGGGGGGGCAAATTGTTGTACTTCACTATAAAAACATCAGATGTCTTTGGTGTTCTTTCTACAAGTGTCACCTCATTGCTATTCCTTAAAATGGAAATAAAGATGGTATCCCTTTTCTTCATAATTTCTTTCCTGACACTCAGAAACAAGTTGAGTGGGTATCCCCTATCTAGAAACATTCTAATCAACTTGTATATCTTATTTTTGAAAGTGTCATTATCACTGACCAACCCGGATACTCTCACCATTTGTCCTTTTATAATGCTCTTCCTTTGGTGCAGTGGGTGACCACTTTCATAATGTAACAGATAATTAGAGTTTGTATCTTTCCTATAGATACTATTATTTAGCCCTTGAGATGTCTTAGTAAGATTTATGTCTAAAAAGTTAATTTCACACAGATGCCAAGAACTGGTAAATCTGAGGAAAGAAGCCGTACTATTCAAATAGTCAATAAAGTGCACAACTTCAGTTTCATTCCCTTTCCAAAGGAATATCATCCAAGAACCTATTATACAATTTTATGTTGGTCATAAATTTTGAGGTCAACAGATATTGTTCCTCCCAATGGAGGAGAACCAAGTTTGCGAATACAGGGGCACACTTGGCTCCCATCGCTACACCTGTCTTCTGATGAAAAAGCTCTCCTTCAAAAATTAAAAAAATGTTTTTAAGTACTAATAGGAGATTAATTTTGGTTCTGATGATTTTATTACTACTGAAGAGGCTTTCATGAAACAGAACTAACCCTTCTTCATGGGGTATTACTGTAAATAAGTTTACAACATCTATCGTAAGGAATGTGTAACTTTCATCTTCACCCACTGTTCTCAAACATTCCAGGCAGTGCCATGAGTCCTTGAGAATGTGGCCGGCACCTTCCAATGCTGGACTAGCCCATTTGTCCACAAATGCTGCAAGGGGTTCTGTCTTTGAGCCCCTTGCAGCCACTATATGTCTAAAAGGTGGGTTCTATAAATTCTTGTGGACTTTATGGATGTCGAAAATGGCTAAAAAACAAGGCTAGGAACATACCTGCTTGGGACACATACTCAGTGAGCTCGACCATGTTGCTCTTTATATAGTCCAGGGAGGTACATCTCAAGTCAATCACATTAACATGGACTATAACAGAGTCATAACAGTATTTGTTGTTGAGTGCATGGGTGATATGGCGGATTATGGCACCTGACAAACAACTAACCTTGACTTTCTCCTTGTCCAGCCTGGTGAGGGGCACATCTGTGTGTCTCACAATGGAGTCTCATATGACTAATATGTTAAGTTTATGTTTAGGCTTTAGTGGCTGTGAGACACAGGTGTGTTGACTATGTATGGTGTGTGGTGTGGTGGGTAGTGGAGTTTGCATCTGTTTTTGCCTCAGAGGTCTCTTTTGTTTGGGCATGCTTTTGTTGAGGACCTCCAAATATGTGGGTGTGTGTTGTGTAGGTGTGGGTGGTGTAAATATCATCTCTTCAGGTTCCACTGTGTTGTCCATAAGGTGCTGCACATCAGATTATTCCATTTTGTCATACACAGTAACATGTGGCCTCAGAGAAAAGAGCATCATCATCTATGCAATAGTGAGGGTGAAGTAGCAGCAATGTTTGTTTACATGGCAGGATACTCATTTTCTTGTGTAGTACCACTTTTAAATTGGAGGTAATTTCCATCTGTAACAAAGATAATGCATAGAGCATTAATGGTGTTAATCACTGCAATCTTGTGCTATGACATACAGCTTTCTTTCTGCAGTATGAGGTTTTAAGTAGTAACCTTAGAGGAATGAAATGCATACAGTTGAAAGGAGTCCTAAGTCCCCCATGCACTTTTTTCTGTGTGTGTGTGTGTGTGTGTGTGTGTGTGTGTGTGTGTGTGTGTGTGTGTGTGTGTGTGTGTGTGCACGTTTTTTTATTTAATAACTTATTCCCTTTTGAGTTACAAACTGGTGTGCGCGCATGTGTGTGTGTGTGTGTGTGTGTGTGTGTGTGTGTGTATGTGTGGTAAGATCAAATTGTAAGTAACAGAATTTTCACACTTGAACCACAGTAAGTCAAGTTGAAATGTGTCATACACATCTCTAAATGATAGGCTAGGTGATGGTACATGTGATTTTGATGAGGGGCTCTAATGAGACCTGGATGATGAATTGGCCCAATGCTATGACCTACTTGATGTGGGTGATCCTGCAGACACTCATCTGACAGGTTTTATTAGTTGTAGATGAATGCTGATGTGGCCTACTTGAAATTGGTTATGCTTGTTATGTCTTACTAATTACAGTACTTGAGAAGGGGTCTATATTATAACATCGAAGTTCTCTAACATCGAATGTTATAATATCGAACCCGTAATGTCGAACGCTGAAAACAGCGAAGGTGCAGGACACCAAATTCTTTTCCAGGGAAAGAATTCAGTGGGCCGTTGCTGTGGCTTTGCTGTTTTCAGCGTTCAATATGTTGGAGCATTATCGGTCGGGTTCAGGTAAGTGTGCGATTGTGTGTAGGTTAGGGTTAGGGGGCGGGTTAGTTGAGTTATGGTTAGGGAGCGGGTCAGGTAAGTGTGCGGTTGTGTGGACGTTAGTGTTAGGGTGCGGGTTCAGGTAAGTGTGTGATTGTATGTAGGTTAGGGTTAGGGGTGGGTTAGGTGAGTTAGGGTTAGGACACGGGTCAAGTAAGTGTGCGATTGTGTAGGTTAGGGGGCAGGTTAGGTGAGTTAGGGTTAGGGCACGGGTGAGGTGAGTGTGCGATAGTGATGGACCTTAGGGTTAGGGTTGGGTTAAGGTAAGTGGATAGCAAGTACTGTATGTAAAATTTAGTTTAGGTGTAGGATTTTAAGTGTCTATGTGTGGATGGCTGTTTTTTGTGTGTGTTTGTGCTGTGTGTATGTTTCTCAGAATAGCGATTTTTTTCCCTGGGAAAAAATTTGCTATTCTGACTGTTCAATGTTTTCACACTTCGGTATTTAAGGTTTGAAATAATAACATTTGATGTTAGAGGACTTCGATGTTATGATATAGACCCCTTGGGAAGCACTTGTAATCTCATGTAGACATGCAGTCTGCCCTCATGTGTTCAAACAGTACCCATGCCTCTCTAAGACTGATTCCAACTTGAGTCTAGCAATTCCTAACTAGTGTATGAATGGAGACAGCCATGGATGCTTATGATGCCACTATACTACGCATCAGTATGATTATGGCATTATCCCTATTATCTGCCATTAGCATCTAGTGCTGGAAATACTTATGTATACCCTGGAGGACTCTTTTTTTCAAACAGAAGTTTTATTGGTTTTGCTTTAAGACATAACACAATACAAAGACAACTGCAGTTTACAACAATACATTAATACAGCAGGGATCATTCAAATAATAATAACTATCTACAATATATACAATAGTGCTGCCAGAGGATAATTCAAAACTTGAGGATAGTCATACTAAAGGGAAGAAAAGGAAGTATGCAGGTGGTAAAGTACTGTGGCCACTCAAAGTGTATAAGCTTCTATTAAGTAAATAGACCAACCCTGTCCATTTCTCTTGAGCCTCAGAGGTGAGGGGAATTTAAGAATCATAGTGGCATTCAGGTAAGGAGAGGAAGGAGCATGGGAAGGAGGAGTAACAGGTAATAGTTTGTCACCCAGTATTTTGAATATTAGTTATCAGCCAAAAGTTCAAAAATGACCTCCCAAAAGTTTTGGAAGTATATGCGTTTATGAGCATTTATAATTATGAGCTTTTGAGAAGTAATGTATTTAACAGCCAGATTTCTGAACCCACTCCAAGACATTTTAGAGCAATCTAACCAATTTTTGGAGATATAATATTTAACTAGTAGGCGAAGTGTTATTAGGATGTGAAATCTTCATTTTGAAAATTTAAGGTTAGTAATGTGCAATAAAGCCATTTGCCTTGAGAGAGTTGATTTGTGGTAGCCCATCTTTTCAAGTCTCACCTTTAGAGAGCACCAAATACTGTGTGAGTAGCGGGAGAACCAGATTATATGTAAGATATTAGTGTGGGGGAAAGAACAGCAGGGACAGGCAGGGGATATATTAGGATTAAAGTTGTTTAAATGAGTGGAAGTGTAGCATAGGTTATTGTTAATCATGAACTGTGTATAAATGAGCTTTTATAAAGGGGAGAATAGGAGGGTAGATTTAATAGCTGAAACTTTTTGTTCATCTAATAAGATAGTCCCTTGTTGACCCCAGTATTTTACATATACCAACCTATCTTGAAACCGGATTGTATCTATGAGTTTATGAGAGCATGACAGCATATTCTTATTGCTAGATAAGATCTGGATCAGACTAGATACCTGTATGAAGTCAAGGTCTGGAGTCGTGAGGCCTTGAATTAGAGATGCAATAAACTCTCTGATTTGATGGAGAATTATAATGTATTATTAGATACTTTTAAGGTGTCTCTTAATTCTAGCGGTGAAAGAGCTTTATGTTTGTGAATGCCCCATAAAGAGTAGTCTTTTATTAAAGGAAAGTCACAAAGGTTGATCCTGTTATTGTTTAACTTGATATTTGGGTTAAGATGAATGGGTTGGAATAGGAGGACAGCTTTATCTAGCTTCAGGGATTTAAAAATCTCTTGGAAGGAATTGATTTTACATTTCAGGATGTGGTGCATTTTTAGTTTCCTGAGGGTTACTGGGTCTAAGAAGGGGAGAGCTTTTGGATTTAAGGTATTTTCCAGAATATGATTATGCCACATTTTAACCAAAGGGGGAGTCCATGTATGCTTAGATGGGAGATAGTTAATGACAGAAATTAATCTGTTGGCTTGCAAATTAGTATAGTAGAGATGCAAGTCTGGCATAATACGACCTCCTTTAGATTTTGGGCGAATAAGTCTCTGATATGATACCCTAACTGATTTTGGATGCCAGATAAATTTTGCAAAGGCTTTGTGAATTTTAATGAAGAATGAGTTGGGAATGAAGGAGAGGGATGCGTAAAGTTGATAAAGGAACTTTGGGAGGATGTTCATTTTAATAATAGATGTTTTAGATAGTAAGGGTAGTTTCAGCTGCTGCCACCTGTTTAGGTCTTGGGATAGTGTTGACCACAATTGGGAAACAGAGAATATTATAGAAGAGAAAGTGTGGTCATAACATACCCCTAAGTATTTGCAAGAATAAGACATGTTAAAGGGAGAGACTGGAAATAGATCTTCTTTATGAGCTGCTGGGTTGATCGGGAATGTGTATGATTTACTAAGATTGATTTTGTAGTCAGACATATGGGCAAATGTGTTTATAGTAGCCAATAATTTTTTTTATAATCAGTCAAAAGATGTTCAAAATAAACATTCAGGCTGTCGGTAAATGCGGTCAGACTTATATTCATGTGGAGTATTTTAGGTATTGAGTGATGAGTTGATTGTTTAATGGAAAGAAATAATGGTTAGAGATACAGATTAAAAAGAATAGGTGAGAGGGGGCACCCTTTGTCTGGTACTGTTTGAAATTTTTATTGGCTTTGAAGTTTTCTTATTTATATGTATACACGTGTATGAACTGTTGTACAGAATTTCAATTATACTGATAAAGCTAGAGGGGATATCAAAGTAAGATAAAACTGTGAACAGAAAACTCCAGTTGACCCTATCAAATGCCTTGGAAGCATCCAGAATCTTTGTGTAGCTAGGGCATTTATCATTTTTGGAAAGGCCAACCATAGATTCTAGTGTCAGTGTATTGTCCCAGGTATGTCTTTGAGACATAAAACCTGCTTGCTCTTTGGAAATGAAGGAAGTGATTACTTTTTTAATTCTTTCAGCTAGCAAGGAGGAAAGGATTTTGATGTCAACATTCATTAGACAGATTGGCCTGTAGTTGTTCACATTCGATTTATCCAAGTGTTTTTTGGGAAGCAATATGATCTTTAAATGGTTGAGGTAAAGGTCTGATATACCATTGAATGAGATACAGTTGAATAGATTAAGTAAGATAGGAGCTAGTACTTCTTTGAAGGTTTTATAGAAGTAAGGGAATAACCATCTGTACCTGGATTTTTCCCTAGCTTAATATTATCAGTGCTATTTAGGACGTCTTGTAAGCTAAGAGGGGAGAGTACAATCTTTCTGTTCTTCATTAAGTTTTGGGAAAGTGATGTTGTTAAGATAATCTTTTATCTCTGGGATTGGGATTTGTTGATTGTTGCTTGCATAGATATCTGAATAGAGTTGATGAAATAGTTGGATAACTTGTAAATCTGATTTGTAAAGTGTGATCTGGTGATAAATAAGGTTAATCCTGGGTTATCTCTGTTTATTCTCGATTAGTCTGGCTAATACTTTGGAAGGGGTTTGTATCCATTCGGAGTACTTTGTTATATACCTACATTCTTGCAGGGAGTAATTGGAGTGGGGTAGATCAAATAATTCCTTTTGTTTGTCTATCATTTCCTTTTCCAAGGCTGAGGAGTGGTTGATTTGGAGCCTGTCATCTAAATCTGTAATTTCAGATATCAGCCGGTTTTATTTCTCTTTCCTTAGTTTTTTTAAATAGGTGGATTTTTGTATAAAAAGACCTCTGATCACAGTTTTGCATGCAGCCCATTGGATTTCGTAGGAATGTCTGCATTGTGAGGTTCAGTATTGAACTAATTTAAAGCTAGTGTAATTTTGACGGTAACTGAAAAATGATGTAGCAAATTGTTATTTAAAGACCAATATGTATAACTGTTTTTTGTTATGAATGCTATTTCCAAAATAAACAGGGTCTATCATTCCAAAGTCTGAGATTAAATCCATCAAAGCAAGTGAGGCTTGTGTGTTGTATGATTTAGATCTACTAGAGCGGTCAAGGCTAGGATCAATTACAGCATTCTAGTCACCCCCCAGAATATAATAAAAATTCAGAAATTTAATAAGAAGTTACAGATTTTCAAAATAAATTCATGTTGCCCAGAGCATGGTCCATATACATTAAGGACTAATATTGGTTTGGGGAGTAATGGGGTTGAATATGTAAAATAACTCCATCTACCTTCTTGGTCTGAATCCTTGTCTAAAATAGTGGGTGTTAATGAGTTTCTATTTCCTGCTGAAATAATATCCTTAACCCATTTCCTCTTTTTTTTCGTTGCCCCAGTCCCCTTCAACCATGTGGGTCTCTTGAATAAAACAAATGTCCCTGTCTGATTTTAAGAGGAGGTGCATTAACAAGTTTCTTTATTTTTGTCTTGGAGTCCTCTAACATTCCATGAAGATATTTTCAGCACCATACCTATTTTTTATATAGACCATAGTTTAAGTTGGATGTGAATCTGAGGTAACCAGAAGAAGCTGAGGTCTATTATGAGGCTTAAGATAATTTTACCACCTGCGTCCCCATATTTTACTAATGATAATGGAGCACTATACTCTCAAACTTACCCCTGTGCCTACCCATAAATCCCCTATAGATGAGAGAGAAAGAAAAAAAGAATTAACAAGTAAGCGTATTCTTGGAACAATACTGAGATTAACTAATGCAAACAAGAAGCTCAATTTACATACTATGTACAATGTTAATCTTATTCCAAACATCATCATCAGGTACCCCACTAACATATCCAACAAGCTCTAAAGTGATGGTTTTGCCAAATTAAGGTAGTAACAATATCTATGTAACATTGAGGTTATAGTAATTAGATATATTATACCTTAGAGAAGTATACAGGACAAACTCCATCCGTTAACGAGGATATAGAAGATGAAGAAGTAAAAAAAACATTGCAAAAAGGTTCAAAGAAAGTGAGATGTTTCAGCAATTAGCTACAAGCAATATTAAGCAGATTATATGAATGCATTAAAACAAGTTAAAATAAACAAAGAGCATATGTGTATCATCGTATCAGTCACTTAAGACTAATATAATTATCAGGTCATTAAGCTTGCCTATTGGTTTATACTTGGTGAAGATTAGAATGCTTTACAATCCAGCACCCAATTTGTAGTTTATTTTTATATATACTTTCAGACAATACATATAAGTGAATTTATTACCAGACCTGACCTTGCAAAGAGAATCATATCAAGTATGCAGTAGGGAGTATAATGTTTCCTCCCAAATACAGATCTATATGGAGCAGAGTTATGTAGCTCTGGCAATAATACATTGGTGTCATTGCTTTAAAGGAAGCTCAATAGTTAAGTATAATTTGTGTCATTTTATACAAAAAAAATGATTTTATGAGCAGGAAGAGAGAAAAAAGTAGGGAGAGAAAGAAAAAAAATGGTTAGGGAGAGAAAGGGAGACAACTTCTAGAAGGAAATGGATGAGAACTAACCAAACAGTATAACATTACCCTGTGTTGACCATTTAAACAAAGTTTATCATAAGTCAAACATAAATTTTAATGATATAAAGACACATAATACAGCTTCTGGTAAAGATCTATCTAAATAATTTCAGAGCCCATTTTCTCTTGATCTATCTAGATTTACTCGGTGCACAAACTTGGAAACCCGGGAGAGCTGACAAAGCTTAAAGTCACCAAATGATCAGCAAGTCACTTATTTTGTGACATATAACCACCAAGGATGTTGGCTTTCCAGCAAGCACCATAGAAATGGGCTGAAGAAGCAGAAGAGAGCATAAACTATTAAACCACTAGAGCACCGCAGCAGTATTCCCTGATTGCCCTACATATGCAAGACACACACCTTCCAATCCTAGCTAGAATGGGTCAGAGAACTAGCAAATATTTCCACACTCACCTCACTAGAAATAATTTATAGGCTAAGGTCCGTTCATACAAAACATCGCGCTAAGTCAGTTGAGCTCAAATCCGAGCTCAGAATCACAAGCAAGACTCATCCCTTTTTCCTGATGCCTCCTCATATAAATTTCATTATTTGCACGTCTCCTGACACATTCTAGCCTGGCAATGTAAGTCTATAAGTGCAGAGAGGGGTATGATTTACTTGAGATATACACAGGCAACCCCACCAGATAAGGCAACTGGAGACATGAGAAATCTTAGCTGTGCATTGGCTTAAGTAGAGCAGTGGTTAACACCTCTTACGGGACTCCTTTAGTTACCTACTACTCTCGCAACTCTTATTGGTGGCTGGATTTATTTGCACAGGGTCTAATACAGAAGTGTATCAGTCCACAAGCTTACAGGATTGCAACGCTCTTTTTTAAGTATCAGTCAGATACAGGATATAATAGATAAGGCATTACCATAACTTGCGAGTTGAAGACACTGCGCTCGAGATCCCCAACAAGGTTTCTCTCCTTATTGCAGGCTTTAACGTTGGAACCATAGCACTTGCGAGTCTCGAATTAGGAGACCAGAGGACTAGTAGAGTGTGAGGAGAGTTGAGCATCCATAATGAGCATTGTGATCTCGGCCACAAATGACAGGATGAGGCTACGGGAAGCACTTCATACTTTTTGTTGTGTTGTGGATTATTGGAGACGTCGGTTGCCACATTTTGAGAGTCCCATTGGCAACCTTCCTTAATGCTGAAGGGTCCTGGTAGTTAGAGATGAGCGTAAGTCTTTTCTTTGCATAATAATTGTTGTACATATGAGAGGTGGTGTGTAGATGGTTCCAGATCAGAAGACTGCGATCGGAAAGGTTAGCGATGGCTCTGGGAACGAAGAGAATGGAAAAAACTATAGTAGAATGGTATTTATACCTAGGCTTCAGGTATTTTACCAAAGCATTTATGAAATATTGGATTAGCTTCCTTAGGCGAAGCCATTGAGCATTTAATTTCATTCTGGCAGAAAATGAGAGTGTTTAGGAACTGCAATTGGAACATGAGGTCTGCACAGTACGGAGATAGTTTCTGACGACTTTCCTTTATTTCCATGTGGATATCTTGAGATATGGAGCTAGGATAGTTGTTCCACATAAAATATTTTTGTTTTTTTTTTGTAGGAGGAAAGAACATCTTGTATGTCTTGGAAGTTTAGTAGTTTCACGTATATAGATCGTGGGCTTGTGTTGATTTGGGATTTATAAAGAGCTCGGCTGGCTATTTCAATAGTGCATTCCAATGGAGACTCTCTTGTGTGTAGTAGTGCACTGAGAATTTGCTTTATTGTAGGGGATCAGTTGGTTGTGATCATATTTCTCCCGTACACCTCTTATGATTAGATTATTCCTTCTGGTTCTCGCCTCTAGGTCTAGCAGTTTTGAATGTATATCTAACAGGGCTTTGTCCTTGGCTTTCAGTTCTGATTTTAGCTGGTCTATGTCCATTTCATTTGGTTTGATTCTTCATTCTACAGAATCCATTCTTTCAGCGATCTGTTTTAAAGTTCCACCAAATGTGCTGAGTTGATCTGAGAAGCCTTGAATAGCAGTATGTAGAGGTAGAAGGGCACTCTTCAGATCACCCATAGTGAAGGAATTTTCAGCTTTTTGTTTAGCGGGATCTTTATTTAGTTCCTGTTGTGCTTTAGAGTTTTTTTGTCTTTTAGATGTAGCTTCTTTTTCTGGAGATGTTATTGCTGAGAGCTTAGTTGTGGATGTTTGAGTTTCCATGCCTTCAGCTTCTTTAGGCATTTTAACCCAACGGCTTTGGTTTCTTAATTCTCTCGTGGTCACTGGCTATTGTAGAGGTGTTGAAGCCTTCAGGGCTCTATTTTACACGTGGAAATTTGTGCTGTACTCTTTTTATGCTGCAAAACTAAGTTATTCTGATGATACTTGTAGATTTACTGGAAATTTCTATAAAACCAAGTTACTTGCAGGTTTTGCTTTTCTTTAAGCTGTTTATAGCTGTTGAGTAACTGGCAGATGTGGTATTATCCAAAAATTGTTAGAGATCTTTGTGGAGAGGGAGCAACTCAGACGACCACCATCTTGGAATCCTACCCTGGAGGACTCTTATTTCCAGCTGATTGTCTGTGGCAATGTTCTGAGACTTTACAATGTTACAGTACATTTGCTGCTGGGCAGTTAATGCTTTAAATGTTTCCATAGGTAACTGTGACAAATTCTTGCACCTGTCACTGTGGACACTGTTACCTTTGAATTTCTTCCATCATCCTGTAAGTGTTCACCTGGGTTTAGAGATCCTGGTATAGAGGTGCATGGGTTTTCTTTCTCTACGACTTTGTGATGCATTGCCTTTTCATGTAGAGTTACTAACATGCTGTGGGGTCTAGGATCCTGACATTAAACTTAGGGACTGTGTGTCACATCATCCTCATCTTCAACAGTCATTCTGCTGCTGATATCTTCCAAATGTATAGGAATAATGGAGCTGTATGTTTCTGCTGCTGTCAAAATTATTTTAAAATATTACCACAAAATAAGTAACATACACTATTGTGTGCTGACTAAAGTGGTATTGGAGATACTTATACTACACACTGCCTTCATTGTCAGTCTGTGTATAACTGGAGGAGTCACTGTTAATTGCAATTGTCATATATAATCATTCCAAGTTAACTGTTAATTCTATATATTAGTGTTTTTAAATCAACCTTCCTGATGA
The DNA here is from genome assembly GCF_019279795.1 of Protopterus annectens. Taxonomy (NCBI): domain Eukaryota; kingdom Metazoa; phylum Chordata; order Ceratodontiformes; family Protopteridae; genus Protopterus; species Protopterus annectens. Next base: position 241,701,933 of record NC_056729.1, on the reverse strand, counting down.
GATGTGTGTCACTGTTGCAGATATTGGTAGTAGCCAGTGTCCACACCACTTCTGAATATTCCAGGCCCTTCATCTTCTGTGTTATATTCATAACCATGAATGCAGAGGAGGTATTTCTCATCTGAAGTTAAAGAGACAAGTGTTGGAGGTCCCCCAGTACTGGTACATGCAATTACATAATTCCTTGCCTTGGTTCTAGCACATAATACCATACCATTTGCCCTCCTTCTGAACTGTGTTAATGTGTGGTTCCTGCCAATGACAGCATTTATATTTATAACTACTTGATTCCAGGCCTTTGCCCTCTCAGCATGTTTGGGACCCCTTTCCCACAATTATGTTTGTTGTATGTCCTAAGGGCTGCCATGAGGATGCGGTTCTCCTCATAGTTAAAATTATCATTTTTCTCTGCCTTGATCCCAGTTTTCCATAATTACAGTACCAAAATATTAGGCCACAGTGAGACACAAAACACTTTTAATGTAATCATCAGTCAAGCAACACAACAAAGAACGCATGCCTGCATTATCACAAAAAAGGTTCCCTGATGCAAAATCTATAATTATATACACACGCAGCGTTCAATACAGACAAGTAAGGCATGTTGAATTCCTTCACAATAGAAAGGCAAAGGCAGTTTGTTAACAAAGCCATTCTTCCTACCACTTTTTTGTACTCATAATAATGTCATTTTTTAATTCAGTAGTGATACTCAGAAGTCTTCCACTGAAGACACGTATATGTTAGCATTCAAAACATCCTTGACACTTCGGTATTTCACAATTAAATAACTGCATCTCTACTAACAATGCACTGATACTAAAAGGCAGTAAAGTAAGTTACTTTCTAAGTGATCAATTTGTATTTCTACTGATGCTATACTGAATTTCCATTTGTAAATGATAGTGCTGCAATATCCACATAAGTTATTCTAGTACTGTGTTGGAGGGAAGCCTTCTATCTTATCAGTGGGAGTGGTAAGTATTAAGTAGCCTATCTACCAAAAGAGGAGTAGTTTCTGGCCCAGAAATTGTAGTTTATTTGCCGATTGGGAAGTTTTTCCATTTCTTTCAACTTTTTGGTTTAAAATCCCATGTTTGGGCTTGTTTCCTGCCTTTCCTGTAACTAGTCTAGTCCAGGTACAGATTCACTGTATCCAGGACTGTTTGTAAACTTCTGAGCCCCTGAAGCCTTTCTATGTTGGAGTGAAGCATTCTAGCTTATCAGTGGGAATGGTAAGCACTAGGTAGCCTATCTACTGTAAGATAAGTGGTTTCTGGCCCAGAAATTGTAGCTTATGGCCATTTGGGCAGTTTTTTCATCTCTTTCAACTTTCTGGTATAAAAGCCCACATCTGCACTTGTTTCTCAACTTTCCTGTAACTACTCTGGTCCAAATACAGACTTGATGTATCCAGGATTGTTTGTAAGCTTCTGAACCTCCCAAGCCTTTATGTGTTGGAGGGAAGCCTTCTAGCTTGTTAGTGGGAGTGGTAATCACTAGGTAGCCTATCTACCGCAAGAGGGGTGGTTTCTGGGCCAGAAATTGTAGTTTATTGGCCGTTTGGGCAGTTTTTCCATCTCTTTCAACTTTCTGGTTTAAAAGCCTGCATTTGCACTTTTCCCACCTTTCCTGTAACTAGTCTAGTCCAGATACAGATTTGCTGTATCCAGGACTGTTTGTAAGCTTCTGAGCAGTGCCAAAGTCTGCTCTTCAATTTTACCCTTAGATCTGCTAGTTCTCTCCTCTACTGCACATTTACTAGCTTATTAGTTTAGCACCCTACCAGACTTCTTGAAGCAATTATTGTAATACACAAAAGTGCTACCAGCACTAAACGTTCTACAAGGAAACAGCTCCAGTACTTATTATTAATGCCCACCCCTCCAGGCATCTCTAAAGGTCAGTTCCCTGTGCTCTCTCCTATTAACCTGGTGAACTTGGACATCCTAAGGCAATGTAGCAACTGCCTCATCTACACTGACAACCTTCTCCTCTTACCTCCCAACACTCAGACTTGTGAGAGATGCACTTATATATCCAAACTGGAAGCCACACACTCTCCAGCCAAGACCGGAATAGCTGGTCAAGAAGAGAAGGTCAACACTTGCACTTGCACCACACCACATTGAACACATAGCCCTGCAGAACACACACCAGCACTGTCTTCACATAAAAACACAAACCATGCACCCACCTTCACTGAGGCTCTCAATAAAAATCGACCAAAACAGCAGAGACCTCCAAGGCAGAAACACACTTGACCACCACAACAGAACACCAATCATGAGACACATAACTCTCCTAAACAATGTGCCATTCAACCAAAGGCAAAACAGCATGCCCAACAAACTAGTCATAGGTGACTCGACAGTGAGGCACACTAATGAGCACTCACTAGGTTGAATAAGGAGAAAGTAACAGTCAGCTGCCTGTCAGTTGCCAGGATCCACCATATAATGCACGCACTCAGGTCCCTCAACAACAGGTACAAATATGACTCGGTCATTGTACATGTGGGTGTGAATGGCCAAAGACGTACCTCCCTGGACTACATGAAAGGAGACATGGAGGCGCTCTCGGATTATGTAGCCCAGGCAGGTGTGACCCTAGCCCTGAGCAGTATCCTACCACCACCCAGAATGATACCACTTTACAAGCAGAAATTAATTGATTTCAAAAATTGACTAAGTTTTGGTGTCATTCTAAGGGGATCCAGAATCTGTCTGCCTGGGATGACATGATTGACAGATCTTGATGCTTTGCAAGAGTTGGCCTGCATCTGTCACCCCTGGGCTTCCGGATACTGGCCAAGGATCTTGCCTCCCCTATAGTGCCCTTTTTAGGTGGTGTTTCAAAGACCAAATTACCACCGTAACAGCTACAAACAAATAGAGTCTGAGGGTCATGCTGCTCAACACTAGAAGTCTAAATCTCAAAATGCACTCGCTCAAAGCACTCCTTAAAATGGAGAACATCGACATTTGTGCTGTAACAGAGACCTGGTTCAAGGCAGCAGAAACCACCCCTGCACTACCAGGCTGTAACTCATTCTACACCTTTTGGCCACAGCACTTGGACCGAAGCTGCAAAGGCGGTGGTGTTTCCATATTCATAAAGGATGCACACACCTCCAGACTGGTAGCACAACATAATGCATCTGAGCTACTTCAGGTGCAGCTAACATTGGGTAAGACAATGATTCAGATCATAGCCTGCTATAGGTCCCCAACCATGTCCCAAGACTCGCACTCCATGTTCCTAAGCACCATGGAGAATATTAGGATCCAACCTAACACTCTCATACTGGGCGACTTTAACTACCCCTCCATTAACTGGGAAAACTACTGATGTACCAATACACTTGCCCAACGTTTTCTGGAATTCATTAATTCCAATGCCCTGTCCAAGTCATTCTTACCCCTACTAGAGGTAGCAACATCCTTGACCTTGTCATTACTAACATGGGCGACCATTGCTCTACACCAGTAGTCATCTCCTTCCTGGTTAGATCCGACTACAAACTAATCACCTTGGAAATTCACATCCCCTCCCACTCCCACCCCCCCACAAATGTAACCACCATCAAAAACTTCTCCAGAGCTAACTTTGGGCTCCTAAAAACAGAGGTGGCTAACTTCACAGCACCCATGCAAATGGAGAATAGTTGCCTGACCGCCGAATCATACACCAATGTACTGTACGAACAGGTACACAAATGCATGGATCTCACCATACCCAACAGAATCAAGACACTCTCCTCAAAAAAAGGAAGCCAATCTGGTGGTCCCCTGGCATAAACAAAGTCTACAACAGAAGGAGCAAACTGATGTGGAATAAGATGAAGTCCAAAGACTGGAAGAACTCCCTTATCAGCCTCAACAAAAGGTTGAGATCCCTCATCAAATCCTCTAAAGCTGGCTATGAAAACAGAATTGCAGCAGATAGCAAAGACAACCACAAGGCCTTCTAAAGTTATGTAAATAATCTCTACAGCAATACCCAGATTTGCTCTGAGCTACTGCACAATGGTACCTCGTATACCGAGCCAACAGATATTGCCAGTATACTGGCTGACCGATTCAGTGTAAAATTTACCAACCCCCCCCGCCCCAAAGGACCAATCACAATACCTCTAGATTGCTAGGCACCCAGTATTACTGCTGCACAGGTTAAAACAACACTGTCCAAGGCCAAGAATATAGTTCTGTGAGACCTGACAATATCCCTGGCTGTGTTCTACATGAACTACAGAGTGAACTGGCACCTCACCTGTGTGCCCTGTTCAATCACAGCCTCACCTCAGGCTTTGTCCCTACCAAATGGTGCACTGCTACAGTCATCCCTCTCCACAAGGAGGAGTGACTACAGACCCTGGGAACTATCACCCCATTAGCCTGATGAGTCTGATATGCAAAGCTATGGAATGCATCATCATGGACCTAATAAACAAGGATATAGGGAATCTCCAAACTCTGGATCCTACACAGTTTGTTTTTGTGAAGGGTAGATCATGCCTGCTTAACTTGGTCGACATCTTTGAGTCAGTCACCAGAGCTGTGGCTGAAGGTCAGGTGGTTCATACAGCCTACCTTGATCTGGCCAAGTCCTTTGATACCATTCCCCAATCAGGAATCGTAGAAAAACTCACTAAACTAGGCATCAACCCCTATATCACTAGGTGGGTTGCAAACTGGCTCACAGATAGAACCCACAGTGTGAAAGTAGCTGACTTCAAGTCAGACTGTTGACCAGTCATGAGTGAAGTCCCACAGGGTTCAGTCCTGTGTCCTCTCCTGTTTGGTATCTACTTCTCTGAAGTCCAAGCCAACATGAAGGGGCTCTGGCTAACAAAGTTCGCAGATGATTGCAGGTTGGGAGCTATTATTAACTCCCCAAGTGATGTTGACATCCTACAGAAAGTTCTCAATGAGACCAATGACTGGTGTCACAACCATGGCCTTAAGCTCAATGCCAAAAAATGTGTCGTCATCCCCCTTGGGAAAAACCTGGTTCCCTTGAATTACCACATTGATGGTAAACCACTGAACACAGAAGGCATTATAAGAGAGCTAGAAACACAGGTTGACAGCAATCTCTCTTTTGACCACCACATTGCCACTGTGATCAGATAGTCCTTCTATGTGACACATCTCACTACTAAGGGTTTTGCATCCAGGAAGAACAAGGTCATTGTCTCCCTCTACTCTTCCCTCATTAGGCCAGTCATCGAGTACAATACCCCATTTGGCATGTACCTCACTAGACACTTGCAACAACTGGAGATGCCACAAAATTACCTCACAAAGAGGATGCTAGACCTTAAATGCTTGTCCTACATGGACAGACTCAAAAAACTCCAACTATTCTCTGTCTCATATCGCCTACTTAGAGCCGATCGCTGCTTGACTTACAAAGCCATGTCTGACCAAGCTCTGTTAGAAATGCCACATCTAAAGAAATCTCAATCCCTCCACACCACATGCTCCAGAGACCTCAACCTCATTACCACAATCAACAGAACATGCTGGAGGGACAGATTCATAACTCAGAGACTGCCCATGCTATGGAACAGACTTCCCATACATGTCAAGCAGAACACTTCACTGGCCCTCTTCAAGAAAAATCTTGATGAGTGGATGGGAAATAGAAAATTCACCCCAGGGATCACTCTAGTGTCTCTACTTGACAGAGGTACTAGGAATTGGACTAAGCTTGTAAAGGCTCCAGGGCCATTATTCTAGTACACACCTATGAACCTAGTATGCTCATCATATCAGTAAAGCAAACATTTCTTTACAGTAATCTTACTTCATTTTGAACTGCTTCATGTTAATTTCCAATATTTCATTTATTTTGGATTACTTAAAAAAAAATCCATAGTTTCCTAAGCCATTTGCCAGCTAACTTGAGCATTCACCAGTTTATGAGCAGTTAATATGACCACGATAAAATTATTCTCTTAAGTTCAGGTTCACTTACATGTTTTGTATGCAAATTAGGCCCTTTTTCATTACTCTATATGAATCAGAAATGTGTAAGGCAATATATAAGACAACGTATATATGTAACTAGGTCTTAGTTCGTTGTGGAAGCTGCCTCGGCTTCACGTGAACATGCTAGGGATAGCAGCAGAGTCCACTGCGGTCTCTGAATGCTCCTGGAATACATGGATTACTTTAGATATTCTGTAACCTGACAATCTTTAGAAAAGGCAAAATGGAGTCATATGCTCATGAGTTTGCATAACCATGAAGCATAATCCCTTCCTCAAATCAGTCAACATTTATTGAAATTTGATACTAACATTAGCAATTATTTCTACATAATTATATAAACCAACAAAATCCCCCAAAACAATAATACTGGTTCTGTACTGTAGGAGAAATGTGTAAAGAAACTATTTCTTCTTGACATTCAGGAGTAAAACTGCAAAGAAATACAGCAAGGCACAGCACAAGTTGCAGGTGTAAGTAAGATAAAAAAAATTTCTGTAATGATTTTATTCACAATGTATATGAAATGTGAATGTATTCCTTAAAAAAAAAAAAAAAAAAAAAAACCTTGGTAACAAAAGTATTTTTTGTAAAACCAAACTTTCCAGTAATAACAATACCAGATCTAGTGACCTTGCTTGTTGAACGGGTTAGGTAAAGGTGATGTCACACCCCAGAGGGAGTGGTTTTAAACCTGTGAATCACAGCCTTTCTCATACTTTCTTCATTTTTGGTATTGTCACTATTAATGATGGCAGCACCTGTGAAGACATGAGTCCATTATCTAAGCTGGTGTGACAAAGGGACCGAGACCCAGATTATTAGCACCTACACGTCATGCTGACATCATGTGCACAATAAGCAGTGATGAGAGCACTAAACTATATTTATTAAAAAAGACTGAGCATTGTTCATAGGTATGTACTAGGCTAATGGCCCTGGGGCCTTTACAAGCCTAGCCCATAGAAGTGCCCTGGCATTGTGCCATCCATCGTTAGTTCCCAGTGCCTCTGTCAAGCAGAGTCACTGGAGTGATCCCAGGGTGAACTTTCTATATCCCATCCACTCATCAAGATTTCTCTTGAAGAGGGCTAGTGACGTGCTCTGCTTGACATGTATGGGAGGTCTATTCCAGAGCAGGGTAGTCTCTGGGTTATGAATCTGTCCCTCCAGCATGTTCTGTTGATTGTGGTAATGAGGTTGAGGTCTCTGGAGTGTGTGGTGTGGAGGGATTGGAATTTTTTTAGATGTAGCATTTCTAACAGAGTTGGGTCAGACATGGCTTTGTAAGTCAAGAAGAGATCGCCTCTTAGTAGACGATATGAGACAGAGAATAGCTGGAGTTTTTTGAGTTTGTCCATGTAGGACACGTGTTTAAGACCTATGATCTTCTTTGTGAGGTACTTATGTGGCCTTTCCAGCTGTTGCAGGTGTCTAGTGTGGTAAATGCCAAATGGGGCATTATACTCCATGATTGGTCTAATGAGGGAAGAGTAGAGAGATATGATGACCGCTTTCTTCCTGGATGCAAAATCCTTGGTAATGAGATGGGTTACTTTTTCATCACAGCAGCAATGTGGTGGTTGAAGGAGAAGTGCTGTCAACCTGTGTCCCCAGATCTGTTATAATGCCTTCTGTGTTCAGTGGGCTCCCATTGATGTGCTAATTAGTGGGAGCTGAGTTTTTCCCTACGGGATGTCACGTATTTTGTCATTAAGCTTAAGGCCATGGTTTCGACACTAGTCATTGGTCTCAGTGAGGCATTTCTGTAGGATGTTTACATCACTTGGGGAGTTAATAATGGCTCCCAGCTTGCAGTCGTCTCAAATTTTGTCAGCCAGAGACCCTCTGTGTTGGCCTGGACTTCTGAGAAGTAGATTCTAAACAGGAAAGGACCCAGGACCGATCACTGTGGAACTCCACTCGTGACTGGTCGGCAGTCTGACTTGGAGTCTGCTACTTTCATACTGTGGGCTCTATATGTGAGCCAGTTTGCAACCTACCTAATGATATAGGGGTTGTTGCTTAGTTTGCTGAGTTTATCAATAATTCCTGAGTGAGGAATGGTATCAAAGGCCTTGGCCAGATCGATGTAGGGTGTATGAACTGCTTTACCTTCATCCACCGCTCTGGTGACTGACTCAAAGAAGTCAAACAGGTTGAGCAGCCATGATCTACCTTTCACAAAACCAAATTGTGTGGGATCTAGAGTTTGGAGATTTCTTGTATCCTTGTTAATTAGGTCCATGATGATGTGCTCCATAGCCTTACATATCAGACTCATCAGGCTAATGGGGCAGTAATTTCCAGGGACTGTATTTACTCCTACTTTATGGAGAGGATGAGTGTAGTAGTGTGAAATTCGGTAGGGACAAAGCCTGAGGTGAGGCTGTGAGTGAACAGAGCACACAGATGTGGTGCCAGTTCACTTTGTAATTCATGTAGAGCACAGCCAGGGATATTGTCGGGTGCCATTTAAGCTATATTCATGGCCTTAGACAATGCAGCTTTAACCTATGCTGCAGTAATGATGGGTTCCTGGCATTTTTCTGGTATTGAGAATGGTTCTTTAGCATGGAGACAGGGATAAAGTTTGCACTGAATCTGTTGGCCAGTATGTTGGCAATATCTGTTGACTCATTATAGTAGCACCATCACGAAGTAACTCGGAGCAAATCTGGGTATTGCCATGGAGATTCTTGATATAGCTATAGAAGGCTTTGTGGTTGTTTTTAGTGTCTGCTGCAATTCTGCCTTCATAGCTGGCTTTGGAGGTTTTGATGAGGGATCTCAACTTTTTGTTGAGGCCAATAAGGGAATTTGTTCAGTCTTGGGACTTCACCTTTTTCTGCAACAGTTTCTTCCTTCTGTTGTAGAGTTTATTAATGGCAGAGGACCACCAGACTGGCTTCCTTTTTTTGGAGGAGAGCATCTTGGTTCTGTTGGCTATGGCTACTTTATGTATGTGTTCATACAGTGCATTGGTGTATGATTTGGCAGTCATTCATCTACCTTTCATTGGCATGGGTGCCACGAAGTTAGCCAGCTCTGTTTTTAGGAGTCCAAAGTCAACTTTGGAGAAGTTTTTAATGGTGGATACCTTTGCTGGGGTGTGTGGGTGAGATGTTGATTTCCATGGTCATTAGTTTGTGGTCAGATATAAGCAGGGAGGAACTGACTATTGTACAGCAACAGTTGCCCATGTTTGTAATAACCAGGTCAAGGATGTTGCTTTCTCTAGTGGGGGTAAAAATGAGCTGGTCCAAGGCATTGGAACTGATGAATTCCAGGAAACATTCGGCCAGTGCATTGGTGCATGAGTAGTTTTCCCAGCTGATGGAGGGGTAGTTGAAGTCACCTAGTATGAGAGTGTTGGGATGGATCTTAATAGTTTCCAGGGTGCTTAGGAATGTGGAGTGAGAGTCTTGGGACATGGTTGGGGACCTATAGCAGGCTATGACCTGAATTGCCATCTTACCCAATGTTAGCTGTACCTGGAGTATCTCAGATGCTTTATGCTGGGTTACTAGTCTGGAGTTGTGCATATCCTTTATGAATATGGAGACACAACTGCCTTTAGAGCTTCAGTCCATGTTCTGGGGCTAAAAGGTGTGGAATGAGTTATAGCCTGGTAGTGCAGGGGTGCTTATTGCTGCTTTAAACCAGGTCTCCGTTACAGCACAAATGTTGATGTTTTCCATTTTGAGGAGTACTTCAAGCGAGTGCATCTTGAGATTTATATTTCTAGCGTTGAGCAGCATGACCCTCATACTGCATTTATTTGTAGCTGTTATGGGGGTAATTTGGTCTTTGGAACACCGTCTAAAAAAGGCACGATAGGGGTGGCAAGATCCTTAGCCAGTACCCAGAAACCCAGGGGTGACAGATGTCTGCCAGCTCTAGCAAAGCATAGAGGTCTGTCAATCATGTCATCCCAAGCAGACAGATACTGGATCCCCTTATAATGACACCAGAAACTTAGCCAATTGTTGAAGTCAATCATTTTCTGTTTGTACTGTGGTATCATTTTGGGTAATGGTAGGATGCTGCTCAGGGTTAGGGTCATACCTGCCTGGACCACATAATCCGAGAGCTCCACAATGTCTCTTTTCATGTAGTCCAGGGAGGTGTGTCTCGGGTCATTCATACCCACATGCACAATGGCAGAGTCATACTTGTACTTGTTGTGGAGTGACCTTAGTGAATGTGTTATGTGTCGGATTCTGACACCTGATAGACAGCTGACTGCTACTTTCTCCTTATTCAACCTAGTGAGTTGGACTTCAGTGTGTCTCACTATTGAGTCAGCTATGATTATTGTATTGGGGAAGCTGTTTTGCCTTAGGGGCTTAGGGTGAGAGGCACACTGTGTAGGTGAGCTATGTGTCTTGAGGTTTGTGCTGTGTTGTGGTAGTCAAGTGCGTTTCTGCCTTGGATGTCTCTGCTGTTTGGGTAGATTTCTACTGAGAGCCTCTGCGAATGTGGGTGTGTGGTTGTGTTTTTATGTGAGGGCTGTGATGGTGGGTGTTCTGGAGTGCTATGTGTTCCTTGTGGTGTGGTGCAGGTATTGACCTTCTCCTCTTGACCAGCTATTCCAGTCTGGGCTGGAAAGTGCATGGCTTCCAATTTGGAGTTATAGACGCATCTCTCACAAGTCTGAATGTTGGGAGGTAAAAGGAGAGGGATGTCTGTTACATGAGGCAGTTGCTACACTGCCTCAAAATACCCAAGTTCACCAGATTAATAGAAGAAAGCACTGGAAACTGACCTTTAGACATGCCAGGAGGGATGGTCATCATTACTAAGTACTGGAGCTGTTTCATTATAGGACATCTAGTGCTGATAGCACTTATGTGTGCTACAATAATTGCTACAAAAAGCCTGATGAAGTGCTAGGTTAATAAGCTAGTTAAAGTGCAAGAGAGAAGAGAAAGTTGAAAGGGATAGAAAAAAACTGCCCAAATGGCCAATAACCTACAATTTCAGAGCCAGAAACCACTCCTCTTGTGGTAGATAGGCTACCTTGTACTTACCACTCCCACTGATAAGCTGGAAGGCTTCCCTCTAACACAGAAGGGTTTGGGGAACTCGGAAACTTACAAAACAGTCCTGGATACAGCAAATCTGTATCTGGACTACTCTAGTAACAGGAACGGTGGAAAACAAGCTTATAACTTTTTTTTCATAAAAAAACAGTTATAGCTGGAATACCTCAAAAAAGGTTTAAAACCATGCAACTGAAGCTCTAGGTGCTGCAGACCTGTATTTAGACAATGCTACTTAATTTTAAGGTTAAGAACTCAGTAAGAAAAAACTCAAAATGATGCACAGATTGCTCACGTATAGTCAAAAGAATAGCACATGCAGTATGAAAAAACACAGTTAAACAGCAATGAAATGCAGCAAAATGCAGTTAAACAGTAATGAATTGCAGTAGATAGCAATAAAATATAGGTAATCAGTAGATTGCTTTGAAACAGTAGCTCACAAACCACAACAGTATCAGACAGCACTAATAAAGAAGTGATTCAGTAGAATACTGTCATCAGTTTATTGAGACTACCAACAAGCAGTAATAAATATGGCAATCAGCAAAATGAAGTAAAAGATTTATTTTATTGTAGAAAGTGAAGAGAGAAAATAATGAGATAATTCGGGTCTATATTAGAACACCGAACATTCAAAATTTCGAATGTTCTAATATCGACCCATTTTCAGCGAATGCTGAAAATATCGAAGAAACAGAAAAACAAATTTTTTCCTAGGGAAAGAATTTGGTTGTCCGCTTCTGTTGCTTTGGTATTTTCAGTGCTGTGATGGAAAGTTATGGGTCAGTTTCAGGTAAGTGTGCGATTGTGTGGATGTGAGGGTTAGGTGAGTTAGGGTTAGGGCGTGGGTCAGGTAAGTGTGCAATTGTGTGGACGTGAGGGTTAGGGTGGGGTAGGTGAGTTAGGGTTAGGGTGCGATAGTGATGGACCTTAGGGTTAGGGTTTGGGTTAAGGTAAGTGGATAGTTATTGGTGTATGCATAGTTTAGTGTAGAGTTAGGTGTAAGAGTTTAGGTGTATGTGTGTGGATTGCTGTTTGTTTGATGTGCTTGTGTTGTGTGTATGTGTTTTGGAACAGCAATTTTTTTCCCTAGGAAAACAATCGCTGTTCTGTATGTTTGATGTTTTAAATTTTCGATTCATAGGGTTCGATATTAGAACACTTGAAATTTTGAACCTTTGGTGTTCTAATATAGACCCAATAATTCAAGGTTCAGAAGCTAAAGGGGGTGGGCCTTTGCTAAGTTCTTACTAAAAACAGTATAATGAGCTGATGTAATGTGACTGGGGCGAGTGTCCAGTATCAACTTTATACCAGAGGTGGGCAACTCAAAAAGACCACTGGGCAGGTGGGTGGAAAAAAATAAACAGTTGTACAGATTACAGAGATATCTATTAAAACACACATGCAGAAGACAATTGAAAATAAACAGTTATCTTTTTCCAATCACAGCAGGGCAGTAGGCCAGTCTCTTTGCAGCTTAGAACAGTTTGAGCAAACAAGCATATCTGATTTAAAACACTGGCTATTAAAGGCAGAGAAACAGAAACCAGCCCAATTATCAAAAAAAAAAAAAAAAACAGTTTTGCAGGAATGCCCTTAGCTAGATTAAACCAGTCTGATTTACTTCCTGCCACAAAGAAAACAGCTATGCCTCTCTAGGCAAAGGTTTCACTGCAAGCTGAAAAGGTCATAACAGTAACAGATATTCAGCTCTCCCACACAACAAAAAGGAGACTAAAAACAGTTGTTTTGTCCAGCTTCAAAATAAGGGTAAGCAACATAATATGCTAAAGAAGCATAAGTAGGTAAAATACATGCTAATTTTATTTATTTATTTATTTATTTTACATTTGTTTACTGGGAAGGTCCGAATGGACAAAGGACCATTTTCAGCAGAGGCCCGGGGAGAAAAGCTCCAAGTATAGCAAAATACACAACAATATACAATACTATAAAATACAATACAGTGATACAGTGTTGTACAAAACAGTGTCTGAATGTTCACTGAAGTTTGGTAGTAGTAGAATATAATACAGTGATAAACATATTTACAAGATAAGACATAACTTAACTTGGTAAGGTTGAGCATACTTAGGAAACAGTATAGTAGAATACAATACAGTGAGAAATGTATTCACACGGTAAAACATAAAGTAACTAGATGTAGTTGAGCATACTTAGCAAACAATATAAAAAATGATCATTGCTGTCTAAATGAGGGTTAGTATAGGCTAACCTGGGGCAGTGACATGGGCATAGCCATTTCTTTAAATAATGTGTTTTGAGTAGTTTTTTGAACTGGTTAGTTGAGGATGTAGAAGTGAGGTGCTCTGGGACAGCATTCCATATCGAGGAGAAATTCAGACCATATAAAACCCACGTGTACATGCCACACTCCCTTTAGCTCTCAATTCCAGCAAATTTAAAATATAGTCATGAATACACACTTAGAAAAAATGTTAGGGGTTGCTGCAACTGTTATTAATCTGTATGTGCACTAGCCTTTAATTCAAGATGTTGCTGCTGCTTTTTCCAGACCAAGGTAAGTGATGAACCTGTATAGAAAAGATAAAGTGTACACCCATATGCAAGTTTTGTATGTCACCATGATAAAGCATGGCTCAACTGTACAGGGATGTCAGAAGTAACTCATGAGTGATATATGGAACATAAATAGTAATATATTCCAAGGAATACAGCAACGTCCACATTACTTATAATTCTAAACAAAGTTTTATAAAATATATCTCTAGTCTGTCTCTCCTATAATAATGGCATACCTGGAGCATCTATAGTACACACACTTTGGTTGGCTTTCACATCCGCATTCATGTCAAGCATAACACTGGGAAAACTTGAAGAGGTAATGGACTAGCCAGAAAAAAATATGCATTTATGCTGGCATCCATTCGAAATATGTGCATGCAAGACATTACTGTAAATCCCTAATCGCCTGGCAATAACAGACCAACTGCTACATATTCTATGCCAACACTAATGTGCAAAGTGCAGATATCACTCAGTTTTCTCTGAATATATAACAGAATCATAACTATGTAACTGTTACTTGTAAAGAACTATCACATCTTGACAGGAATTGTAGTAGATTTTGCCAAAAGAAATGCGATTGCCACAGTCAAACAGCCGTATCTGAAGTCGGTGAATCCCTACTGTGATACACGTTCCTTAGCCCCAGCTTGTGCTTATATAGTGCAGGTTTACCCCATCTGTACACAGTGAATAATAGAAGGACTAAAGTGCTTTGAGTATAACATTGCAACCAAATCCATATCAAGCAGAAATCTCAACTGTATTGCCATTTTTTATGTTAAAACAGCATTTCTCATAGGTATGAGTAAAGTGAAAATGTAAAAGCCACTAAGACTTGATTACAGTACACTGGTTGTTCCCATGTATTCATAAGCATTTCTCATACATTTTGTTTTAGTTCAATAAAAAATTAATAAAAATTAAAAATTATAATTTAATACAATACTCACTGATAATAAAGACTGGAATAATTCATAACATTTTGTGTGAATTTATTGTGCATATTTCTTCTTTGATTCCTCCCTTTTTCTGATTTTAATTATGCATCCCTTGTCCTTCTTTCTTTTCTACACTTCCATTTCTGTTCATTGTTTTCTACAGGCACAGAATCCTTTGGAGCAGCCCAGCTGCATACCTCCCAGGATAGGAAGAGTTGTCCCTCTGCCCATTCAGGGATGTCTGTAAAGGGTCATGGTTCATAGGTTCATAGGTGTGTACTAGGCTAATGGCCTTGGAGCCTTTACAAGCCTAGCCCATAGGATTACCCTGGCATCGTGCCATCCGACATTAATTGATTGATTGATTGATTGATTGATTGATTGACATTGATTGGAAGTAGTCCAGTAGGCATCATGGAACATGGCAGCCTGGCAAACATTACTGTCCATGGGCTTCAGGACTTGGTTGAATATGAGATGGAGGAGGTCATGGACAGACACCTTCAGTCAATCAAAGCTTCTCTTCAGTGGGTAGAAGACACACTGCTGTGTCCACTCTACCACCACAGGGTCTTGCCCCCTCAACATTGGATTACTCTACTGCAGCACCAACAGGCAGCAGAAACGTTTGAGGCCTTGTGGACAAGGGCATTTCTTGGGCTGGACTCCTTTTGATCACATTTCTTTATCATCTCTCCTACATCATCTTACCTACTTCTCAACCACATTACTCTCTTATATAAAAAATGAAAAAAATAAGGGGCCTATTCCCTAACAAACACAGTACCTCTACACTCTCACTTCCTCCAGTACATCCATTTTGATGTTTTCCTGCTGTGTTGCCCATTTTATTATATTTTTCCATGTACAGTCTTCCTTATTTTACCCTTTTCATTCTTTAAAAAAAAACAATCAGGGTATCCAAATAAGGATACCCTTATATAAAACCTTTTAAACTTTTTATTTTGTTAAAATATTAATAATAAAAGCTGCACTGTCTACTGCTTGCCTTGATTCTTTCAGGTGTGGCTGCACATAGCTACATTCATCCACAGTGTCTAAATGCATAAACAATCATAAGACACCTAAGGCTTTCACTTTGCCTGTTGCATATACCTAATGAGTAACTTCAGGTACTTTACATTTTTGCTATAAATTGGCATTATTCTTATAACACATTTGTATTTTCTTAGCTCGAATAATGTACAGTTATGCTTATAGGCATACCAGCACTCTTTGCAGATAAATGGGAAACGCTGAACTGTGAGTACTACTCACTGAGTGTTGCTTATATTTTTAAGAATTTAAATAGTTATACTTTTAACATGCCCTACATGCCTCAAAAATATACATCTAGAAAGTAATTTCTTGCTGTCATATAAAAGATCAAGACTGGATGAACAAAGAAGATGTTTGGAACTATCTGTTGGATTTGTCTGTTTTTACTATTACTGAAAGCTTTATTATGAACAGTTATAGCAAAATGAAAGTATGGTATGGTTTGTATGAATGTATATTGTAATGCTGGTGGAAAGAGTGTTTATGTATTGTTGTAAACAATTTTTACTATAAAAGATTATATTTCTGATTCTACATTTTAATATTGCTTATTGTTGTCAAGATAGTTATATTTGTTTTTATTATGTTTTTAACTTGATTTTTCATTGAAGTCTCAGGAATGTGGTGATATAGGTAGAGAGTTTAACAGCTCCTGGGTATGTATGAGTTAAACAAAGACATGATATTTTATAGGACTACAATAGACTTTTCACTGCTATTACACATTCCCTATCGGTTTATTTAAAATGTGGAAGCTAAAACCATCCAGAATAGCCAGAGCTAGGTTTACATCTGAGAAGGAAATAAACTGCATTTATAGTGCCAATTATGCTCCATGCAGTCTTTTATTATCATGTCACTAGAAGTTTGCAGCTGCACTATGCACAATTTTAATTCTGCAAACTGAAGAAATATTCAGGTACCATAATCATATCAGAGCTCCCAGGAAAATGCCTAGCACAATAGTCATCAACATAAAGTGCTGTCAACATGCAAATTACTGCTTCCTTGCAGAATCTCTCCCAGCATATATATGAGCCCAGTGCATCATTTTCTCAACATGTTTATTGTACAGTGATTGCAGTATCAGCAGTTTGTTACCTGATTGTTTACCATAGTCTTGTGAGGTTGTAGACTATTTTTGCTTTAAAAAGTGATAATTTATTGTAGTTTATACAACCTTTCGCTTTATGACATTCGTTTAGAATTAAAAGGTCAGAATAAATATATACATCATATACTGCAATATATGTCAACTAACCTTCTGTAATGTGTGTAGTGTGTAGCAAAATTAAGCAGTTGTAAGTGCAATATATTTCTTTAAAATCTGGTAACAACTGATATATTATGCTTAACAACATGTTAAATTATGAGGTTGCCTAAATAGCATGGTATTGCAGAATACAGAATTTAGATCTTGATGAAATGGCTTATAATATATTTTATTCTGATTTTTCTCAGTGCACTGAATCTCTTTTGCAAAGACTACAGTAATCTTATAATCTTCCAGTAGAGTGGCTTTATCAAAAAGAAATAAACAGTCTTGATAAATATATCCTATACTTTTTAAGTTTATTTCAGGAACTCTGAGTCGGGAGAGGTAATCACATTGTTAATGCATACCTAGTGCATTCCACAAGCATAGATAACTATAAACCTATTGTGATAGAAAATTTGATTTACTCTGCTTAATGATTACTCATTCTTTCTATAATCCTTTCAATGGAGATGTGGATTAGTGTTTGTGCTGGAAAGCATTATACGTTTATAGTTATTCCAGTGTCCTTCTAGTATCATTCAGACATCAAGACAGGTTATGTTCAATTTTGGTAACAGCACAAAAAAAAGAAAGGAATTGAAAAAAATGTTGCATTTCACTGCACTTTCATCTTGCTATGGATGCCAGAAAACTAATCATATAAATGTTATTATAAACAAAACTTGATACTTTTGATAAAGTTTGCTCCATTGTTCAGCTATCTTACCATCTGCTATACTTGAAAGCTTTGCAAAATAAACTAGGCTTTTTCCAAAAATATCTTAATTCTGATGGATGCTTTTTATTTCTGGTAAAAAATGAGTCTGCCTTCTGTGATTGAGTATTTAGACCACTGCAGCACCTGCCATGGTGAAAAACTATCCCACATAGTAGTCAAGGATATATTAAACTTTCTTTGACCAAAGAGAATGGGAAAACATTACATGAATGTTTTATGAAAGCATTTATCTAGGTGATGTGACATAAAGTTTGATTACAGATTAATATGATAGTATCAAAACAGCAATGTACACTATTTATGAGTACAATATTTTTTTCACAAGAATGCTATAATCATAATAGTAATAGATGTGCTAAATACAACACATTAGAGGAAAAAAGTTTTAGGAAACAAAGTAAAAATGGCATGTAGTCAAAGAGGAGCAAAGCTATAATGCCATGCACATACAGAAATGCAATGGAATGAACATGTGCATAGGCGTTCAGGATTGCCCAACAGCTCACATTCTAAATGTACATGTTTTAGTAAATATTAAAATATAAAATCTATTTTGCTAGTTTAATTTTATAATATTTTTAGAAATGCATTGTTTTTTCACACTGCTGTCTTTCTGCTTTTACAATTCCTCTTTACTGCAGGTAACAAAATGCTGACTAGCACCTTTGTAGTGTGTGCTCTTGTTTTTAATCAATACTTTCCCTCTAATTTTAATTTATACCTTCTCTGTATCAAATATCTGAATCGAGATATATAATTGATTGAATGAGGATTATTTTCTTGATTCTAACTTCATTTTCAGCTGTTGGATGGATGCATCTCTTAAATATGTCCTTAATGTTTTTTTGTGATATATTAGACTGCAAATCTTTTAGACCCATTTCTATTTAAAACAAAATGAAATGTATCAGCTATATAAGGAGCAATGTTGATGCTATGGTACAGGGCATTATATATGCAAGCAAACTAATTGCTATGTAATCCAGGGAGTACATTGTTAGAGGCAGACAATTCAGCTTGGCAACAGAATACAAAATATGAATAGACCTTATTATCTACCCAAGAACTGTTATGCCTCCATAATCTTGTCAAAATGCTTATTTATTCTACAAGTTTACACATTGGCTAGCTCTGTGTGGCCCTGAAAAAAATGAAAATTGAAGCAAGTTGTTTTTATTTTTTAAACAAAAACAAACAAATAAATAAATAAATGCATACATACATACATAAACAAATAAATAAGAAAACAGCCACCTTTTTTATGTGTATGATAAGGTTAGGGATTAACTTACCAGCACATGATGAAAACATTAATGTATTACCATTTTAAACACCAACATTCAGTAAATATACATCACAGTAATGCTTTGGAGAATAACATATATAGTGCTTGGATCCCAATTGTATGTATGAGACCCCATACTGTGTGTCCTGAAACTGTGAGGAATTAAATATGATCAAGAGGAAATGTGTATTTGCTATATCCTCAAAGAATTTAATATTCTTTGAGGCACACACATTTCAGAGTTAGTATATATAAGTAAAGAGTGGATGAGAGAGTGAGGGAGGAGCTTCAATCCCCTGCAAAAAGTACTTTTTAATGTGTACTAGTCAGTTTTGTATTTTACTAGCACACAGGCATGCATGATTGCACTTAATTTTTCAGAGTTTTGGGAATCTCATTATTGAGTCTCCAATTTCTAATAGTTTGCCATAGTGTTTAAAACATACTCCAAGTTTGGTTTTGCTGGTTGGCATAACATTATTAGGGTAAATAGGTGTTAACTTGTCTATGAATCTGATTACAACTTTGCTACAGAAGGAAGCATTTTCTATTTAACTGGTATACATTTCTCTTTATACTGATCATAAAACCTTTCAGCGTGACTCTGAATATGACACATGTACAGTAAGCTACATCCTTAGTAGATAAGAGTTGTTTAAATATTATGCCATCCATGGCTGTAAACAGAACTGCACCATTGTCTCTTATCTTCTTATTCTTCAGCTTGATTTTTTTTTTTTATCTTCACTGAGTACTTAACACTAATAACCATTCTTTAATCAAGCAAAGGATTTTATTTTATTTTATGTTATTTGTATTAATTTTTTATTTGTTTGTTTTAAAACCCTGATTTTAAGAAATGCTGTGCTGGGGTCATTCAGTGAACTAATGTATAGTTTTGTATTTCATAAAAAACACGGTTATGTATTGTTTTCACAGAAATCTTTTTAAAGACATTCAGAGCTTTTCCTATGTTGTTCATTAGTCTGTCTTTTAATCATTTGTCATTAATGACCAAACTCTTGGTATTTTGAAAAACTGCAAATCTGTCATCTCTTAAAAGGTGTACAATTTTCTGTTCTGAGTGTATTTGGAATTCCAGAAAAATTGCTTTGCTAACAGTGGGTATTAAAACTGGCATACTGAATGGTACGCAGTTATAATTGGGAACTTTGTATTGACGCGATAGTTAACTTTATGTAAAACAGGCTCAAAACATCTAGCACATCTAGGCAGCAATTTGTTTTTATTTTTTAACACTTTTGTCCATACAATTCCAACATGTGCCTGGTAGGCTAATTCTAATGCTTTTTCATGTAGAAAAGATGGTAAAACCCCTTGCATGCCTTATAATGCAAATTTGCTATCAATGGTAGTATAAAATCATGGTGCCACTTGGGATAGTTCATTAAAACTAATGCAATAGGTGTTCCATTGCAGATTTTGTTGCATGTGCCATTTTAAGACACTTCTTTGACCTTTCGTAATACAGTAGCTTCAACAGTATGCATATAAATTTAATGCAGTGAATAAAGCTTTAGGAGCACTATATTGTGCATTAATTCTCAAACAGGCATCTCTGTCCTTTTATTCTATATCTTCTGTAAATAGAATGGCATATTGGTATAGATTGCTTTGAGTTTTTCTTCCTTTTTTGTAATTGATTTTTAAAATAGTGTCTGAGATTCCATCATTATATTCTTAATGGCAACTTTGAGTTAAGGATATTACTAATAATTTCTAAAGGTTTTGCTCAATGATAAGTGTGAAATGTTTAATGCTAAAAAATTATTTAAACATATGCACAACTTCAAATGATGGGATAAGCTATAACTTCTGCTTGACAGTATTTTTTGCAGACTTTTGCTGTGTGTTCTGTCTGTGTTTTTCTATGACCTATGCAGAATATCACACTTTTGTGTTAACAATGGCCATTTCCATATTAGACTAACAGATATTAATTACAGCATGTCTTTCTTTGGGACAGTAAAGGCCATAACTTTAGCTGATTTCATTTTTACAGTATTCAATTATATGTCTTTTCCTTTATCAACTGATAAAAACAATAACAGTGATGCCCACAAAATTATTGACATTTCCTTTGTCTATAGCACTGATTCTTTTCATAAGTTTTTAAAGATTTAGGCCAAAATCCATGAAAGCCAAGACTTCATGCTAAACGTGTGTGAGCAGTGACAACAATGCTGTTTTTTATTCATTTTACAGCTCTGCACTTTGCACCCAACTGAAAAACAAGGGTAAACAGCAGAATATGGTAATGCATGATTATGTAGGCAAATTGCATGCTAATGAAGGAAATTGACATGGCATAGTGATTCAGGAACCTGAAAAACCTGAGTCTACATGCTGCACTCACTTTAGCCCTCAATTTCAATATTTTTTGAAATATAACCATGAAGAAACTTAGAAAAACTATTGGGGGTTGATGCTGTTATCATGAAACTGCATGTGTAACAGACTTTAATGTAATGTGCTGCTGCTAATGCCAGACCTCGGCTTAGAAGGAGAAGAGCATTCAAACCATGTTTGATCAATCGTGGACTTCATGATACTGAAATACTAGAGTACTACAGCGTGGACAGGGATACCGTAGAGGAAAGAGCCAACCTCTGCTGCTCTCACTGAAGCTGCAGGGAAATCATGGCAAACCCATCCCAGCGGAAACCAAGATATGTGTAGAATTTGGTATACTAGCTACAGGCTTTTCAGAGACCCACAGGGGATATATTAGCAGTGTTGCAGGCCTCAGCCTATAGAATATTATACCAATTTCATAATGCAATGCTGAAACATGTAAGGGAGGAAATCTGGTTCCCACAAAGCCTAGAGGAGAGAACTACCACCATGGAACATTTCAGTGCCACATCATATTTCCTTGTGGTCCTGGGGGCTACAGACTGCAGGTACATTGAAATAAAAGCCCCTCGGTGGACAGTGAAGGAGGTACATCGACAGTGGTCCATAATCCCAAGGGATCCTCTACAATGTGTGTGTAGGTAACTCTGTGAGTTTTCATGATTCCCACATAATGCACATCTCTGACCTGTAGATAAGATTTTCTAGGGGTGAATTTCCAAAAGGGTGTCGAACATGGGATGCAGGTTACACACTGGAACCTTAGCTCATGACACCCATGAGAAACCCACACAACCTCTCTGAGCAAAGTTACGGTGATGCACACACTGAAAATAGAAATACTATAGACCGTGTATTTGGCATTGAAATCACAGTTCATATGTCTACATACATCTGGAGGTGCCCTTCAGTATGACCCAGCCACCTCAGCAAACAATGCTGACAGTCCATGCCATGTTATACAATAATAGTTAGCAAACATTTGCAACTGGGACAGCAATGCCCAGAGCCACAGTTCCCAGCACCAGAGGCAGGGCCAGGAGTGTGATAAAGAACCAGCAGCTGTGGATTATCCTGGCAGATGGAGGCATACCCAGTATGCTATAGGGTAGAGAATAATGCACCCACTCACTACCTAACTGAAAATTTAAGAAGATAACATTATCCGTGTTGCATGCAAAATTACTGGCTTTTATTTACCAGTGTAATGGTTGTGTTCTGTTAGCACTGGTCAGATTCAAGCACAGAAGACACAACTCTTGGCAGCAGCAGCATCAACCAAGGTAAGTGATGAACCTGCAAAGAAGAGATACCATCATATTCAAGTATTGTGGATCAGTTACGATAAAACATGGCTCAACTGTACAGGAATGCCAGCAGTAATTCATGAATGATATATGCAACATAAATAGCAATCTGTTCAAGTGTATATAAAATGTTTTTTGACAGCCATGGTATATAGCCTATATGCCAAGCCAAAGGAGACCTATGGTCAAGCAAGACTAAATGTTAACTCATATTTCAAAATCATCCTCACAGGTACATGACCAAGCATACTTACACATTTCTGAAAAATAGAAAGCATGACATTAATACTTAAAACAGAAATTATGGAATACGCTTGATCTGCCCAATACTCTGCATCATGCATACAAGTTGCCTCACTTAGACAACCTGACAATGACCAGGGCAATCTTATCATCATTTGTTCAAGGTGCTGAGCAAGCAGTAATTCACAACTAGTAAGACTACATTGTTAATAACATTACTACACACTTCCTTCTCCACCCAGAGATATCTATACCACAGGATTGGTGCCCCAAACCATCTCAAACATCTCCAACAGGACAGGCTCTCTCTCTCAAAAAAAAAAAAACCACACCATCCATGGGTGTGTCCCATGCCCCTAATGTCATCTCAAGTCCTTAATGAGGAATTAAAACGCAGTTAGACTCAAACTTAGAATCCTCACCTCACTCACAATAGCTGCACGGTGGCAGGGCGCGACTGTGGTCCCAATTCACAAGCCGGTGTGCCTTTTGCCACCCCTATCCATTCCCAATCCCATTAGCTTGACAAGCCTTATCTGCAAAGCCATGGAGATGGATTCATCATGGAACTCATATATAAGACATAGGGGAATTGCAGACTTTGGATCCAACCTTTTTTCTTTGTCAAAAAATGATTTGCACTTTTAAACTTTTTTGACTTTTTTTGCACAGTTTGAGGAGCCATTGATGGAAAGGGCAGTCCATACACCCTACCCTGAGGCCTTAAAGGCCTTCGAGCACATACCGACCTGGCATCACATCAAAAAATGCTTGAATGTAAAAACACAAATACATCACACACAAGATGGAAAACTGGCTAACAGACAGAACCCACAGTTGCAGGGTCCATGTTGCCCCATCAGACTGTCAGCCTGGGTCCAAGTTTTGTTCGTCAGTCCTCTCACCCACTCAAGTTCGGCATCTACTTTTCTAGTACTCTAAAACACACAAACAGAAAAAACACACAAAGTTTGCAGACATGATTTGCAGATGACTGCAGTAAAGGGCAACATCGACACACACACATCTGACACAAGGGCCTCACAGAAACGGATAAACAGAAACGGATAACTGGTGCCAGAGCCATAAAGTAAAATAAAAAATAAAGCATCATCATAAATAAAAGAAACACAAATACTAGCTACACCATATAGGTGGTGGCATCCACTGAGCACAGAAGAAGTCATCAGGGGAACCCAGGTTGACAGTGAGTTTGACACTTGATGTTGCTTGTTGTAGTGGAGTTAGAAAAACATTCTACATTGCCCTGATCATGAGAGGGATTCATCTAGATCAAAGGAGGTCATCCATCCCCCCTACTCACACACATTAGACCTATGATTGAGTACAAGTACAATGCCCCACAATCTGTGTATGACACTGCCTGCAGCTGGAAAGAAACCAAAGCCCCAAAAAAAAAAAATAAAGGGTCTCAAAATATCAAATATGATGTCTGATTGAAAGAACTCCAGCTCTATTCAGTCTCATCAGAGCTTGCTCAGAGGTGACCTGTGCCTGACATATAAGGCCATGTCAAACCCTGATTTGATTGATGAATATACTTCAAAAAAATCTAGATCCCTCAGAACCACAAAGGCGGGAGACTTAAACCTTGACATGGTTATTAATAGACATGCTGGAGGGACAGAGATTCACCCAGAGACTCCCTATGCTGTGGAACAAAATGGTACATACATGGCAGAGCACCACTCACTGGCCTTGTTCAGGAATGACAAATGGAATGGGATGGAATATATGACCCCAGGGATTACTTCAGTGTCACTGCTTGACAGAGGCACAGCAAAATAATAGGCATAGTTTATTCAAACTAAAGGTAAAGGGTAGCCAAAAATAACTATGGGCTAGGCTTATAAATGCCCTTGGGCAGATAGCCTAGTATGAACCTATGAACTTATGAACAAATATAATAAGGATCACAACTTACATAATCATTTTAACTTATGCAGAATAAAAAAAGTGAAAATCAGTCCAATACTTTTGATTAATGTAAGCATCTAACTAAGCAAGCATTCACTCTGTGGATCAGACATAGGCAACAATAAGTCACAAAAAAATGTGCAAAGAGCAAGAGATGGTCATCATCACTTGCACTGATACTATGTGTGTTGGGGGGTACAGGAGGGCAATCCTGAAATTAAAAAAGTGTGTGTCTGGTTCAAGATGGCTGCTGTTCTGCGAGCACCGCAAGCACCTAGCTCTCTGAAATACCCTGGATTATAATAAACCCAGAAGACAGCGCAGACCAAAAAACTAAGAAATATGATTGAATATCTATTCCAGACAACAAACAGCATTCAAAAGAAGGGAAAAAAAGCAACAGCTTCCTTTTAAAACAAAAGGATTAACTAAGATTCTAGAAATCGTCTGTAACCATGTGGTGCTGTGGCTCTGCAGTCATACATAAAGTCAGAAAAACTTACCTAAAAGCAAGATGTCGAAAGAAGAAAATAATATGGAGACTTTAACAACTAAAACCAAATTCTAGATACTAGCTTCACCAGACAAAGACACAACTCCAAAAAGACAGAGGACAAATAAGCAATCTGACAATTCCAAGCCTGCAAATAAAACCAAGTCAGAACAGCCAGCTAGCCTGGAAGATATAAAAACAGCTTTATTGCCCATTCAACAAGCAATACAGGACTTATCCACACAGTTTCAAACATTTGGAGACTAATTTAATCAAATTCTAACCAGAATTGAAAAATCTGAAGCAAAAATACTAGAAAATGAAATAAATTTAGACTCTATATCTCAGAGAACTGATTCCCATGACAAAGAGCTGCATAGTCTACAAGCAAAAATAATAGATTTAGAAGCAAGAGCTCGGAGAAACAATATTATCATAAGGGGAATCCCTGAAAGCGTGTCATACATTGATCTAATACCAACTATCAAACTCATAGTAAAATCTTTACTAGATGATTCTGAAGCAACACAACAAATAATAATAGAGGGAGCCCACAGAGCTGTGAGAAAAGATCAATCATCCTTGAGACCAAGACCTGTGTATGCCAAAATCTTAAACTATCAAGATGTAAATAAAATCATCTTTGCAGCCAAGAAGAAAGGGACACTCACCTGGAATAATAATAAAATTTCCTTTGCTCAAGATCTGCCCATTCAGATAAGGCAAGCAAGGCAACTTTTATCTCCATACTGCAAGTTTCTGATAGTAAAGAAAATAAAGTTCCAGATGAAATACCCAAACCTTCTAATTTTCAATATAAAATATGGTAAATACATGATTGCTAACCCCAAGGAAGAAAAGAGACTTTCCTGTCCGTTTTCAAGCAGATTCCACCTCCAGAAATTAAATAAAATAGCTGGAAATTAAAAACGACCCTTGAGTAAAAATCGGACTGAATTGTGGGTGATTTTGATGGGATACACACCCTGAGAACTTCCCCTTGCTGCCTAGGCCCTTAAATCAATGATGAGAGCCATGAGGAACACAGGAAAAGGAAATGAAAACCAGCTAGGTACTAAAATTCAACTGCCATTTCCGATGCGCATAACATAAGGTGACACCATTTCCCAGGAATATGGTATGTTAAAACAGTCCCCCTTCGAGCTCAAAAGCTCCACTATAAAACCAAAATTACCTGAAAGGAAGGTACAGCAAGACCAAGAAGTGATTTCTGACTCAAAAATCACAAAAATTGACATAAAACAATTAATAAGACTACAACTGACTGAAAGATGACTAGTAAATCTTGCAAACATGACTTTGAAGAATCAGAAGAATAAGGTATTGTTTTACCAAAACAAAATTGTGACTTTGATTCTCCAATACAAGCTTATTGTAAAGAATCCAGTCTTAATTTCTGGATGTGAGTCTGGCAGAATCAGACTTAAGTAAATGGTTCTTGATTGAAATAATGATGTTTAACTGGAATAACTGCAGGAACAAGAGTTTAAGCAGTTTAGAGGAGATGAATTATATGACAATATGAATACAACCTAATTGACTTCAGAAGATATAAATATAATCTAAACAAGCAAGTCTAAACAGTATATATACCCGCCTAAGCTTGCAAACCCTTTTCTTTTTTTTTTTTTATTTCTCATATACCCACTTCTATTTAGATGCCAATAATGCAATCTCAGATTGTTATAGCTTGCTACAGAAGAATGCCTGAACACAGAAGTTGGGTAATTTATATTTATTTATTTATTTAACATTTGTTGACCGGGAAAGTCCGACTAGGTTCCACAGATCCTGTTTTCAGCAGAGGCCCAGGGAGAAATGCTACAGAAGCATGTCTTTAGAATGTGGGAGGAAACCGAAGTACCCGGAGGAAACCCACGCGAACGCAGGGAGAACATGCAAACTCCACACAGAAGGCACCCCAGCCAAGAATCGAACCGAAGAACCTCTTGCTGTGAGGTGACAGCATTAACGTTGCACCACTGCACCACCCTTATAAGCTGATATATAAGAAGAGGGAAGGTAAGAGAAATATATGGAGAAGGATCATTTAAAAATGACATGTCTGGCTTAAAAATATAGGTTACATTGTTGTATATTTTGCTATATCTAATTGAGAATTTGATCATTAACATGTTGTTTAAAAATGAACTTTTAGGAGGAATAGATCATAAACTTATAAGCTGTATGTTTTTTACTTTAACCACAGTACTCTAATGGTATAATAGTTTAAAGGTTGAGACTAGGGATATGACTCAGCAGTGTTTTTTGTAGAGAACTAGTCTGTTAAGCTTTGTCCGTATTGTATATAGTAACATAAGGGGGATACCATGTCACAAACGTATACGTAAAGAAAAAACACAATTTAATATTAGTGGGAATCTTATTGTATATATTAAAATCACATTGTATTCCCCCATGTATTCCTGGTCCAGGGGTATAGTGGGTAGCCACAGTGTAGGGACAGGAATAGTTAGATGCTTTCCAATGACACACTAACAACACATACAAAGACCATAAATCTAAATTAACATACAGATCAGTTAAAACAAGGATATCTATCACATAAATGTGGGAAATTGAAATGTGAAACATTAAAGGACTACAAAATAAAGAGAAAAGGAAACTATTTTTGCATTTAGCTCTGAAAACCAAAGCTAATCTCATCTTAATACAAGAAACGCATTTAACTTTAGAGCAATGGACAGATATTGGGGAAAAAAAGTGGATAAGACAAATTATAGCTTCTGGGGACAAAACTAACAGTGCTGGGGTGGCCATAATAATTAAAAAAAAACATTTTCAGGATAAAATACTTGAAACTAAGGCTGACAAAGAGGGAAGGTGGTGCTATGAAACATTTACTAACACGGTATTTCCAAAACCCATAATGGTGTTAAATGTAAATGCACCTTGTAGCAACCAACATCTCTTTTTCATGTCACTGTACCCAATTCTAAACCAACTGGAAGATCATTATCTAATAATTGGTGGTGACTAGAACACATATCAAAACCCAGGAAAGGATAAATCGAACCCGACCAAACTACATAATAGACAAGCTACAATAGCTTTAAATGAACTTAAACAAGACTTGCATCTTCACCATGCTCACAGCCCTTAATATACACTATGAAAAGGTAACCATACATCTAGGGAACCTGAAGGTGAGGAGACTTGTTTATGTGGATAACACAGTTGATGATTGCTATTACTTTGGATTTATCTGAACAGAAGACTACTGATCCTGATTAGGTATGATTGCATTTTTCAGTTACATACTGGATATGCTCAGATGTCAGTTAGAAAAATATTATTATATATGCATTAGCAAATGCTAATTTTATCTGTATTTAGAAGTTTACTGATTGGTACAGGCATTTTGGTCAGGATGTGTTCCTTTCACAGATGCACAGACTTATTAACTTTCATCGCAAGTGTTAAATGTTTCAACTATTTCTCTTTACACTCTTCTATTGTTATTTCTGTGAAATATAAATATCCTATATTGTCAATGACACATAAGTGTTAACCTTCTAGTATGGCCATAGACACCTCTAGGGGAATGCTGACAACAGGTACAGGTAACTGTTAATTGCATGAAAATGATCATTCTGTGGTAAATGTGTACACCTTTTTGGGACAGTTTCTTTGATAGCAGTTATAGCAATTTACTGAAAGTTCTAATTCCTTTCTTTGGTTGCAGAATGTAATGTGATTGCTGTTTTATGTGTGGAGGAGCCAGGTTCCATATCTATGTTGGTACATAAAAATTGTTTGTGCAGTGGTTTGCTTTGCTTTTATTACTTCCCTAATTTTGGATCCAACCTTGCTTTGTATCTGACAGTGATAGGTTAAAACCACAGAAATCCTATTTTATATTTGAATATATCTTATTTTTTTATCTTCAGTGTGTAATATTGAAAAAAACACTTCCTTATGTGTTATAGCTCTACCTGCTTTATCTGGTTCTACCTTCCCCCATTTTCTATCTCCCGCCTATAACCCCCCCCCCCCCATGCACAATAACTAGTCTATATTAGTGGGTCTTCTTGAGCGACACCATTTTGAAATAGTTGTTTTTGGCATGCTTGTGTTAAGGAAGTGCTCCTCAGCTCCTTTTCAGTGTGCACGGCTGCAAGTAAGTGCCTGGAATTTTTTTAACTATTCAGAACTATTTGTGGTGCACCTGGGTTAATTGGCATTTTTATGCTTTCCAACCGAAGTACTTAACTAACTTTATGTAGTCTAGGGAAATAACTGAAGTACTGACTGCTTTAACTAAATAAACTGTTTGCTGTTACATATGTCGTTATGCTTACAGTGGTCTAAGAGACTAATTCAAGCAGTGACTGCTTTTGCTACATAAACTGTTTGCTGTTAAATATGCTGTTATGCTTATAATGGATCTTGGCTGGAGACTTGTGTACTGTAATGCTCCTTAATTGGTTTTGACTGTTTTGTGTATTTGTCTACAGTATCCTTTCCCTAGTTATTTGTAGAAGCTGCAACTGCACATATTCCATTTACTAAAGCAGTGTTTTAATTTGCTAGAGATGGAAATGCGTGTTCCCTGTTGGCAACTGGCAAGCTTCTTTGGCCTCTATTAATCAGTGCTGTTCTGTATTAGTTAATATTACAGTGTTGTATAAGTGTGTGTTCTATGTTATACTCAAATGTTTTCTAACCAATTAATGCCTACTGCACTGCTATTTTGCGAAAAGATGACTGATTTTTGCCTGCTATCTAATCCACTACAAGCCCTGAGGTCAGCGGTCTCTACATTATGGTCTGTTGAATTTCTACCCGTCTCAATCATTGCACGTTCACTCCACAGACACAACATGTCTCCTTACAGCCTCTCCTAACAACACACATCCACACTGTCAGCTCACCCTAATTCCTCTTACTTTACTGATCACTGTGGCATTATCCACTTTGTAATAGCTAGTCATATTCCTAACATCACTTATTATAGGTTCATAGGTGGGTACTAGGCTATCTGCCCGAAGGCATTTATAAGCCTAGCCAGAATGTGTTGGCTTTCACCGCCCCCTTAGATTAGTTCCCTGTGCCTCTGTCCAGCAGAGCCACTGAAGTGATCCCCGAGGTAACCCTTCTGTGTCCCATCCACTCGTCTAGGATTTCTTTTGAAGAGTGTTAGCGAGGAGCTCTGCCTAATGTAGATAGGGATCTTGTTCCAAAGCATGGGAAGTCTCTGGGACAGGAATCTATCCCTCCAGCATGTCCTATTTATTGTTGTGGTGAGGTTTAGATCCCTAGAGCATGTGGCTCGAGGGGATAAGGTTTTCTTTAGGTGAAGCATGTCCATCAATTCTGGGTTGGACATGGCGTTGTATGTCAGGCAGAGATCACCTCTGAGTAGGTGGTATGCAACAGAGTACAACTGGAGTTTCTTCAGTCGAGCTGCATAGGGCATCTGTTTGAGGCCATTGATCCACTTGGTGAAGTACGTCTGTGGTCTTTCCAGCTGTTGCAGGTGTTTTGTAATGAACATCCCAAATGGGGCATTGTACTCTATGATGGGTCTGATGAGTAGAGGGCCACAATGACCTCTTTTGATCTGGATGCGAACCCCTTTGTGATTAGGTGGGCCACGTAGAAAAATTTTCTAACCACTTTGGCAATGTGGTTATCAAAGGTGAGATTACTATCTACTTGGGTCCCCAGATCCCTTATTACATCTTCCATATATAGGGGACTACCACCTATGTGGTAGTTTGTGGGTACTTTGTTTGTTCCAAAGGGGATGACTATGCACATTTTGTCATTTAGCGTGAGGCTATGATTTTGACACCAGGTATCCGTCTCAGTGAGACCCTTTTGGAGGATGTCTGTGTCAGCCAGAGAGTTAATTATAGCCCCTAGTGTGCAGTCATCTGTGAACTTGGTCAGCCATAGTCCTCCTGTGTTTGCCTGTACCTCTGCGAAGTATATGCCGAACAGGAGGGTTCCTAGG
This sequence comes from Protopterus annectens, assembly GCF_019279795.1. Taxonomy (NCBI): domain Eukaryota; kingdom Metazoa; phylum Chordata; order Ceratodontiformes; family Protopteridae; genus Protopterus; species Protopterus annectens. Next base: position 241,670,699 of record NC_056729.1, on the reverse strand, counting down.
ACTAAGCCATGAGGAATGCCACTTGTAACCGGTTTAGAGTCGGATCTAGCTCATGCAACTCTCATCATGTGGGTTCTGTCTGTGAGCCGTGGCAACCCATCTTGTGATGTAGTGGTTTATGTTCAGGCTGGTGAGCTTGTCTATAATACTAGAATAGGGAATGATGTCGAAGGCCTTAGCGAGGTCAAGGTAGGCTGTGTGTACTACCTTTCCCTTGTCTATAGCCTTGGTAACTGTCTCAAAGAAGTCCACCAGGTTTAGGAGGCATGATCTGCTCTTAACAAAGCCAAAATGGGTAGGGTCAAGTGTTTGGAGGTTCCCAATGTCTCCCTAATGAGTTCCATGATGATGCGCTCCATAGCCTTGCAGACCAAGCTAGTCGGGCGTATAGGGCAATAGTTCCCTGGGGCTGTTGTGGCTCCACATTTGTGGAGTAGAATAACCATTGCTGTGCACCACTCTATGGGTGTGTAGCCTGTGGAGAGGCTGAGTCTGAACACTGTGTTTAGGTGAGGGGTTAGTTTGTCTTTGAGCTTGTGTAGGACACAGCCTGGGACACCATCCGGTCCCATTGATGCTGTGTTTTTGGCTTTGGAGAGGGCTATTTTAACCTGAGTGTCTGTGATTTCAGGGACTTTGCATTATTTTGATATGGTTATGAGCCCATTGGGGGTGAGAGGGGGGTGAAGTTTGTGCTGAACCTGTCTGCCAGGATGTTGGCGATATCGGTCGCTTCAGTGTATTTTGTGCCATTCTGAACTAACTCCGAGCAGATCTGAGCATTGCCACTTAGATTATTGACATAGCTAAAGAATGCCTTGTGGTTATCTTTGGAGTCCTTGGCAATTTTTCTTTCAAAGCTCGCCTTGGATGATTTTATGAGGGATCATAGTTTCCTTCTGATACTGATCAGGGATGTCTTTCCTTCTTGAGATTCTACTCTCTTCTGTACTAGTTTCCTCCTTCTATTGTATAGCTTGTTTATGGCAGGAGTACACCAGACTGGTTTCCTTTTCTTGGAGGAATGAGTCTTGGTTTTGCTTGGGATGGCATGATCCATGCATTCTTGTAGCTGCAGCACACTTGGTCTGCCTGTATCATTGGAGCTCAGGATCCCCCCCCCTCCCCAGCAACTGCAACATTGCCAAATAATACCATTGCTACAGTCTAGTTTCTCCTTACAGTTATTAAAAGCAAAAGATTACACTTTTTAATAAGGATACCTACCAGACAAGTCTACATATGTGACTGGATGTTTACAATTCTTGTTATTAGCAGATTTGGTCCTTAATAGTTATGTTTTAAACATTGTGACTGGTTATTAACATTTCTTTTTTATAGCAAATGTGTTACTTTTACTACTTATTTTTTAAACATTGTTTTGGCTGGTGTGCACACCTCCAAGGACTGCTCCCCCCACCCCAGGCAACTATAACTTCATCTCTCACCACTCGGTGGCACATCTAACAATATACTTTCTGTATCTTGTCCCAAATAAATCTGCCTCAACACTGAATACTTGAAAAGTAAGGCTAATATCATTTACTTGGTGTATTTTGACCCAGATAGATTTGCCTTCCTTTGTTTTACTTATACACCAAGGCCATAAAAGTAGTGTTTCTGCAGCTATCTGCTTACACTCCCACCTTCCTGCCTCTACCTCTTCCTTGCTTTTACTTACCTTACAGCTCCAAGGCTTTCACTTCTCATACTGATTGTTTTTCTTTGCACTCTTCTGTTAGGGGGTCCAGCCTACTCCGTTTGCCATCACTATGCTTGGAGTCACTCCCCTACCCAACCCCCATTCCCACCCACCCTGAAATCACCTAGACTTATACCAACAATAACCACTCCCCTAACTTCCCCCCAATCAAGAATCACCCTCTGTCTGCCAATCTCACCTCAATTAACCAATACACCATTTGTAACACTCCTCCTTCTCCTCACACAACTTAATTGCAACTGTCCTTAATCAATCTACTCCCACCACACTACACCAACACCCCTCTGTCCCTACATCTTCATCATGCCATCCAGATAACCTAACATTTAAAAAGAATACACACCATGCCCTTTCTCCTGCCCACACTCTATACCCTACTGCTATCAGCATACTATCTAACATCCTACACTCACTTGTAGATACATGTGTATAGCCCCACACTATATTATACTAATGTCATCCAATCCTCACTATCTTGCCATCTCCTCCCAACTCTACAATCACACACTTATTGCATACTTCCCTTTCAAACATGTAGTTGTCAGCAGTACCACTAACCACTTTAGCAAACACCTTCACATACTCTCCAAATTGTCACAGAAACATGCATGTATATTATCACACATTCTCTGTAGTGGTGATATACACCCCAATCCCAGGCCACATACTGCACAACATGCCATTATAGCTACCATTACACCTCTTCCTCACATTGAAACTTCATACCTTCTCACGCTTAACATGAACCTTAGAAGCCTAGTTAACAAAATCACAGCCTTTCTTGCAGTCATTGCGCAATACTCACTAGACATTCTTATAGCAACAGAAACTTGGCTAAAACTGCATATAACAGACCCAGATATACTCCACAAGGTTGTAGCATACACAGATTAGACAGGATCAAGAGAAAGGGTGGCGGGGATGCAATTTTCTACAAAGATAACCTAAGCATAAGACTACCCACCCATCAAATACTCTTATGATAACAACTATGAAGTCCTAGTAACATGGCTCAAAGTCAACCCAAAGAAAAATATTACCATATTAGCTACTTACATACCTCCAAACAATACCCCCACTGCCATTGAGGAACTCATAGCCTGGACACACTCAAACTACACCCCTGAAACCATTACCAATGGCAACTTCAACTTAGACTGGAACACTTGGACTGATGATAACCCCTCTACCTTCATAAATCTACATGGTTTCTTGCAAACAATCTAGTTTCCCATTCAAATAGATAAACATAGCAAAAGGGAATCTATCTTAGACTGGACACTTATTAACAGGACCACACACAACTATCTCTCCGGATGTCTTCCAAATAATTTAAGTGACCATAGACCTACCTACTTAGTCTGTTATCAGTTCAAACCACCGAGAACCATAGTTTACAAAGCCATATGAAATACCAAAAACTTCTCCAACAAAGCATTCTTAGACAGGCTGAATAAATGATATGCACACCACTCCATCATCTCCAACTTGACCAAGCCATAACATACTTCAATGACACATTTCTAGCTAATCTAAATAGCTTAGCACCAACTTGTACATGTCATGCTAAAAATAAGAAATTGCCCTAGTTATCAAAAAAAAAAAACCATTAGACTTCAAAAACTAAGGGAAAAACCTGGTTTCAGTACTAGAAAACAAAAGACAATAAATCTCTGCTAGCATAACAGCAGCTCCACAATCAAACAAAAAACAACTCAAACTAGACAAAAAACATATTATACATCTATGGAAAACAAATATGAAAACAATCCCACAAAGTTCTGGCAAGCAATTAACTTGTTCCTCCACCCAGGTTAAGCTACAACCTCAGAGCCAATAACCAGTAACCAAAGTGTGAGTATTATCTCACAAATCAACACCTACTTTATAAACGCCATCCTCTTCTTAATTACAGGGAGCGATTCAACCCCTCCATCTCTTCTGCCTATTGTGGAAACTACCAACAACTCTTTTGACCGCAAGCCTGTCCCAACTAACACCATAAGAACAATGCTGAAAAACTGAAACCTTCTTCCTTAGCAGCTGACCATCTCCCCAGTGAGTACCTCAAACTTTCAGCTGATAACATAGCTCTGCCTATCTCTGTTCTGGTAAATAAGTCTATAGCAGAACAATATCTCCCCTCTACATAAAGGAAGAATATCAACAGAATTAGACAATTACAGAACCATAGCCATCCTTTCCCTTATGTCAAAATTCTGGAAAAATGTATCCACACTCAATTCCTACAATACCTGTTATCTCACAGCCTTATCTCTTCCTCCTGACATGGTTTCAAACTGAAACACAGTACCACCACAGCCCAAATTAATTTCTCTAACACCATCAACCAACTGAGAAATTCAAACCAGCAAGTAGCATCAATATTCTTAGACATATCCAAACAGCATGTAAGGAGGATACACCAAGACAATCGAAGCCAACCAAATAAACTCCAAGTAAATTCCACAGGCAATTTTATTAGAACATATAAGGTTTAGTGAGCGCTTTCACATCTCCAGGATGCTTCATCAGACTTAATTAAACAACACTATAAAACATTCTTATATAGTATTAAAAAGGCTCCTATTGGTGAGACACAGTAGGACTTAATAGTAAAACATCAGTTCATTGGTAGTCCAAAAAGTATACATAGTACTCCTTTCCTTATGAATACTGTAAAAACTTTGCAACAAATAACAAATTAACAACACATAAAAGTATGTAAAAATATATATATATCAAAACACACAGCTATATATATTAAAAATATATATACAAAAAATACATACAATAAAATAGCACATAAAACATGTGTTATATTAACGTGTGAGGGGTCTATCTGCTAAAAAAGGTCTCAAAGAAACTTTATCATTGAGACCATGACCCCTATCTGCTGCTAGCTTAATTATCCATTTTATTTCTTTCTTTTCTATATTATTTCGCATGCAGCCAAGTCTCTCTGTACTATAAATATGTTCCAAAATTAAAAAAAACTGAATGTATGTGTGCTATCTCTTTGTAGTTGGTAGTCCAAAAAGTATACATAGTACTTCTTTCCTTATAAATACTGTAAAAACATTTCTTCTGTGGTAAATATTATTAAAAGACATTGGAATATTCTACAACTTGATGAAGATATCATGAGAGTAGTAGGAGACAGACCTGCATTCAGCTATAAGAATACCAAGTCTCTGAAGAGGTTATTATGCTATGAAAATAATAGACATGATGGCATAGTCTCACAAAGGAAAGGTACACATGCATGTCGCACCTGTAATCAATGTAGCTATATTAAGAATTCCAATGAATTTATACATCCAGACACAGGGAAAAGATATGAATTTAATAGATATGCAGACTGTAAAATCATGTGTGTGGTTTATTTAAGTCAATGTAAGAAATGTCAATGTTTTTATGTAGGTATGACTACTAGAACTCTAAGGGAGCGCATTAGGGAACATATGTATGCCATTAATAAAGAAAATGAAACTAATGCTTTGGCAAATCATGCGCTACAAAGAGATAGCACACATACATTCAGTTTTTTAATTTTGGAACATATTTATAGTACAGAGAGACTTGGCTGCATGCTAAATAATATAGAAAAGAAAGAAAGAAAATGGATAATTAAGCTAGCAGCAGATAGGGGTCATGGTCTCAATGTTAAAGTTTCTTTGAAACCTTTTTTAGCAGATAGACCCCTCACATGTTAATATAACACTTATGTTTTATGTGCTATTTTATTGTATGTTTTTTTTGTATATATATTTTTAATATATGTAGCTGTGTGTTTTGTTATATATATATTTTTACATACTTTTATGTGTTGTTAATTCGTTATTTGTTGCAAAGTTTTTACAGTATTTATAAGGAAAGAAGTACTATGTATACTTTTTGGACTACCAATGAACTGATGTTTTACTATTAAGTCTTACTGTGGCTCTCCAATAGGAGCCTTTTTAGTACTATATAAGAATGTTATATAGTGTTGTTTAAGTCTGATGAAGAGTCCTAGAGACGTGAAAACGCTCACTAAACCTTATATGTTCTAATAAAATTGCCTGTGGAATTTACTTGGAGTTTATTTGGTTGGCTTCAATTGTCTTGGTGTATCCTCCTTACATGCTGTTTGGATTTTCTCTTTTTTGAGAGGATACTTAATCCTGGTTCGTGTTTTTTTGGCTCTCTTCAATTCTTAGACATATCAACAACATTTGACACTGTCCCCCATCAGAAACTCCTTAGTACTCTTGCCTCACTAAGCTTATCAAAGATTTCCCTCTCCTGGTTCCTAAGCTATCTTTCTGACAGACAACAAGCGGAATGATGGAAATCTGAACTGTTACCACTTCTGCCTGTCTCAGTCGGAGTCCCTCAAAGGCCCATACCAGAACCCCTTCTTTTCACCATCTTCTCCAATGATCAAGCTTCATCCACAAAACATAATAAAGTAGTTCGGTATGTGGACGATTCAACTTTAATCTGCTCAGTAGATACCTTACCAGATCTCCAAATAGTAGCCCAACAAGCTTTTAATGATATTAAAACATATCCAAGTAAATCATAACTTATCCTCAACCCCCAAAAGACACATTTAATGCTATTTCTAGTAGCAAACATTGACCAACCACACCTCCTTTCACCATTCTCTTGGCAAACAACACAGTCATTCAAGCAGTTGAGCATATACAACACCTTATCATGACAATCGACAATAAACTCAAATTTGACCAAAACATAGCCATCACAATTAAGAAATTTTACATCAAACTTGGCTCACTGTACAGAACCAAGCCATTCCTCACAGACAATACCAGACTAGCCATATCCAGAACTTCCTCTTCTCTACACTCCTATATGCTTCACCCTCTTTACCAACTTAAAAAAAATCAAACTTAACCAAATTGGTAACTTGCTACAACAAAATAGCCCGCTTCACAAACAACATTCCCCACCAAACCCACCACTGTATTGCTCTACATAAATTAAATTGGCTTGAGCTACCTAACCTTCTCCATCTCTACCAACTTAAATTTGCACACAATATCATCTTCCATCATGACAGTTGTCCATCCCTCAAGGAACTTGTTCCCTACTCATGCCCACGAAGTCTAAGATCTGCAGACAGAAACGCTCTCACAGTAAGCAAAGCTAACAATACTCACGGTGAAGCCCAATTCTCAAATCACATAGCCAAATTATGTAACTCTCTACACTCCCTCCAAAACACACCTGAATCTACCAATTTCAAACAACTACTAGTTGAACATTTATCCAAGAACTGGCATTGCTCCTGCACCAAACCCGACCGACAAGATATCTGTAATATACCTCTTTCAACACAATGTCTACTCTTTACCTCATTTTGCCCTCTCCTCGATGTTTATTACTACTCAAAAAAAAATATGTATATATATATATATATATATATATATATATATATCTATGCAGAGAGAGAAAGGAAATCTCATTTGTTCATAACTATTATTTAATATGTACACAGTACTAATTTTATTTTTCTCACAGTGATCTTCACTGAAATGCTTGTATGTTTTTTTCTTTTTTGAACCTGTATATACTAGAAAACTGTAATGCATACTACTTTGTATAGACTAACTAGATGATGTGTATTCTCCATCTTACTGTATGTATACTATTGCACTATTATTGTATTTTGCTTATATTTCTGTGCAGCTTTTCTCTCTGGGCCCCACTGAAAATGAGCTTCTGGCCCAGCTGGACTTTTCCTGGTAAACAAATGTAAATAAATAAATAAATATACCTAAGCAGGATATTTATTTATGCATATTATCCTTCTTTTATGTTTTATGTTGGTAATTCTATGTCTGCAGACCTCACTTCAGTGACCCTGAGAATGATGTCATTCTACAAGCCTTTAGGTAACATGGTAGCATTCTGCTTGAGAGAGGATGTGAGGATATGCCTGGAAGAAGAAAATTTGACAGCTGATAGTGGGTGATGTGAATGCTGTTGGGAGCTGCAGTAGGACATATGATCAGGTGTGTCATAGAGCCACTGACATGATTTTATCAGCCTCGTGGAGAGCAGTTGCAGTGGTCCGTGGACATATTGCTACCGGGAGGCTGCTACAGAGCCAGCAATGATACCAAATGAAGAGTTCCTGTCCACTGTCAGGGATCTAGAGAGCTCAGTGAAAGTTCACACCAGCATGTGATTAATGTTGGTGCTGATATTTCAGGGAGGACAAGTATGTTCCAGAAAAAGCTTCCAGGTAGGCTTAACCATGTCAATTGTGAAATATTTCTAGTATAGTAAAATATTGACAGCAATACTTAGGTTTCTTTACTATTTGTTTTTCTTTTTTTGGGGGGGTGTTGATACAGTTCACAACACATTATGGTTAATTGCACATGGGCTTAGGTGGATGTGTCATCCAAGTTTCTGTTACATGTATTGTTAATGAACATATAAAGGGCCAAAACTGTTTCACTCCCTGAGTTACTGTTAATTGTGATGATGGTGTCCCTGCCTTTTGCTTAATTTCTTACAGGACCATCCTTCCTAGGAACTGGGGAGTCATCTACACAAGGTAAGCAAAACATTTTTTTTTAATTTTATTTCAGTAGTGATGAGCAGTTCACTGAAATATTTATTTTTAGCAGTATGTGTGATGTGGGTGCCAGTGTATTACTGTACTGTGTGTAATAGTGGTGGCATCACTGTTAGTTTGTTAGCATGTATTGAACTGTAGTAATGTAGCTCTTAATTTCTTTTTACTGTCTTTGTTGCTTATTATCATAGGTGATCCTGACAATGGTAGAGTAGTACTCTTACCAGCTGATGTCAGAGTTTTGGCAGACTCTGATGATGATGCTGGTGGCCAAACAGAGGCACAGTCAGGGGTTGCAGAGGTTGAATTTGGCACAAAGGTTGACATTTAGTCATCCCCAGTAATTCCATCGAACACTGCCAGTAAGCCTAGGCCAACCCATTCCAGTCAGCCATCAGATATTGGACAGGTGGAAGGTGAGACATTCAATCAGGGTAATGTGGTTACTGCGGCTTCAGTGTCCATTGATTCTGGCCATAGCCACAGTGTGTACAAGGTTCAATGCAGGAGGGTTTGTTGGGGTGCTCAGAGGAGGCCTGCCGTCCATCCTCCAGCTAATCCAGATGTGTCTTCCTGCATCCCTCAACATATGTTTAGGTCCATCATGGAGGTGCAGGCACATTCCAATAGGTCATCCAGAGAAATGATTCTGGTTGCAGATGTGGCACAGGCTAACATGTGTGTCTGCCACCACCATGTTGCTGATTCAATGTTTCAGATGAATGACACATTGGAATGGGTGGTGTCTTTGATGCAACATCTGCTGGGAGGGGGATGGCATCTACATAGGCGTAGGTCAGCCACATAATCTGATATTAGCTGACACAGTCATGCTCGATCATGGTCCCATATTGGCACTACTTCTACTGCTCCATCAGAGATTGAGGTGTCCAGACCAAGATGAAGTAGGCCATGGGGTCATGGTCTTGGGCATACTTATGAGGACAGCTCATCCAGTAGACATCAATCATATTCAGGTAGCAGCAGTACATCTGATAATTGGCTTGAATGTGCCAGTGCAGCTCCTTGGGTACAACGATAATGAACTGCCACTTCTACCATACACAGCTCACACCTGTCCAACATACCAAGACACAGAGCTAGCAATGAGCTTGGCTGTTTTCTTGCAGACTCTCACACACCATTTTCATCTGGTGTGCCCATACAGACACATACACCGTTACATCATTCACTGATGAGGTTTAAAGTTCATGTTGTCTCAATGGCTACTTAATACTTTATCCAAATTTCTGCCTGTTTTTCTTTCTTACTCACACACCCTCACTTACCTTGTGAATCAGCCTAGGCTTCCTGCACCCCCCACAACATCCTGTGCAAGTTCATAGGTAGGTACTAGGCTATATGCCCAAGGGCATTTATAAGCTTAGCCAGAGTGTGTCGGCTTTTGCCGCCCCATTGATTAATTAACTGAGCCTCTGTCAAGCAGAATCAATGAAGTGATACCAGGGGTGTATTTTCTGTTACCCATCCACTCGTCAAGTTTCTCTTGAAGAGTGTTAGTGAGGGGATCTTCCTAATGTAGTTAGGAATTTTGTTCCAAAGCATGGGGAGTCTCTGTGACAGGAATCTATCCCTCCAGCATGTTTTATTTATTGTTGTGGCGAGGTTTAGCTCACTAGAGCATGTGGCTCACAGTGACTTGGATTTCTTTAGGTGGAGCATATCCATCAATACTGAGTTGGACATGGCTTTGTAAGTCAAGCAGAGATCACCTCTGAGTAAGCGATATGCCACTGAATACAGCTGGAGTTTTTTTCAGTCGGGCTGCATAGGACATATGTTTGAGGCCAGTAATCCTCTTGGTGAGGTGCTTTTTTGGTCTTTACAGCTGTTGGAAGTGTCTTGTGAGGTACATCCCAAATGGGGCATTGTACTCTATGATGGGTCTAATGTGTGACCAGTAGAGGGGCACTATAACCTCTTTATTTCTAGATGAAAACCCTTTAGTAATTAGATGGGCCACATAGAAGGAGTTCCTAACTACTTTGGCAATATGATTGTCAAAGGAGAGATTACTATCTACCTGGGTCCCCAGATCTCTTATTACCTCTTGTGTATTAAGGGGGCTGCCACCTGTGTGGTAATTCGTGGGTGTTTTGTTTTTCCCATTTTTGTTTTCCATCTTTTGGATTCAGGGATACATAAGCTTGATGCTCATGGTGCACAGCTGGCTTAGTGCTTAGAATATCTGTATTTGTGATGCTGTTTTCCTAACTGTACTGTTTTTTACAGGTTTTTGTAATGTGTACATGCCTGCTACACTCATACAACAAAAAAGGTGGACCAAGCCATAAAAAAGTGGGACAAAGGCTGAACAACTGGGAGACTATTTAAATATTTTGGTCTTACAAAGTTAGAGACAGTTGATAGAATCAGTTTTTGCATCAGTATTTTTAAAATGTTTCTGTCTGGATATGAAATCCAAAACTGAAATGTGTGTCATTAATTTCTGACATCTCTCTTTATTAATTTGCCAGTACAAAAGTATGAGGGCAAACTGAGGACATGCGGTGATCATCATTACTTTGAGAGGTATGAATGTGTGAATCTTTGATGCCTGAGGCCTATTACCTGATGGAGGACACAGGTATTCACATAAGTTAATGTTATTAAGAAGCTGCAGCTGATAAACGTTAAGCTGCTTGTTTTAATAACACTTGCTTTTCATACAAACACGGTCCAGACTTCCTCAGACAAACAATAGCATTTAAAACTAGTACATTAAAATACTAATCCAGCACATCACATGACATAAAAAGCCCTATCCGGACTCCATTAAGAGTGTTTGTCAGCTTGGTGTTTCTTCTTTTTGTTTTATAAGTCAATGTTGTCACATTTTGAAGTCATTGCTGTAAAAATCAATCACCTTTTACTTACTTACATTACCAAGTAACATTATTCAAGGCTATGCCATTCATTTGTATTTTTACACATATTTTGTTCTATTCCAGGTTCAGCACTTCCTTTGTAAATCCAGCAGTTGCAGCAGTTTTAGTTCAGGGCTGACTCTGTCTGATGCTTGCAGTATACAGCCATTACATGGGTAGGTAAAGCTTATGAGCTTTGCTTGGCATCAATGTTACTATAGGTATGTGTGTAGGATGAAGGTTTTAGCCCCTAATGTGGTAAGTGAGTGTGCTATGCATTGCCTGTTTGCCAATATGAGGACATACTGAGCATGCCTACATCTGCCTACACCCACAACAGCTGCTGGGCTCTGTGTAGAAACTGCCATTCGCGGTTTTGGGTCTCCTCAACTCCTCAACTGCATGTGGCTGTGGTGACCTTGCCAGTGGTGGTGGAATGTGCGACCCTTCCCTTTCTTTATCCTGCTGAAGCTGTTTTCTCAGGAAGATGTTGTGAAGCATGGTACAGAACAATGAAGATTTCACTACATGTACGTGGATCACACTGCAGAGCTCCCCAGATATATCTAGGCACCAGAACTATGACTTCAGCAGCCAAAACACATAATGTGTGATATTTCTGGTTTGAACATGTTCCTCATTATGGCATTTTCAGTGGGTGTGTGTGCATTTCTGAAGTGTGTCATCTGCATCTGTTCCAGTGCATAACCTGCTTCCCCAGTAAATGACGTTATGAGATGTCACCCCTAGTTAACACCTGATGCAGTTTAGAGTTGTGCCAAGTATCTGAGTTGTGGTAATTGCCTGGATTGCCAGCACACACATTCAAAATGAATCCCTTAGTGTTATTCACAACATGGTAGTTAATGGAGTAGAAGCCCTTTCTATTTATGTAGACTGTTTCCTGTTCCCCAGGTGGTGCTTTGATTTCTATATGTGTACAATCTATGGCACCCAGCACTTCAGGGTAGTGTGCTACATGGTAGAACTCCTGCATATTTGTGGTCCTGTTCTAAGGTGTACGAGGAAAATATGTATGGTCACAGGCATGTTGTAGCAAAGCATTCAGGAACTGATGGAGGATCCCAGATGCTGATGCTTGTGACACCTCCAGCATGTCCCCTCATGGTCTCTGAAAGGTTCCCATAGTTAATATTCTAAATGCTACACATATCTTTGTCTCCACCCATATTGGTTCCTCTTGGCCTGAGTTGAAGACGACAGAGGTTGCAGAGATCCTGTAGTGTGCCTCTGTCCACCCTATAGCATTCTGCAACTTTCACTTCATGCAGATTTTGATAAGTTAAATGGGGTCTATATTACATGATCGAAGCTTTAGGTAGTCAAATACCTAAAGCTCGATCACTAAATGTCAAAGACCCAAAACCGCGAATGGCAGTTTCTACACAGGGAAACAATTTGTCTGGTCATTATGCGGATTTTGCCCTTTCTACAATGTTGACCGATCTCGGAGTTGTAATATCTAGTTGGGCGGTGGGGGTCACAGCCCCCCACATTAGGGGATGTGGGAGTGAAGCCCCCACTTGATTTGTGTTTAATGTTTTTTTTTGTTTTTTTTTGGGACAACAGCATTGTTCCCTTTGTGGAAACTGTCTTTCGCAGTTTTGGGATTTCGACATATAGTGATCGAGCTTTAGTTATTCGATTAACTAAATGTTCAGTCATGTAATATAGCCCCGTTAAATGGGATTTGAAAACTCTTGTCCTTTTTGGCAGTGGGCTATTAGCAGCAGCAGCAACAGCATACACTTCAGCCTATTGCACATACACATGAATTAAAGTAACAGCAGTCCCTAACATTGTTTCTGTGTAGACTCCTTTACATGGCTGTATTCCAGTAGGTTTTGAAATTTGCAGGGAAAACCAGCACTGAGTCTACATGAATGCTTTATAGAATGTTGAATAGCTCCTCCATCTTTTATTGGTTAATTAGCATACAGTTCAGCTGCTTATGCTATAATTAGAATGCCACAGTGTTTACCATGTTTGCTTGGCTCTACATGCCATGTAGACCCACTTACTGAATACAATATGGTGCACTATCATATGAGCATCGTGCCATGATAGGCACATGGTCTTACCAGACTGTGTAGGGTTTATTTAATCTGCTCATTATCTTTAATGCCTAGTTGCAAATTTTCTTTAACTTGGCCTGGTACCTTCATTATTAGTAAAAGTAAACGTGACTAAGGATTTAGCCCTGTCGTGTGCTTCTGTTTACGCTTACTGATCTCTCTTTCTCATACCTCTCAACCTCCAGATCAGAGAATCGGGGACAAAGACCTTAAAAACAGGTACAGTCATGGACACCTAATTAGCATAATACATGCATATTTAAATAAGTACATTAATGGACATGCCCACCCATTCATTCAGTTACACAAAGACAGGGCATCATTTTAAGTATTTTTTTTATTAGAGAATTATATACATAGACATGCTCAAAATAGAGGATTATTCATATTTTTCAGAAAACTGCGTAAAACTAAAGTACAGTAATACATGCTCCCTCCCCTCACACATACCCTTAAAGACAGATGCTTAAACATTTGAAAAACACAGATGCTTCATATGGAACAGAAGCAATACATGAAATAAGGCAAATACATTCAGACTACTGATTCAACTTCACATCTTGGCAGGCAGAGGTGGTTTCTGCAGCTGATGGCATGGAGGAATGTTCTTTGTTGTAAGCCGCTGTAGCTTTTCTTGCTGCTTCCAGCATGTCCTTAGGATGTTTTACACAGTAGCAGTCATTGTCCTCGTTCATCTTTATTACTAATAGTTTAATTTTTTTGGACCAAGTGACTGTCTGAGCTCTGTTTTTACTTTGTGAACCATGCAAAATGCCAGTTCTGCTTCACTGTTTGACTGCAGCAAGCAGAGAACACTTTGCACTAGCTTTTGAAATGCTGGGCGGTCTTGTACTGGAGGGCACCCAAGCACCATGGACCAGTACTCAGTCATCTGATATACTGAAAACTCATCAATCAGTTTCCATCACTTCATTCGTGAACTGCAAGAACCAAAATGAGTGCCAGTATCTGCTATAACAGTTGAAGAAAGCTGCAATTTCATAGCTGGATCCAATAATATGGCCATGTTCTGTAGCAGGGGATCTTTTGCAGGGAAATGGAAATGCTTTTTCATTTTTAATAAGATTGCAGAGAAAAATTGCTTGGCTCTCTTCTGCTCTACTGTATTACTCCAATATCATCTGAATTGTTGTCCAAATATGTTCCGGCATCATGATCAATACAAATTTCACTGTCTTGTTGCCTGCACTTCAACAATTTCCTCAATAGTATTTATGCTGCCCAAAAACTGCCTTGCAATTGGTGGATTGAGTACCCTACTAGCATATGCTTGCAGTACTTTCTGGATGTCATTATACAATGTGAGCAATTTGCATTCCCCGCTTTGCATTTACACATTGAAGTTATGCAGTGCAATACTGCAGGAAGAAGAATAGGTTCATAGGTTCATAGGTAGGTACTAGGCTATCTGCCCGAAGGCATTTATAAGCCTAGCCGGAATGTGTTGGCTTTCGCCGCCCATTTAGATTAGTTCTCTGTGCCTCTGTCCAGCAGAGCCATTGAAGTGATCCCTGGGGTAAACTTTCTGTTTCCCATCCACTCGTCAAGGTTTCTCTTGAAGAGGGTTAGCGAGGAGCTCTGCCTAATGTAGATTGGAATCTTGTTCCAGAACATGGGAAGTCTCTGGGACAGGAATCTATCCCTCCAGCATGTCCTATTTATTGTTGTGTTGAGTTTTAGATCCCTGAAGTGTGTGGCTCGAGGGGATATGGTTTTCTTTAGGTGGAGCATGTCCATCAATTCTAGGTTAGACATGGCCTTGTATGTCAGGCAGAGATCACCTCTGAGTTGGCAGTATGCAGCTGAGTACAGCTGGAGTTTCTTCAGTAGAGCTGCATAGGGCATCTGCTTGAGGCCAGTGATCCTTTTGGTGAGGTACTTCTGTGGTCTTTCCAGTTGTTCAGGTGTCTTGTAAGGTACATCCCAAATGGGGCATTGTACTCTATGATGGATCTGATGGGTGATGTGTAGAGGGGCCCAATGACCTCTTTCGATTTGGATGCAAACCCATTTGTGATTAGGTGGGCCACATAGAAGGATTTTCTAACCACTTTGGCAATGTGATTATCAAAGGAGAGGTTGCTATCTAATTGGGTCCCCATATTCCTTATTATGTCTTCCATATTCAGGGAGCTATCACCTATGTGGTAGTTTGTGGGCACTTTGTTTTTTTCCAAAGGGGATGACTATGCACTTTTTGGCATTTAGCTTAAGGTCATGGTTTTGACACCAGGTATCTGTCTCAGTGAGATCCTTTTTGAGGATGTCTGTGTCAGCTGGAGAGTCAATTATAGCCCCTAGTTTGCAGTCGTCTCTGAACTTGGTCAGCCATAGTCCTCCTGTGCTTGTCTGTACCTCTGAGAAGTATATGCCGAACAGGAGGGGTCCTAGGACTGAGCCCTGGGGAACGCCACTTGTAACTGGTTTAGAGTCAGACCTAGCTCCCACAACTCTTACCATGTGGGTTCTGTCCGTGAGCCAGTTGGCAACCCATCTCGTGACGTAGGGGTTTATGTTCAGGCTGGTGAGCTTGTCTGTAATACCTGAGTGGGGAATGGTGTCGAAGACCTTTGCGAGGTCTAGGTAGGCTGTGTGGACCATCTTTCCTTCATCTATAGCCTTGGTAACTGTGTCAAAGAAGTCCACCTGGTTTAGGAGGCATGATCTGCCCTTAACAAAGCCGAACTGGCTAGGGTCCAGTGTTTGGAGGTTTCCAATGTCTCTGTTAATGAGATCCAGAATGACAGGTTAATGTCATGTCTCTGCAGTCTCTGCGCTATTAGATACACTTTAAAAGACTGTGGTTCATAGGGCAAGCAGTAGGATCTCAGGGCGGGCCACAAGTTCTTTTGATGAATTTTGACAAAATCAACCATCGAGTGGGGGCATATCTGATAATTTGAGATGTTCAATATCCATGAACAGTGCAAACTCCTTCAACTTCTACTGATGCTGTGCACTGCTGGAAAAGTGACAATAAATGTCAGCTCTCAACTCCTCTACAGGTACAGACATTGCTTTTATACCACATTTAAAACATATATCTGCAATGTGGCACAAGCAGCCCGTGTTGAAAATATGTGGATTAACATTTTTTAATCTGGATAGCACAGAATTCCACTTACCAATCATGGTGGCAGCTTTGTCTGATGAATAAGCCACTATGTTGCTCACATGAATGTCACACTTTCTCAGTGTCTCCATTACACAGTCATAAATTGCTTGGCAAGTTCCACTGATACAAGCAGGCATGTCAAGGAAACAACAATTTTACCAATGCTTTGGTCAAAAAAAAAAAAAAAAGTAAAATCACAAGCAATTTGTCATCCTCCATATCTGTACTCTGTTTGAGGTATACACAGTATGCCACTTTATGGCAAACTTGTGAAACATTCCACTAATAGTTTGTCCCCATTACATCTCTTAAAATGCAAGCAGCTGTTGTTGGTCCACAGGTCATTTTTTGTACCACCTCCAAATCCATGCAGTACCTCTTCATGTACTTCAGGAAATGATCCCTAGTCATAAATGGCAAGTTGTGTTCAGCAAGTAGGCTCATAAAGGCTTACTTCAGCCTTGAATACTTTACCATTAGTTTGCTGAGTGACAAACATTTCTGTCACCTTCCACCAATCTGAATGCTTGGTGATCATCTTGTGCTTTCCAGTATCCATATGCCATTGCAGATCATTCCTTCCTCCATGTCCTACATTAATATTAGTAACACACGTCTTGCAAAATGCATAGCCTGAACCAGACTTGCTTTCCATCACCCAGTCAAAGGTGACCTTCCAGCTACTTTGGAATGTGGTCATTCATTTCTTCTTTCAGAGACAGCAGCATCATCATTGAAAAAGAGGGAGCATAATTAGAAAACGTCAAGGTAATTTACAGGTATAATGCAATGTTACACTTTTGCTTACAGTCAAACAAAGCTTGTATGATGGCAAACAGTCAAAAAACAATCTTACCCTTCTGAGCTGTTGCACTATAACAGTGTAAGAAAATTTGCTTTACACTCCCTTCTGTTGTGGCTTGTACCATGCTGTTGTGTGCTTCAGCTATGACTTTGCTTCTGAAGAAAATTTATGATTCAGAAGAAAGACGAGAATGCAACTAGAAACTTCTTAAAATCTGTGTAACTCAGTAAGACTTGAGTAACACCCAGTACCGTACAGAGTCATAAAATGTGAATAAGCATTATTACAAGTCATCAATACACATCTAAGAAAAACCTCATTATTGCAAATGATTGATAATACATCCAAGTAAAAGCTCAGTACAGCAAATAATTCATAGTGCACCCAAGTAATTGTTGAAAATGATTCATAATGTGTCAAACAAAATGCTTATTGCTAATGTTTCATAACAGACCCAAGAAAAAGTTCAATATTGCAAATGATTCATAACAAACCCAAGAGAAAGCTCAATATTGAAAATGATTCATAACAGACATAAGAAAAAGTTCAGTATTGCAAGTGATTCTTACCAGACCAAAGAAAACGTTCAATATTGCAAGTGATTCATAACAGACCTAAGAGAAAGCTCAATATTACAAGTGATCCATAATACACCCAGGAAGTGCATACAAGGAGCATGTTGGAAAACTGGCAAATCACGTATACAATATTTTGCATTAATAGTTTTATGCTTCACATTTATTTCCTGAAAAATTAAGTGTCTCACATTTAGTGAAATTATGCGTGCCTGCTAAGCAGTGCATCCTCAAACCTTTACTTACAATCTCAAGATAGCCATTGGGGACAAAAGATCTGGGGGTGAGGAGGCAAAAGGCCAAAATCACATTAGATATTTCAGTATTTCTCCTTAAACTTGGTGCATTAACAGGTTGTACAATAAAATACCTTTTCTGAAATCACTTTATAACAATCTGAGTGACATGCAGTCTCATTCAAAAAAATACTACACTTCACTCCACCAGAGCATGCCTTGCTTACTTCTTAAACACAAAATAATATAAATCAAGTCACTCAAGCATCATTCACCTAGAATCAAAACTGCAGGGTGATACCAACGCCTAACAAAGTGAACATTACCTTCAGAATGGAGTACTACAAAAGTTGTTTATGTAATTAAACTACCACTCTCTGGCCTTTCCTAAAACCTGTGACTTGGGGGGAAAAGATGGTGAATTACAGTTAAAATGACAATTATAGACTTATTTTGCTTTAGAATAAGTATCAGTTTACATTTTCTTATTTAATCAGTTCCAAACCATTTAAAACAAACCAGAAAATGCCACTAAGTATGAAATCACAGAAATATTTCAGCAAGAACAAATATGGCAAAAATGTTTTCCCCATTCGATGAACTTCTTTAAATATAATGCATTCAAACAATGGCAATAATTAAAGTTAACAGCCTTCTTTTGCTTCAGAAAACATTAAGTCACATTTTTATTCTGTCTCTCCAAAATTCCCACACAGCATTCTTAGGGAACCCCTTATTTTCAGCACTGAGTGCAATTTCTATACATTGGCAAGCCAAGTAACTGAGTTCTGTTATTCCTACTGTGAAAATGGCAATAACAACATTTCACTAAGAAACAGTTTGGTTGTATTTGTAATATTCTTCAGCCTTTCCTAATACTGTAGATGTAATGACTAATGTTCATATATACCAATATGGGTTTCTTCCTAATGGCCCTTGGCTACTACAGATGTTGTACTATCGACAGTACTGGCTAATATTTACATCAGTATGGATCAAATTATTATTTGGAGAGGACATACAACACAGATATACATTGCTACCAAACTGGTGACTTACAATATGAGAATACCACTAAATGCACATATACCTCTCAACCTTTTAGCACAAAATATGTAGAAAGCCAAAAATAATGGGGTGGGCAAGACCCCCAAAATAGGGACAAATTCTAAATATTGCTTTTATAAAGTTGCTAGAAGAAAAGGTCTTGTTACCATTCATTTTCTGAAGGATATGCAGTCTGAAACTCGAATGCCTGTCATTAGTGAATTTAGTCCTCGATAATTTTTCACAAAAATCCATAAAACCACAAATTTGATAAGGAACAGACCAAAAATATGAGGCAAAAACCTGGACATGAAAATCTGCACAGATGAAAGGTATCATTTAAGGATATAAAGATTTGAATTCTGTCTTCTGACCAGCAAGGCATAGAATAGTAAGTGGGTGTACACCAGAATATAAATCATTTAGCAATACCAGAGACTGCATCACAATGAACTGACAGCCAGTAACCTGACTTTAGCACATTAATAACTACAGTTTATCAACAACCACATCGAAAGTAACCAGTAAAGATGCCTGCCAGCTGCTACCAAAATCACAATTAAGATAAAGAAACAACTACTGGAAGCTGAAAGACATAATCCATTACATTTCACTGAAAAGTGAATAAGCTAGCCAGTGGAAACAGTAAATGAGCTGGAAAATATAGTGGTAGTGATCAGAGCTAGATAAAATTAAATAAATTAAAAGTAATGACTTTGTTTGCAACACTTTTCAGGTAATGTAGGTAACTGGAGGGAGTGTATACCCTTGTTAAGGCACCAGTTTTGCAGTTCATAAGTATGCATGAACAATGACAGTCATTTTGCTGTCAGTGTAGCTCTTACACGAATGTACAAACAATGGTATCTCAGCTTTCCCTGATATTTAAGGATGATCCTGATTCTGATTCAGATTTTACCCTGCCCGTTTTAATCCAGTGTAAAACTGATAAATATAATTCTTCACCTTTTCTCCAAAGATTAAGTAAATAATAACAATAATTAAGAGGTGTAGACTTGTATTAATTCACATACTCTTATTATGTCAGCATCTCAAGTACAAAAGAGTATTAACATTTTAAAAGGAATATTCCTGATTGCATCTGACTATTCTATTTCTGGATTTGTCTCTAATTTTGCTAAGTTTTATCCCTGATTCATTTGAGAGGTTTGTGTATGCACAATTCACAGGTAAAATAACTTGGAGGCAGAATTAAGCACATTGCACATCCCCAGTCCCTGCACTGAGCACCTTTTGCCTTGCTATATTCTTCTTTATTGCTCAACACATCGAACTGTACTCTTTAAATATTTAAAGCGACCAGTAGACCCTTAATAATACTTAAGAAAAGAAAACCAAAGTGAACATGCAAGACTTATCCACTAACCAGTATTTTGTTCAGCAAACCCATTGAGTAAGCACACACAAAAAAAAAAAAAAGCTAGTAGCTGGCAGAGGGCAACGACTCTCCATGCACTCCTCATGCATTTTAAAAGGCAGAAAACTGGCCTCAGCCCCTGCTCATAACCTCCATTTTAGAAGAACTTAAAAATTAGAACTTTCCTGTAAAATAAAGTACCAGAAAAAAAATATATAAATAAAATCCTCAATTGCAGTTGCACTCACTGACAGGGAACAGGAACCTCAGCTCAGACCTGCTGGAGAACAATTAACTCCACACCAACAAGGCAAGCTGTTGGAAGCTACACAGTTAAATTCTCTCTCTAGCTCGATCAATGGCCAGTCACGACTCAGTCCAGAACTCCAGGTGCACCACTTGTCTCTCAGTCTCTCCCTTTACTCCATCAACACAGATGATAAGTCTTTCCAGTCCACAGCAGTCTGTATTCAATGCTGATATCTCCAGGCCACTCTAGTTCCACTGTGACCATTACCCTTCACCATGCCGATGCCTTGATATGCGGATTGAGAGGACCTAATTGAGCACTTCAGCCATACCAGGTCCACTGCAGCTGCATCTGCACAACACAGGAAATGAAGCAGGCCAATTGCATGCAAAATATGTGCAGTAAAGCAGTGATGTGATTGGCTGAGACATCTACAGTCAGAACAGAGCTTGCTTTATTGTAAATCTTGGGCATACTTGCACCCAAATCGGGCACTCAGGAAAGTAAACTTATTTAAACTTAAAAACGGGTGCTCCCAGTTCATTCCGTATGATTGAGAGCTATGATCTCTCTCTCTCTCTCACTCATTTCATTTTTGTCCACCCATTACACTGAAATACAATGCAAAAATATGAAGTTGGTAATAACAGTTTCTGCCTAGGCTGACCTCATTTAAATCCCTTTCTAGAAACTCCAATCCAGACTCACTGTAACAAAAGTTTTTTTGACATTATGTAGAACTACACCTGACTTTCTTCTACCCTTCAATTTCATGCCCTATAAAAGTCTAACAGAAAGTACCACTGATCTTTGGACCTATAAACTTTCTCAAAGCCTACATTTTCTTTTCTTACCACTTTAGGGGGTAACATTATCTGACTCGACTACAAGCATTATTCATAAATGCTAGCATCCACATTTGTCAATGAAATTGATCTATAATTTGAAGGATCTTCCCTATGCTGTGTCCCTTTCACTATATCTTTTGTGAATATCTTTCCCCACAAGGGAGAAAATGTCCTCTCTTGCAGTATCGTATTATATACCATTGCCATGTACTGGACTATTTGTTGTCCTGCTGCCATATAATAATCTTCCAGATAACACCTCCCTTATGATTCACTCTTCTTCCTCTGTCTAATAATAATAATATGTACTTGATTTGATGTTATTTCCCTATTTTATAAACTGCTTCTTCCTCAAAATGCATTATAAAAATGCAAGTATCTGTCTTATGTACATCAAAAGCAATCTCTTACCCATCCTTTATTATTTAAACAGTATTCTCTGCCATTCCCCTTTTTATATTTCAGTTTTGTATAGCATACTCTGTCATTCTGAGCCTAATAGGTGAGTATAGGAAAGTAACATCATATGTGTTAGGTTTACTAGTAGATGTTCGAAGCGAACTCCATCGACTGCACTTTTGTTGAACACAGAAGTTCGAAAACAGTAATATTGTACACCAAAAGCCAACCTAGGAACGGTTTTAACATGGGTCAAGATAGGTGTTCAGTGTTATTGCCGAACTAGAAACCTCTCCCCCATCTCGACCCATGTTAAAACCCATTCCTAGGTTGGCTTTTGGTGCTCGATATTACCGGTTTTGAACTTCCGTGTTCGACTAAAGTGCAGTTGACGGAGTTCGCTTTGAGCATCTAATAGTAAACCCTGTGTTATTGCTGCAAATAGTAAACAATGAAGTGGTCATATTATGTAAAGCAGAAAGATGGGGCATAAGACAAATTTACTTATTTAGTTAGTTATATTTGTGTACCAGGTTAGTGCACAAATCAGTATTGACAAAATTCAGGCTAATTGCAAATAAAACTGACATATGATAAGAGTAAAGACAAATGTGATTGTGATGTTAACAACTATAGAGAGCTAAGACGAAAATGGTGCTGTGATCAGCTATCCACATGAATAATAAACTGTCATATTTTATATTAAAACAAAAGATGAATAGAATAAGTATATGCTAGTTACTTGCCTATTACAGTATCTGGCTTGAATTTCTAACATTAAACCACAGAATACAATAAGATCATTATATTAGTAGAATATAGTGTTTATGCGAAATTCATACAATTTCATTAGAGTATGTTAAAGGGGGAAATTTTGCATAATGTGTTTATCTTTCACTGGTATGGGGGGCTTATGGGAATTGCAGCATCTGCTGATATCAGATCAACATTCTTTACAGCCTCAGGCTTTAATTACAGTCTGTAATTCTTTGTTTCCTTTCTGACTCTGTAGTACCTTGTACAGATCTGTGCACTGATATTAGTGTTGCCACACAATTGTTAATAATGCTTCCCTATTCCTACATGTTTCTGATATAGTAGCTAATAACTTCTGAATTTATATTTCAGGATATTAAAATACAGCATTATTGAGTTTTCTATAAGCTACTTTTGAAAAATGAGAGTGATTTTACTTTAAATTGTTATAATATTCATAGCAGCTAAGACTGGTTAGCTGATATAAATAAATTCAGTGTTAAATTGGCTGAATCTGATTTTGCAAAGCACTTTCACTCTAAGTGGCTGGTAAAAATCTGAATCATGTATGTTCTCAGATAATTATCATTTATATCTAAATGTATCAGTTTACATATCTGTCAACCTCTTAGACCACAAAACCTGGACAACGCCTAAAATGATGGGACAAATAGGGATATATTTTAAATATTGCTCTTACAAACTTAGAAAGTTGATAGAATAATTGGTTTTACATTAGCATGAATTTTTCAAAGGATGTGAAGTCTTAAACTCAAATATTTGTTGTTATTTCATGACTCCAATCCTCGGCTGTTTGCCAGAAAGGGACAGATATTATGAGAAACACACCAAAAATATGAGGCAGAAATCTAGACATTATGTGAAACCTGTACAGTTGAGAGGTATGATCAGTTACTGAACCGAGTATAGAGCACCTAGTCAAACTGACAACTAAAGGTAAACAATGGCTGTGTCTGATCAACAAATAAATAGTGATGTGCATTTAATTATTTTCCTTCTGGAGATGAATTAAAATGTAGAATACTACTACTATCACATCATTGCTATTGATTATTCTGTGTTAAACCCTCAAGTCAACATGGATCTGTAACAGATCTGTGCAGTTTGCTTTAGTCTGAAATGTCTGCTGCTGCTTCTGATTAAAATAACATAACACAGATTCCCAATGTTTCAAATGAGGCCACACAGTGATGCAGTGATTGCTGAGGTTGCCACATAGTTCTTGGCAATCCAAATTGATTGCTAGCATGGGTGACTTCTGTATGCGGAGTCTATCACATGGGTGACTTCTGTATGTGGAGTCTATCAGAGGTGCCTTCTCTGAGCTCTACCATTTTCTCTGACTTCTTAAAGGTGTACAACAGAAGCAATGGGAAAGATTTTAAATTGCTCCTTGGTGTAGGTACAGTGTGTGTGTGTGTGTGTGTGTGTGTGTGTGTGTGTGTGTGTGTGTGTGCGTGTGTGTGTGTGTGTGTGTGTGTGTGTGTGTGTGTGTGTGGTGTGTGTGTGTGTGTGTGTGTGTGTGTGTGTGTGTGTGTGTGTGTGTGTGTGTGTGTGTGTGTTTGTGTGTGTGTGTGTGAGAGAGAGAGAGAGAACAGGAGTGAGTGTGAGAACAGGAGTGTGTGTTTGTGAGATAAAGTGAGAGAGCAAGACTAGTGAAAGTACATTATCATGACCATTATACCTTTCACTTGACTAGCCAGACATCAGAGATGTACACAGTTAACAAATGGCTGTACATCGGAGTATGAAAGCTGACATTAAACAGTCACTAATCTAGCTTGCTGAGAGGCACAGTGGAACTGCAAGTTGTACTGCTGCTGTACAGTAACAGGTTCTCCAGTTCAATTCTTGTCTGCCTTCTCTGCAGAGTATGCATGCTCACCTGTGTCACTTGCACTTTCCCCAGGCTATGTGGTTTCCTCCAGCCTCCTCATGATATGCAATAGATGAACTGGAATTCTGCAAACTTGCCTGTTTGAGAACAGGTAATATGTGAATCTGAATGTGTGCATGCTTTATTATGGCCTACTGCCCTGTCCAGGATGTCTAGTAACTCCTGGGGCAAGCTATATCATGCTGTGTAAAGGTGAAGTGGATTAATAGAAAAACATGTTCATTTAATGATCTAACATGTCAGAGACTTTGTCAGAGAGTGTGTGTGTGTGTGTGTGTGTGTGTGTGTGTGTGTGGGGGGTCTGTAGCAGAATAACAAAAGCACATATGTGTGACTACATAAAAGTCAACACACAATACGTGAAACCTTTATATAGTGAACGGCCACACACCCCCTAAATAAATATGCCAACTCCAAGAGCACACTATAGCGAAGGAAAGGGCAACTCTGTGTAGTTGGCCAACTACCTCCTTGCCCTGTGATATATTCATTGAATTGCTTAAATGTGGTCGGTGAATATGTGTCACTCTTTATGTATTCCATCAGAAGCCATTTTGTGCTTCTGATATAGACTCGTGTGTGTGTGTGTGTGTGTGTGTGTGTGTGTGTGTGTGTGTGTGTGTGTGTGTGTGTGTGTTGGAGATGCACCAGGATGGAATAATATCCATGTATTAAAATGTTTACATTTTTTCATTTGTAATATCCACATATTAAATGTTTAGATTTTTTATCTGTTGACTGTTTATGTGACTTTTTCATTGTCAATGAAGCCTACTGCGTATTCTACAGTGACACAATGTGTGTGAAGAGGAGATCAAACTAGTGTCTGTGATACTTTATGAACACGTTGAAGAAATGACCAATTATTTGACTTAGAGAGTGGTGCTTTTAATTATAATTTAACACCATCCTTATTACCAATACCTTCAGATCATGTGTGGCCAATCTTTCGCTGGTGGCAGCACTTTCATAATGCATCACTTTTGCCAGAAGTACCTAGTATAAAAAATTTACATAAACAGGTAATTTGATATTAAGGTGTGTCTACATGTGTGGAGCACATGTAAAGAAAATTAGTGGTATTTTCATACAATGAAAATATGAGCCTTTTTAGAGGACTAGTCTAACATTGCTGTAAGGATATTTAGTTTTGCATGTTGAGGAACATACAAAACACACTTTAATTGTGTGGTAAAACCATGCACCACACAGGCTTATATGCATTATTATCTGGTGCATTATGTTCATTTTCATGAAATCATCACTTTAGGTTCACAAGATTTCACCTCATTTTGTTAATAATTCTCACCATCTATGTACTGTCCAAAGAAGCACATATATTCCATACTTGAATTATACACAGTACAAATCTAACCTTCTGTTTTCACTTGACATAATTTTTTTTAAAAAAACCAGTTTATATACTCTTTGTACTAGTTGTGAATTCCTACATAAGCTATTGACATAGCTAGGTGCACTAGAGTCATTACAAGTTCAGAAAACAAACATGATTTTACTAGAGACATCGCCCTTTCTTTTGTACTCTAATGAAATGTTTCACCACTTATTCCATCACTGTATTCAGCAAAGTAAAATCAAGTTTTCTTCATGCTGTTTTATTTCATTTTCTGTTGACTCAACCTCCACATTATCTGAAGTATTAAGCCATTTTGTGGGTTTAGATTGAGGATAGGTTATTTGTTATATATCATGGTCTTCTAGCTAGCATGGTAGTGGTCCTGGCAGGCCACTGCCATGTAAAGGTTGACCACCTTTGTTTAGATTCTTTTAACAAGTTATATGCATATTTCCCTTTGTTGTACTTGGTCAAGCACAAAACTTATAAAGTAATGACTATATTGTCACCAAATACAAATCCACACGTGGGTTGCAGCATTTTAAAGGTTCAAGAATACAACTGAAAAGTTAGTTGCAAATGACAAGATGGTAATCATAACTTTATTTAATACAAGATGTAACACTTAGTTCAGGACTTCATCAAAAATGTCATACTTGGTAAACAAACAATTTATCTACAACCTTCAAAAATAATGAGATTTTAGAATGTGCCATCTGATAATTCAATGCTTAGAAAATGGAAAACAGTGTTTTTACTAAAAAAGTAAAAAAAAAAAACATTTGGCTAGTTTTCCCAAGTGGTTGACACCCAAATACTAAGCATGCCCAGTTCAGCTTTGCTTTCTAAATCTGATGAATTCAGACACATTCAGTACTGTATGACCTATAGATATCCACATATTAACAGTTTATTTGAAATTATGACATATTAAGATATTTAAAGTGAATGGATTCAACATAAAAATGTTTTTTAATGTGAATCTTACAGGTGTCATAAAGGTCCTAAGGAGGATCTATAGTTGTTGAATTCAAATGCTGTCACATCCTCAGTTTTCTGCAGCTTTCCTTGTCTACTCTTCAGTCACATCATGGCATACTCCATCTTTTCTCATCTATTTCTTCAAAAAGAGCCATGTAGTTGTTTTACACTGTCTGTGTTGATCAGTCCCCTCCATTTTTGACTTGGAAGACTTAACCAAATTAGCTACCCATGTCAACTTATTATGAATTTATGAATTTAGTGCTACCTTTCAACCAACTTTTGTACAGCTGATTGCAATGACACTTCTACCTTTCAATCAGTCCTCTGACATCTCTATATGGCTTTGAGAAAATATAATTTGCACCTTTCCTCTGCCACCTATTTCAGCACGGGTCTATATTAGATGCACAAAAAGACTTTAGTGCGAACGCTAGCATGAGCAAAAATGCCGGGAATTGAAACTGTGATTGTGGGGTCATGTTACAGTAAGGAGTGGGATATTTGCCCTTTCCTCACTGTACTGCGACCTCGGAGTTAGACTATATAGTTAGCTGGGGGGGTGCAGCCCCCCACAATAGCAAGTTCGATTACCGGCATTTTCACTCACGTGAGCATTCATGGTAAAGTCTTTTCGGATTTATAATACAGACCCCTTCAGCACATGTATTGTTCATGGAGTACCACTTATCATATCTATTTTGCTGTGGCAGCCATTTCTATACTCTTCCCCATAATTCTCCTGGATGAGGAATACCCCATTTCACATCCATCCCAATGGATGAGATTTGTTTGTACCTGCCTCATGTAATAATTGAATCCAGTGTTTTCATAGACTTGCTTTTTCTATGGTATCTATTATCTTCCTTCTGTCTTAATGTGCCTGTGAGTTTTTCCATCTTCCTCTCAAAACATATCTGTCCTAATTTGCTGAAAAGCAGCAACAGCTAGAACATAAATTAGTTATTTTAGAGGGCCTTGTCCTTCCCACTGTCTTCTTGGATGCATCCTGTCTCTGCCTCTTTCTTTCTAACCAATGTTTTATGTCTAACCTAATTTTGACAGATTTGGGTCTTTTTGTATCACTGCATGAGTGCAGCATGTAGGGCAAAAATGGAGAAACAGTAGGTTCATCAAATTCACTCTCCCAAGCAGGGTAGTAGCTTTATCTCCACCTTTTTCAAGTTGTATTGGTCCTGGACATTTTTCTTAACATACAATATAGTCTTCAAAATTATGTCTAACACTGACACTCCTGCTCCTAATCTATAATGCATACTTATCCTTAAACTCCCATTCACCCACACCACTATATTTCTTGGCTGATTCCCAGTACCAACAGCACTACATTTTTTTCCATTAGACTGCAGACCTGATCTTCATCCAGTCTTCCAAATCCTCAAATAACCCCTTCAGTTATAAGTTTAGATTATTTGCCATGAGAATAGAGTCATTAGCAAACATTCTGAATTACAGCTTTCTGTGACTGTTTGTTTTTTGTATGCCAAGTGTTCTACGATTTTTAGGATCATAGGTTCATAGGAGATTACTAAGCCAACACCTTAATGGCCCTTACAAGCCTAGCCAATATAACCCAATTTTACCTAATATATGGTATATCCCACCAGACTGCCACCATTTAAATGTGACATCTGGCTGATACCCCACTGGACTGCCAACAATTAAATGAGACATCCCTTACTATCTTATGTCAGTAACTAAGGCATGCCAATCCTCACTACTGACTCTAATATGAGACTATCACTTAAACAGAGGTAATATTTCACAATTTCCCTTAAAAGCACAGCAGGAACACACTCTATTTCTCATGGAACTGGACTATATATCACTGTCCACACCAATTGTATTCTTATTATACACTTCAGAGCAATGTGTCTCTGTTTAAAACCTCTGATACACTCACACTCAAAGTAAATTTAAATCTCACACATCCAAACATTTCTGAGAAAGCCTGAGACATATTTTCAGCTTTGTCCCTACTCCAAAATAACACAGTAATGTTGCCACCAATCAAAGTGTCTTCGTGCTTTCTAAATGGGTGTTCAGTTATGAAAATTAAATATCAGAAATAACTGATAGCTATGACCAGAACAGCCAGGCCTTTGAGGGGACCTGGGGAGTATCAAACAGGTATAAGCACTCTTCTCTAAAAACAGACACTGGTTTCCAGCCACAATGTAAAGCAAGGAAAAATATTTAATAATAAGTAAAATGATTACAAGAATATAAATCAATAGCTTTCAATAAACACTAGAACTCAATCACTGGAAATGTGAAAATTAAACTGCCAAATAGGAGTCTAATATTCTAGAAAAACTCTTATCTTAATAACTAAGCTTTCCTAATCTAACTAAAGAATATGGTCTCTGATGTAATCTAACACACAACAGCAAGGCCAAGACAGGCTTGCAGTTTTTGGGGAGTTCCCTTTTATGGGTGTCTACTGACTGCACGACACTGTAACTGACTGTACTTCACAAACTGAGGTGTTTCACAAACTGCTCAGAAATAACTGCAGTCTCAACTGTCTGATTTTAAAAACAACAGTCAAATATTTGAAAAAGTAATTTTTTCTGTCAATCAGCTATTTAAATGATCACTTAGCAACCAGGAACATTCTAATGACAGCATTCACTGTTCAGCTGATTCTCCGCAGTACTTTAGAATGTCCATCAAAAATATACTGACTTAGAAATTATCAAAACACTGACAGATTCTTTAAACATTCTATTTACAGAGGGAAATACTCAGCATTTAAAAAACTTATTTATATTTTCACAATTAGGCATGCTGGCATACAATACAAGTTAATCTGAGAATATGCGCAATTGTCCTGCCAGACATGCTTATACAGATGACAATATTTTCATTTTCTTCACAGATTACATGGATTTATATCTATGCATTGAGTATCTTACAGATTCCCCTGTCCATAAGGGACATAGGCACTACCCTAGGTGTGAATTTGTGATTCCTCATCCATTGATCCAAACTGTGTTTGAAGAGAGCCATGGAAAGTCTCTGCTTAATGTGAATAGGAAGCCTGTTCCAAAGAAGGGGCACTCTCTGAGACACATCTGTCTCTCCAGCATGTTTTGTTTGATTCACTAAGTTTAGATTCCTAGATTGGTTGACCTTCATGCTGTTTGACTTGTGGATGTGTAGCAGCTCAATCAGGGCTGGATTTCTGAGTGTTTTGTAGGTCGGACATAGGTCACCCATTAATAATCAATAGGAGTCAAGAGTAAAGGGATAGGGCTTTTAGTCTATCCACATGGTTCATGTTGTTTACACCCTATATTTCCTTTCAGATGAGCCTCTGAGGTCACTCCAGCTGCTGTAAGTGCCTAGTCAAGTACATGTCAAATGGCACACTTTATTCAATTATTGATCTAAAGAGGGGTGAGTACAGCAGAACTATAATTTCCTTGTATCTGGATGTCATACCTTTACTTATGCATTGTGCCACATAAAAGGATTTCCTCACCACTGTGGACACATGGTAGTCAAAGTTTGGTCTACTATCTATCTGTCTACCTAGATTTCTCACTTCTGAGTCCACTTTAAGGGGCATACAATTGATGTTGTACTTTGCAGATGTATTTGATTTCCCAAAGTATATGATGATGCTTTTTTTTTGCATTTACTTTTAGTTCACAGGTATAACAGGAATTATTTGTCTGATCTGGACCCTCTTTGAGGATATCTGCATCACAGGGTGCTTCAATGATGGCCCCACCAGCTTGGAGTCATTGGCAAGCTTTGTTATCCAGAGGCCTTCCATATTTGGCTTTACTTCACAGAGATATATTCCAAACAGACATGGTCCCAGTTTTCCCTTGTTTGTTTCTCTATTACTTAAACCTTACAATCCTGGGAAAAGAATACATGTCTGTGCTGCCAATCTTCTAACAACTTCTTGTTCTCCACTATTTTTAACTCAAGGTTTCTTATGTATCATCTAGATTCAACTCTTGATTTTCTCCCCATATCTTTTTCTTTGCAATACCTTTCTAATAATGTTACATTCACTGTGTCAGAAGCAGTAACTCTTAATGACTCTTTTCTCCTTGATTGGATCATTTCATAATGTCAATTTCTATCCATCAGTTATCTACCTTGTTTCTTTCTGATACAATCCAAATCACACTGTAAAAAAAGTGCAAAAACACAAAACACAAACCAGGAAGCACAAAAGTAGAAGAAGGGTGTCCAAATACACCACAAAAGCAGGTATTTCCCAACACAGGTTTATTGAATCCAAACCAATTTAATTGGTTTGGAGTCAATAAACCCGTGTTTGGAAAGACATGCTTTGTGGTGTATTTGGACTCCCTTCTTCTACTTTTGTGCTTCCGAATCACACTGTCATAGGATCATAGGATCATAGGAAGTTACTAGGCTATTAACCCTGAGGCCCTTATAAGCCTAACCAAGAATTTAGACCATGCTCCAACAAGTCAGCACCCTATGCCATAGCCCAGCATGGACACAGGTGGAATCCCAGCATAAGTTCATAGGTTGGTACTAGGCTATTGGCCCTAGGGCCTATACAAGCCTAGTCATAACAATTCCCTGACTATTTCTTCCCACAGTATTTACTTCCCTGGACCCCTGTCTAGCAGGGCGTCTGACATGATCTCCACGGTGAATTTCCTATCTCACATCCAATCATCAAGATTCTTTTTGAAGAGGGCCAAAGAGGAGCTCTGCTTGACATGTATAGGCAGTCTATTCCAGAGTATGGGGAGTCTCTGGGTCAGAAACCTATACCTCCAGCATGTTTTGTTCATTGTGATGACAAGGTTTAGATTTCTGGAGCATGTGTCTCTGAAGGATTGGGATTTCTTTAAGTGTAGCTTGCCCAACAGCTCTGGATTTGACATGGCCTTATATGTTAAGCAGAGATCACCTCTGAGTAGACGATATGTGACAGAGTATAGGTGGAGTTTTTTTAGATGGTCAGCATAGGGCATGTGCTTTAGGCCTGTGATTCTTTTAGTGAGGTATTTCTGCAGCTTTTCTAGTTGTTGAAGATGTCTTGGGAGAGGTACATACCAAATGGGGAGTTGTATTCTATAATGGGTGTAATGAGGGATGAGTACAGTAGGACAATGACGTTCTTTTTTCTGGATGAAAAGCCCTTACTGATGAGGTGTGCCACATAGAAGGATTTCCTGACTGTTGTGTCGATGTGGTTATTGAAGATGAAACCACTGTCCACCTGTGTCCCTAAGTCTCTTATCACACTTTCAGTGTTTAGTGTACTGCCAGCTATGTGGTAATTCATGGGTACATGTTTTTTCCAAACGGGATAACTATACATTTCTTGGCATTGAGCTTGAGCCCATGGCTCTGGCACCAAGCATCTCCACATCATTTGGGGATTCAATAATGGCTCCCAGTTTGCAGTCATCTGCGAACTTTGTTAGCCAGAGTCCCTTAGCATTGGCCTGTACTTCAGAGCAGTAGATGCCACACAACAGTGGTCCCAGGACTGAACCCTGAGGTACTCCACTTGTCAATTGTCTGGAGCTGGATTTGGAGTCAGTCAATGATATTTGGGAAAAGACAATCAAAATATGCAAGTATGACTTGGCAGAATGTTATTATTTGTGTTTAATGATGGTTATGGGTTAATAATTATGTGAGCCTGCAGCATCCCATCCACATTGGGTAGCACCACTACTCTGCCTTTCCTTAAAAATTATGTATTTCTAATATTTTCTAATAGAAATGCAACCACAAAACTCCCCACTTCTAAAATTCAACTAAAAAAAATTATACCACTCAGCCTTTCCATTTTTGTACTTTTTATTGCTGTATGCCTTTTCTTCTTCTGTGACCCTTTTTTGTGTACTTTTCTCCTGGTCACCATGCAGCCTGACCAGTCAGTAATGCTGCATCTATATCTAGTATTTTCCTATTGAAAAGATAATAGACTGTCACAATGTAGCTGTCATCTAAATAGTCATATGTGTGTGTTTTCTGACCCCTGCCCCTCCTAAAGGAGGTAGCATGCCTCTGCCCAACAGTATGGCCTCATATGTCTTCTTGTGTGTGTGTGTGTGTGTGTGTGTGTGTGTGTGTGTGTGTGTGTGTGTGTGTGTGTGTGTGTGTGTGTGTGTGTTTGTTTCTGTGCACATATCCTAACCCAAATGCATGATATATGCATCTGTCTTCAGTAGGTGCTGGCAATGTAGTGGCTTGGAGTACCTCCCCTTCTGGGAAGGTTGAGATGGTATTCATCACTCAGACAAACCTTACCTCATCACCTTCTCTAGTACCTAGTTCATTAGCTGGTCGTGACCAGGACACAGTCAAGACTTTCCCCGGGATTCATGAAGCTTGTCCTAGGTGCCGGAGTAGTGTCGGCGATCTATATATGGCCGCCAAGCGATTCAGGTACGAGCTGTTTCCATGTGCAACACCAGCGTACGCCAGAGCTGTGCAGCTCCCGATGCATGTATGCTAATTACCCCATGTGCAGCAGTGTAGCATGCAAATGAAGGTATATAGTGACACATGAAGTGGTGTAGGCGTAGCATAGGCATGAAGAAATGTAAATAAACAAAAATGGTTTACATTTTGTCAAGCATAAAATCGGAGCCATGAAAGCAGACCAAACTTACATATTATAATGTTAATATATGCCAATGGCTAAATATATAGCCAATGGCATAAAAAAACATGCACAACATATAAAAAATAACATTTAATGTCATGGCCACACTAACGCAAAGTAAAACCGCAGTGCATCTGTACACAAATGGGATCACAAGGAAAATATATTTAGATGTCATAAAACTGCAATGTAACACAATCCATGATATCCCCATAATAGTCAATAGCATGCATGCTACACCACAACCATGGTGCAAGGGTTACTAAAGATCTGTGACAGTG
The DNA here is from genome assembly GCF_019279795.1 of Protopterus annectens. NCBI lineage: Eukaryota > Metazoa > Chordata > Ceratodontiformes > Protopteridae > Protopterus > Protopterus annectens. Next base: position 241,636,784 of record NC_056729.1, on the reverse strand, counting down.
TTCTGTGCAGTAACTAGGAATTAGTAGTTAATGCCATGCAAATGAGTTAAGTACTACTGAATCACAAACACCCCGCCGGCGTAAGGATGTACCACACTGCATAGCAGTACAACACCGAGGAGTGGCCTGGAGGTAAACATGACATCAAGAGAGGAGTAGCTCTGTAGCTGTAAGCACATTGGATCATTGCTAATCCGGATTGCCTGTTGCTAAGCAAAGCCGCAGGTTAAGGGTGTGGAAGTAGCCATAGCTTTGCTTAGCTGAAAGCACACAAGGTAACTGAAAGTTCATGTGAACGTGGATGAAAACGCACTCGAAACCCGGTAAACGGCTGTGAGCAACGCGCACCACAGCTGAAACAGGACGGATATGGGAAGACAATAAGGAAATTCTACAGCATGGTAATTGGAGTACAAATGAGTAATTAACACCTAGGAACTCACAGTGGGCCATAGACAACAGCTAATAAGGCTGCAAGCAGCTACCTGCAGAACAGGAAAAGGGAGGTACCGTACAGCAAAGAAAAGAGAACTGCCACAGCAGAACAAAGCAAACTTGCAGTAGATCAGCTACATAACACATTTCCCAACACAATCCTGGGTTGTGAAAGTACAAAACAAGAAAGCCAGCAGCTGGATGCATGCCTGACAATGGGAGGGGAATCTGGTTGAAAATTGAAGTAAATGGCAATAGATGAATCATGGCAGCTAAGCCTAAGTCAACACAAAAGGCCCCACAATAGCAGTACCTGCTGTAAAACCCATAATTAAGATACCCTGCAGCTGGAATAGCACAAACACATGGAATTACACCAGCATCATCCATTGCACAATAGTATAAGGTGTGAAAGCCCCACACACACACTTGTGTATTCCCAGACACTCTGCACCATTGGTGTATACAGACGGGGAACTTTTAATATGTACATGTTAGGGACCACCATGGCTTTGATTCACCAGCATGTGTTGGAGACTGACGGTGGTGTGGAGGATGATGCTGACAACCATCTCAGGCACTGGAGGAGAAGATGAGTGTTCAGACCCAGGGTAACCTACCAGGGGCTACATGATCTGGAGATATTAGAGCAGTACAGGGTGGACAGGGACATCATATAGCAACTTGTTGAGCTGTGCTGGCCACACCTCAGAGACAGACGTAAAAGAGGGGAACCCATCCCAGTGGACACAAAGGTATGTGTAAGCTTGAGAATACTAGCCACAGGTACCTTCCAAAGGCCAACTGGGGATATCATGGGGATCTCACAGGCATCAGCATCCAGGGTACTCCACCAGTTCCTGGATGCCATGTTACCACATGCCAATGAGCACATATACTTCCCTCGAATGCAGGAGGAGTTGGCCAGCAATATGCATCTCTTCCACCGTGTGACAGACTACCCGGAGGTGCTGGATGCAATAGACTTCATGCACATACACATCTACTCACCACCCAGTGAGCAGGGCAGGTGCTACATAAACCACAAGGGATACCCCTCCATCAACTGCCAAATCATCTGCAATGCCCAGGACATTATCATAGATGTGTGTGCTGGCAGCCCTGGAAGCTATCACGACTCCCACATCTGGTGTGCCTCACAGCTGCTTCAGGTATTTGCCAGGAGGAACATCCCATATGGCCACCTGGTGGGGGATGCTGGCTATGCACTGGAACCGTGGATGATGACTCTCATCAGAAATGCACACAGCCATGCAAGAACGCCATAATGAGGCACACGCCGAAACCAGAATCATCATAGAGCATGTGTTTGGGTTGCTGAAATCACAGTTCCATTGCTTGGACATACCTGGTGGAGCCTTGCAGTACTCTCCAGGCATGTGTGCCCACATCTTCATAGTATGTGCCATGCTATACAATATGATCCTGCGGAACCAGCTTCAGCAGGGACAGAATGGTGAAGGCCCTCCCAGCCTACCACCATTGCCAAGGGACTCACAGGCACAGAGGGACTCAGACCATGAACACCCTGTGCTAGCTGCAGTAGACAGACGGAGGCATGCCCAGTATGCCCATGCCTTGGCAAAGAGGGAATGTATAGCACACACACTGACAGTGTAGGCACTCATGGACTGACACCCTTCTCCACCTACACACACAGCAAACATGGATAGCACACACACACACACACACACACACACACACACACACACACACACACACACACATGACCTCCTGTAAATTGTCATGTATAGGTGGTCTACTGTGTGCATCCTACATAGGTAGCCCTCAACTATTGTACACACAACCTCCATTGGTACAAGGTAAGTCAATACCTGAAGTAAATACCTGAACAGTAACTTAAGCTATCAGCATGTGTCCATACTGTATGTAGAGGTTCATAGATACATAGGTAAATGCCCAACTGCCGAGGCCACTCATAAGCATAGACAAAAAGTGTCTGCTGTAACCACCCCATTGATTAACTAACTGTCCCTCTGTGGGGCAGAGCCAATTGTGGGATCCCTAAGGTGTGTCCCTTGTTCCCCACCCACTCTGCAAGGATTCCCTGGAGTGTTAGTGAGGGGTTTTGTATAATGTAGTCAGGGATATAGTTCCAAATAATGGGGATTATCTCTGACAGGAATCTTCTCAGATGTTTACATGTTACATAGTATACGTTAAACACAGCTTGCATATATAAGTAGTTCTCCACAGAATAATAAACATGTGGAACACACAACTGCTAAAATGAGCGTTAATCACCCTTGCACTACCAGTGCCTAGTCTGAGAGGTAGGATATCACTGCCAGGATTAGAACATGCAATCATGTACACAATCTTCACAATAACATACCACTAAGCTACCTGAGATGTACCAAAGGCAGTCGTGTATACTGACACGATAAAACACAAAAGGTAGGAATGTGTTGAAATAGGACAAACCGGCATGTACCCAATGAAAGGTGTATGATATATATATATATATATATATATATATATATATATATATATATATATATATATATATATATATAGATAGAGAGAGAGAGAGATGTCGATATATAGGGATATACATATATATGTAGATATATAGATAGGTTAACGACATCTACATAACCATGGAGATACATATAAATGGGATACCTACCACATACCAACTGCTTTACATACCGACGCGTGTAATCCCGAAGGTTAAGCTCAGAAAGAACACAGTACCGAAACACCAGATGCGAGAGGTGTAAAATCACGATGTTAATGGACAGTTAGTCAGCGCTTCTGGTGTTGCGGTTCAGGTAGGTTACTGTGTGTAAGTGAATTTTTTAGGGCTGTAGTGTGTTTTGAGTGTGGTGTATGTTCTTGGGGGGGCTGTAATGTGTGGGTGTGGGTTAGCTTTGTATGTCTGTTTGCATGATCTAGGAGGTAGAATATTAAAGTAGGGGGGTGTGGGGGTGCAGACACCTACTTGGGGGGTGTAGAGGCTTGCCCACCTGCTCATACATAGTGTAGGATGGTTTGTTTGGATGTGGTGAGTAGCAGTGTGTGTGTGTGTGTGTGTGTGTGTGTGTGTGTGTTTTCCATGTTCGTGTTACTTTTGTGAGTTACTGTCACAGTCGGTAATGTGGGGTATGGGAGTCTGGGCCTGGTACTGCGTGCGTCGGAACTGTGTGGTTTCAGGATTCCATAGGTATTCCGTATACAGCAGTTGAAGTGTTCATATATGTGTATAACTTGGACCATAGCAATCACACATTCCGCCATGACCAAAATTTATGAACAAATGATATGGAGAGTATATGCCTATACACTATTACAAATATGTGCTATGGACATGAGCCAATGATAGTGTTACCACCTGTCCCACTTTGTGAGGGATAGTCCCTCTGTGGGTGCTTGTGTTCTGACCAAATATATTAAATGTGGCAAATGTTCTGGGATTGTAGGACAAAATTATGTCCCATATGTAATGTAATAGTTGCATACAATAGTTCTTTCTGTATCTAAAATACCTATATGTTACAATAAACAGGATAAGCAACTAAACTGCTACAAGAATAAGCTTATATTAAGGCAAGAAAGGAAAGTTCTATCCCTTGTACTGACCGTGGGTTTGTGTCGGCCTATAAATTCTGATTTGTGTCCCGAAAATGTCCCACTATGGCCATATGAAAAGGTGGCAACCCTAGCCAAAGAGGGCCAGTCACCAACTCAACTACAATGACTGCAAATACCTATAACAGAAATACACATCTTTCGTGTAGCAAACTTTATTACATTCTGATTTATTTCCGAAGGGATTCAAGGACTAACATCACCTGCATGCTATACAGGAACCACATGAGTGCCTTAATGAATCAGCCTGCAATTACCATAGTTTTAGTCCACTAAAGGATAAGTGTTCAAATAGGGAAGGAACCCTCACACACATATTGATTATGTATAAAAGCAGTTCCTACACACCTGAATCTGCTATGCACACCCACCAACATCACCCCCACACCCTAACAAATTACAATATAAACTGTAATAACATCACAAATCATTCACTCACTGTACGACATCTGCAGAAGTCTTAACATACCTTGTCAGAGACACACTAACATGGCCCTGTGTGAAATAGTTGCTGTTATACAATGGAACAGCTGCTGATGTTACAGAGTTTGTTTGCACTAATCCTGTTTCAGAGGGTTTTGTGAACACTGAGATGTGTTAGCATTTACTGAGTAACAGCACAGTATGCTACACTTGTACACCAAATCAAGGATGGCTGGTGAGCACACTTTAAACTACATAACAATTCATGCATAGCCGTACAGTCTTGAGCTGCCCAAACATCCTTGCCAGACTTAAACATCTGCAGAAGTATCAGGTACAAACAACCCTGCATAAGTTGCAATGTTCTGAAATATAACAGCTGTTCTCACATGTAGAACAAAATCGTCCAGCCATTACACACAATCCACAGGAGTCATGAAGCTAATATATCTCTGTCTGTCTCCATATAGCTGTTAAAATCCATCACAAACAACACATCCAGGCTGTCTTCCTTGAAAGTAAGGCAAACGGACAATGCCCAAAAGGAGTACTGAGTTATACACCACTGTTGCCATGGTATCGGCTAATGGAGTAGCTGCACAGCTGATGTGCATCTAATTAACTACTTTGGAACACCAATTGGTGGTCAAGATACCACATGTTACCGATATTTAACTAGAAAAGGATGGGTTATCACACATTCAAACCATCCGTATATACCAGCAGAACATTACGAAGAAGATTGAAACACAAACTGAAAAGGATTGACTCAACAGTTAACGACACCTCGAGTTACTAATAAGGTATGTAGAACAGTCAGTATGTCTGTGTATTTAGTACCTTTTCTGTAGTATTTAAAGTGCTCGCAATCCATATAGTAGAAACATTTATCTTGTAGTGATGTATTGTTGAGCATAGTAACGCTTGTAGTATTTGTGTGTACTGCTGTAGGTCACAAGGCAAACCCCGCATACACCACAAGGGATGCTATATAAGAGTTTTGACTAGAAATATTCCTCACCAGCCACTGTCAGTGGCAGGGCTGGTCCAACAAGTATGTGCTATAACAGGGGATAGTGTATGTTGATATATTGTAACAGTAGCCATATGTATGGGTGTATTACTGAGAAAAACATGTCGAAGGTTGGCCCACTGTGCAATTATGATTTGCATTGTGGGATATTGTGCCAATAACTGTGTAATGTACAGTATTGTAGGCAGATAGTGCAAAGGTAGGTACCAGGATGTCTTACCAAGGGTATTTATAAGCCTAGCTAGAGTGTGTTGGCTTTTGCCACCCCCATAGGTTAGTTCCCTGTTCCTCTGAATGGCAGAGCCATTAGTTCCCTGTGCCTCTGTCCAGCAGAGCCACTGCAGTGATCCCCGGGGTACATGTCTGTCTCCCATCCACACGTCATGGTTTCTCTTGAAGAGTGCTAGTGAGGGGCCCTGCCTGATGTACAATGGAATCATGTTCCAAAGCATGGGGAGTGTCCAGGTCAGGAATCTATTTGTCCAGCATGTCCTGGTCATCGTTGTGGTTAGGTGTATATCCTTAGAGCATGTGGCTCTCAGGGGCCTCTGTTTAGTGGAGTATATCCGGCAATACTGTGTTGGACATGGGCCTTGTATGTCAAGCAGAGATCACCTGTGAGTATGCGGTATGCAACAGAGTACAGTTGGAGTTTCTTAGGTTGGACTGCATAGGTCATCTGTTTGAGGCCAGTAATCCTCTTGGTGTGATACTGTTGTGGTCTTCCAAGCTGTTGCAGTTGTCTTGTAAGGTATATCCCAAATGGGGTGTTGTTTCCTTTAATGGGTCTAATAAGTCATGAGTACAGAATCACAATGGCCTCTTTTGATCTGGATGCGAACCCTATAGAGATTAGGGGGGCCATGTAGAAGGACATTCTAACCACCTTGTCATTATGGGTATCGAAGGAGAGATTGCTATCTACTGGGGTTACTGGATCCCTTATTACCTTTTCTGTATGTAGGGGACTACTACCTATGTGGTAGTCCGCAGGTAATTAGTTATATCCAAAGGGGATGACTATGCACTTTTAGGCATTCAGCTTGACGCCATGATATTGACACCAGGTATCCATCTCAGTGTGACCCTTCCAGAGGGTGTCTGTAACAGCTGGGGAAACAATTATGTCCCCTAGTTTGCAGTCGTCTGCAAACCTTTTCAGCCAAAGCCCTCCTGTGCTTGTCTGTACATCAGATAATTATATACTGAACATGAGGGGTCCTAGGACTGAGCCCTGGAGGATGCCACTTATAACTGGTATACAGTCGGACCTAGAGTATGCAACTCCCACTGTGTGGGTTCTGTCCGTGAGCCCACTTTGCAAATCATCACATGACGTAGGGGTTAATGTTCAGGTGGATGGGTATGTTGATAATAACAGAAGGAGGAATGGTGTTGAAAGCCTATGAGAGATCTAGGTAGGCTGTGTGCACCTCCTTACCCTCATCTAATGCCTTGATAACTGTCTCTAAGAAGTCCACCAGGTTTAGGAGGCATGGTCTTCCCTAAACAATGCCAAACTGGGAGGGGTCAAAGGTTTGGAGGTACCCAATGTCTCTGTGACTGAGATCCATGATGTGCTCCATAGCCTTGCAGACCAGGCTAGTCAGGCCTATAGGCCAATAGGTCCCGTGGTCCGTTGTGGTGCCACCTTTGTGGAGTGGGATAACTGTTGCTGTGTGCCATTCAGGGGGCACTAAGCCCAATGCGAGGCTCTTATTGAACATGGTGCATAGGTGGGAGCCAGTACATTCTGAAGTTCGTGTAAAATGCAACCTGGGATGTTGTCCGGTCCCATGGATGCTGTGATATTGGCTTTAGAGTGTGCAGCTTTGAGAGGGAGGGAAAAGATAGCACTGAACCTATCTGCCAGGATGTTGCCAATATCAGTTGGTTCTGTAATGTTTGTGCCTTTGTGCTGTAACTCAGAGCAGATCTGGTTGTTGATATCGAGATATGTGACCTAGCTATAGAATGCTTTGTGGTTGTTGGAATTAGTGGCGGTTTTGTTTTCGTAGCTAGCTTTGGAGGATCTTATAAGGGATCTCACCTTCTTACTGAGGCTGACCAGGGAGCTCCTCCACATATGGGATTGTACTATCATTTGCAACAGTTTCTTCCTCCTGTAGTACAGTTTGTTATATGGCAGGGGACCACCAGATTGGTTTCCTTAATTAGGAGTATAGCGTCTTGGTTCTGTTTGGGATAGCACAATCCATCATGTAAGTGCTTATAGAATGCATTTGTGTAGGATTCAGCAGTTGTAACAGTATTGTCCATCTGCATGGGTGTCATGATGTTCACCACGTCTGTCTTAAGAAGCATGAAGTTGGCTATGTAGACATATTATACTGTGTTTCCCTTAATGGGGGGTGGGGGCGGGATGTGGATATCAACAGTGTTCAGTTCACGGTCAGATCGGACCGAGGATTTGACTTCACGTGTGGAGCACCGGTCACTCATGTTGGTAATGCCTAGGTCTAGGATATTGTTGCCCTTGGTGGGTGTGTGAATATGTTGATCCAGGGCATTGGTGTTTATGAATTCCAGAAAGCGTTGATATAATGAGTTGGTACATGAGTAGTTTTCCCAGGTAATGGTGGGGTAGATTCAGTGAGACTATGTGATGAGTGTGGTGTGGTGTGAATGTTTACCTTCTCCACATGACTGTCAGGGTCAGGCTTGGTTGGTGAGAGCCTTACCTCCAGTTTGGATAGATGAGTGCATCTCTCACAGGTTGTAGTGTTGGGTGGTAGGCGGAGAGGCTTGTCTGTGTACATGAGGCAATATGTACATTGCCTCAAGATGTCCAGATTCATCAGATAGGCAGGTGAGAACACTGGCAGTTGACTCTTGGACATGTTTGAATATAGAACTACTATTTTACTTTAAGCAAGTGAGAAAAGTATGTACAAAACCTGTTTACCTCTAGGTAATGAGGAAGATTGAGCGCTATAGTAGTTATTAGCCTACATAGTGCTTCCAAGTTCTGAACAAGTGCTGAGCATGAATAAGCAATCCAGATAGGGTCTTGGATAACATAAACATACAGCCCCCTCAACAGGTACACAGGCATATATCCATGTACACCACAGGGCCCCTGTACCCACAACTATGCAGGTACAAGCTGCACTCAGGCTGCATGGGACCTGTCCACATCACAGGTTGTATCATACACATATGGCAAAACAAGATGCTCTCCACGTACACATCATGTAAAACATAACTCCATGTCAGGCTGTGTACACACTGAATGGTGCACACCAACAGGTATCACAACCCACAAAGGGGGAGACACCACTGATAATGGGAAGTACTGCACTACTACCCTGCTGAGTCTGGTCTGGAAGGCCATGAACCCTGATCAAATAATTGATGACAGCAGTACAGATGTAGATGACAGTAGGGTTGATGTCACACTGCATATCATAACCTTGCCAGGTCATGGGACATCATCACTCATACTGTGTACCATCTACACTCGGTATACTAGTTGTACATTCCTATGTCACAGGAGTGTTTTGCAATGGCACTGCTGGCAGAATCAACACTACAGAAGGTGTCTGAATAATACATGCTCATCACACCAGTGGCAGCTACAGTATGTCAGGGTTAATGAATTGTATTCCCCCTCATTGTAGTCCATACCTCACAGACAAACAGAGGGCATCTGCCTATTGAAGTATGCAAATGACTATGACCTAGGAGCAATAGCCGACTCAGTAGTGTTGTGGACAACATACAGAAGGGGCTTTGTGGTGAGGTGTGTGTGACATATGGCCACAATCTGACAGCTACATATATTGCATTGTCACCCCTATGTTAATAACCCTGTACCCATGAACTACCACCTAGACAGCGGTCAACATAATGGACACTTGTGTGTAAGGGATGCAGCTGGGCAGTTGTCTTTCCTGTGATAGCTACGTCACCACACCTGTCAGGTAGTCATATGTAGCAGCACAAATAATTGCAGGGTGCCATCCATGAATTTAGAGATCATCGTCCAACCATACACAACACTCAAGTGACCCCATATCAGATCACATATTTTCTCTAAGGGGTATTGGCCATGTGCAGATGGCCTACACCAGCCTTCCCATTCCCCATCTCCACTATGTAGCATGATGCATACCCTGAATAAATCTATGTCCAACCCAGTGATGTTGGACATGCTACACTTACACATCTTGATCTCAAACAAATACTTCATGGACATCCACCTTCCACATGCTGGACAGATCCTTGTCCCATACACTTTACATAGTCCTGCCATACTATGCATTCCTGTCCGTCAAAGCTGCACATCGCTCCCCTCTCAGACATGGGGTGATGACCGCATGGTAAATGTATCATTAACCCTGTGGATCAGTAATGTGGCACTGCTCCACCTGGCCCCACAGACCCGCCTATTGGCTACTGCCAGGTAACCTTTCATCCTAGATTCATACATGGCCCATGGCATAAAGTCCACTAGTTGATTTTGACTGTGCATGCTATAGTTGATATCCATCCCTGCAAATACCATCTGGCTAGCCAGTGTCCCATGTGTATCACATGTGCAGCACAGGTGATACATGGCAGGATGTTGAATTGCTGTACAGTGTCGTGTAGATGTATATGGCAAAACACATACATGTAAAGCCTTATGTGAGCAAGTCTGTAGGGTCACAGGTCATATCTGTTAAGGCAGTGTAAGTCTTTATATGTGACATATACACAGCATCAAGGTTGACTGCATTAATGTGGACACATCCACCTATGTGCTGATAGGTAGGAACACCAGTACAGGCAAACAGACATGCCCACATGATGACAGCATCCACATGGAGTATGAGCAATGTAATCAGGTGACACACACACATATATGGTGATAATATCCACTCACCATTGAGTGTCACATGTGTCTGACACAAACACGTCAGTGTCATGTATGTTTGCAAATACAGCTATTTAAAAGTAATAAATGTGATACACATGTATGTTCAGCTGTAGCTCTGTATGTCTCTGTGAGTACTGTGACCTGTCTCCATCATTATGTATTCCAGGTATGCCGCGTGCAAGGCTACCCCCTTATACCCACTTGGGGGATGAGGCCCTCATCCCATACCTACTTGACAATCATGATATCCTGTTCAGCCATGTGCCACAGGATGCACAGCAGCAGGATGCCCTGTGGATGGAACTTCGCATGAGGGTTAATGATGTGGTTGGCTACAACCGCACATACCAGCAGGTGCGTAGACACATTACAGACCTCAACAGCATGCGAATGCAATCGCCAGGGAACAAGGTGCAACAGGTGGTGGACCACCAACCCAGCCCCCATTCACACGTACCGAGGAGCTACTGGCCAACCTGGGGACACTTGCAGAACCACATCCACAAGCCTTAGCCGATATTGGGGAGGTGGGTGTCTCTCAACCACTGAGCCTGGAGCTGCCTGGTAAGTCAGTACTGCACCTATAACAACTATATCCCATATAGTTGCATGTGTCACTGTACAATATGTAATGTAACATCATATGCAAGGCATGTATACACACATGCCACATACTATAGTATGCTACTCTGTGTATGCACACATGTGCATACACCATAGTATAGTTTAATGTACTGGTATATGTGTTAACATGCACATTGCACCCTGTAGCCATTATACAGGCGTGGATAATGCTCATACTGCTGTGTTACTCCTATTTAGGTACCTCTAGCATTCCGGTGCGACAGCAGCCCATTGCAAGTGAGACTGTTATTATTTATCAGGAATCATAATGTACAGATCTATCTGCCATGTGCAACATGTACACATAATGTTTGGTCCTGTCACAATATACAGGTCGGACCTGCAATGCATCACAATGCCTGCCCATGTGCAACTCTTGCAAACTATGTGAATCATCTCACCGACATGAATCCTCACAAACTATCATTGCCAGATGTGTGGACAGGTGAGTATACAATGGTGGAGGTGCTGTTCACTGTAGGGACATGTACTACAGACCAGGACTACACATGTGGGGAATACAAACAGTACTACACAGTGGGCTGGAGTATGGCCAGCCCACAGGATTCACTGGTGTGGCTCATAGCCCTGCTATGAATGTCGCACAATGTGATGTGCTATCTTGACATGTCCATGACATCTAGTGGCCTGGCTGCAACACTGCCTACCTAACCTGAAAACATATTTTACATACCTCCCTTTGTCTGCATAACCCTGTCGTCAGTGGAGCATATGAAATAGCTACCCGTCACAATAATTTGGCCAACACATGTACACACATGGCCATGGAGGATGGCCAGAGACATGGAGCAACACTCAGAGTAGACGTGATGTGCTTGTGTGTACACCCTGTCATAAAATGGCTACACATGGTCCAACTATGGCCTTTGTCTAATGGTTATATTGTAGATGTGGAACACTAGACATCCTACAGGCTTGTGCACATCTTATGTAGGCGTAATATCAATCCACCACATAAGAAGTGTTGAACATCTTGAGGGTGTCACGACATGACAGCAGTCACCTGCACAGTATCCACATCAGCCCACAGATACAGTACATTCCCCTTGCTGGTGTCGGACATCAATGTCATATTTGCTTCTCGTGTGTGTGTGTGTGTGTGGTACACAGATGTCATGTGGGACATGATGTACCGATGTGTTCGCCATGTCTGGCCATAGTTGCCAGGCAGCAGCAATATGGTTGCAGATGTGCAGGGGTGTCATCCGTATACCCATCAGTGACCTGTGTCACAACTTCCACATCATGGTTTAGTGTGTATACACCTCAGTGATGTGGGTCACATTCCACAGTATATATGTATTGTATTTGAACACAGTCATGGCTATGAACTGTGAATGTAACTCACACTGTATAGCAATAGAGATGCCTCATGATTCCCTGCAATGGCCATGTACATCAGCTAAATGTGCAGCATATCTGTAGGGCGGACAGACAACACTGCATTGGGACATCATTGCCCCACTGTATATTTAACAGGACACCATTGTGTTAAGCATGTATGCATGTCATTGCACACGTCAGCAGATCACATGTCATATTACATGTGATTGTCAAGGTCATATGCCACACATCAGGCAGGTGTACTATTAACCTGTGCTGGTCTACATGGTGTAACACAGGGATGTATGCTAACTACTACTATGATTGTGTATTTTGCATGCCATCTGCTATGACACATGCATGCTGTTGTGTGCAACCCAGGGATGTATGATAACTAGCACTATTATTGTCTAAGCTGCATGCCGTCTGCCACATCACATGCATGTTGCATGCCTTCTGTCATATCACACGCATGTGTGTCTGTGTGTGTGTCTGTTGTATAGATTGTAATGTACAGTTATTGTCTGCCCTCACAGGTGATGTAGGTGTGTTGCCCTCCTGCGGTACATCTGATGTTAGTTTCCCCACAGACTCTAGCAGTGATGATGAACGTATGATTGAGTCACATGCAGAGTTGTCAGGGGCTGAAACTGTGCCATTGGTTGCCATTCCAGCTATATCCCCCTCATCCCCGCACACAGATCCCATGCCTGCACATACCCCATCGCCAGTGGCCATAGAGGAAGGACAGTTGGCGCATGGTAGCTTGGAACAGGAATGTGTGGGGGCTATGGAAGGTGTGCCTGCACACCATGCCAACTGACTGGTGGTGCCCCACACAGGCACGTGGCCAGTGTTGCTCATAGGAGGACCTCTGGCCAACATGCTCCTGCAAGACAGAGCGCAGCAGCTGGTGTCACCAGAAGCATGGTTCAGGCTGTAATGGGGGCACAGGCATGTGCTGAATGGCACAACAGAGAAGATCAGAGGCTTTAGAGGGCTACAGTCCATTCTTTAAACAACAACATCCAGGCAATGGTAAATGCTCAACAGCAGATTGCTGAAGCTTTGGATAGATGGTTGGGTGACATGGTTGGAGTCCTTGACCATGGCATGACAATCCACGAGTGTGAGCTGTCTGTGTTGGAACATCTAGTAGGAGTGAGGCGTCGGGCATGTGGACGTAGGCCTGCTACATCACCTGTTTCAGGTTTACATGTACAAGCTACCTCACATGTCCGCTCCCATAGTGGCAGTAGCAGCAGCAGTGCATCTGGTGCTGTGCTGTCCACACCATGACACAGCAGGCCATGTGCATGTGGCCCAGGATGGTCCCAACAGGGACACAGTTCCAGTGGACAAGTGGCATTAGACAGAACCCAATCTGCACCTCTGCTTAGTAGTGCCCGTGCAACTCTTGGCAGGCACAGGTCACATGTCAGTGACCGGACAGTGTGAACTGTAAAGCCTTGCCTGTACAGAAAGCAGCTGTCAATAATACCCCTGTGTAGGCCAGACACATGACAGAACTGTGTGCATACATACACGCACACACTGGAAACATATATAGGGCACCGCAACACACACATGCATAACATCCGCACATGCCCAGTTAGATCAGAGGCCCTAATCCACATGCATGATGTCATCCAATGGTGCAGCCTAGGCCTCTGGCAAACATTATCACCCTGTGCATAAGATGATGCCTGTGCCGCATCCCTGACATCCTCACCATCAGTGCAGGGACATGCTCATATGGTCTGATGCACAGGGTGAACAGACTAGGAAGATAAGTATAGTTTGCAATTGTTGAGTACTGTTGACAGGCAGCAGAAGTACCATGTACTACAGGTGTACAATGCATTTCATACTGTTAACAGTATGAGTCTTGTGTAACAACAGTAACTGCATGTTGGTCATGGTGTTCTGCTGTCCTCCTTCAGGTGTAATTGCAAGTGCCGGTGGATGTCAGTGTTTGCAGTTAGTGTCCCATATGTCAATGTGGACTACTCACAGGTATGTATGAATATACCAGCATGCACCGTGTAGCTGCTACATACCTGTGAGAATGTCCCACGTTACAAACACGTCTACTGATCCAAGAGCATGATAGCTGTGTATTAAACTACTGTGGCTACAGACGTGACATCCATAAAGGGTGACATCACAGGTACAGTTACATGGAGTGGTGAGGTAAGAGAGTGGGATAGCTGATTACAAGGGTAGAGGCCAGTGGGAAGTGTGATACCTCATTGGGAGTCAGTATTACACATTCCCATTACAGGATGCCAACACACAACTGCACCCACACACTCTGGTATTGACACACATGTATTCAGTGACAAAGTAACACACCCACACACTCACGGATTCACTGACACAGTAACACACACTCGCACACAGTTGCTACTGGTGAGGTGAGGACCCCTGCCTATCTGCAAATCATCATTACATTACTGTGAACATACTTGACGCGCCACAAAGAATACACATGTACAGGTAGTCAGTATGGCCTAAGATCGGGGACATCAATGCAGATAGTAGAATGCATTGCCTGGATGGGGGAGGGGGTCTTATCAGTTCAGTATGGTAACATACATCCTCACCCCAGGGACCAGACAGCCCTACATGCACACACTGTGGCATTCAGTATTGAATACACGTATGTCACACACATACAGATACCTGACATGTGTGAGATACACGCCCCTGCCTATGTCCTGCTTTCTACATTAGTCTGTACAGTTGTGTACACTAGTGTACAGGAGAGTGAGTAACAATTGAGATGTATTCCCCACCATACATCACATATATGGACACACACGCAACCACACATGCCAGTACTGTGAATCTCAGACCTGCCTAGTTCATGATATGTATGACAGATGTACAGCAGTACTGCATGCATTACAAACTGTACTGACACTTCCTGTGGCAACAGTGCTGATATATGCACACGGGACATCTTAAGTCTTAACAGGTGTCAAGTGATTTACCTTTGCTGTCACCCTGACCACTGTCTAAGTTGTGTGTTATGTCCTTCAATTAACAAAACCATTGCTTACCAGTTACACAGGTTATTATAGGACCGCTTGTGACACACCTGTGAGCTGTCCACAGCAAACATCCATCTGCAAAGATGCCCCACCACTTAGTTATTTCCACACGTCTGTCCATACCTGAAGTACATTTCTCCATACATTCAGCATATCACCATATACAGTTGGCAATGTTGAGGCTGCATTGCAACTGCATGATGTACTAGGATACACGTCACCTGCATACATCAGCAACTACACACGCATATTATCTGAACGCACAACACTACATGTACAGGTGTGTAGGTCCTACAATCCTGACATTTGGGCATGTTTGTAGGCATTGCAATTGGTGGACATGTGTAATGACATACATGACACATGGACTATTGTATGATATGATGGGTATAATTGGTGACCGGTACAGAGGGAATGTTACCTCTGGCAACATTGATATCACACCTTATGTACTGTTAGCATCCAGCAGCCATGGACCTACATTCCATGTGCATGTGTGTAATGGCTGTAGCCACCTGTTTGCACAAAGGACAACAACAGCTATGCTATTTACATGTATGTTTTGTGTGTGTGTGTGTGTGTGTGTGTGTGTGTGTGTGTGTGTGTGTGTGTATGTGGCATGTACATACCCAGGGCAGGTGCATGTATGTCATATCCATATATGAGGGTGTGGACTGGTATACAGCAACAGTCATCTGCTAATGGTGGAAAGTACCGAGGACCCCTGGTATGTGTACAGCTGACCTGGTTACAGACAGTGGTATCATTGCATTGCATAACACATAATGCAACTGTGTCAGTACATGGGTACTCTCCACAGCTGATATAGAGCTTGGTACAGTACACAGGTCAAGGGTCACATGGTGGTGTACTCTTATTTGTCCTACAACATGTGTGTTGATGGTCTGAGGGCATGGTGGTGTCTGAGGTTTACATCCTAGAATGCAGCATGTGACACTGTGTCCTGCACATGACTCATCTGAGATGTCTTTCGTGAAGGTACCGGTCAGTACATGTGAGTGGCCTTTGTGTATGTGGGGACACCACCTGGAGCGGTCCGTACCTGTGTTATGGCCCACATGTCTGGTTCTGAGGTATATGGTGTTAGTGCTAGGTTCTGAGGTATATGGTGGTAGTGCTATTGTGCACTACAGAGCCATCAGCCAGGTGTTCCTCACTGCACAGATATCAGTACTCCCCATTGTTGAATTTACAGTGACCAGCTGAGATTATGGATGCTACACATCTAACACTGGTTAGTATAAGAAAACAATGCAGTTGTCCTTTAGGTGTCAGTGAGTTATCCTGAGTTTAGGACATTTGCCTTGGAATGGCACTGTGTGGGCAGATGCAACTTGGGTATTATCCCCACTCCCTTGAATCATGGGATGCATGTGATATGTGTCAAAGGCCTGTCTACTGTCAGCCATGTCAACCCAGAATGACAGCAGACATTGTGTAAAAGACCGGTATCAAATATATGTAGAGCAGTGTTCCTGCTAACAATGACAAATACTAACACCAGAGCCCATTGCAATGTGTTCCTTTACGTCTACCTGTAATAGCATGGCCACTGTGGCCTTTCGTGTTTAGCATCAGAGTGCATCCCAGTCAGCCCTGTGCTACTAATTGTATGAGCATGCCCAGTATATCCTTGTGTAGATGGACAAATAGTAGTGCATTCCGAACAGCCCTCTGCTACTAAGTGTGTGAGCATGCTCCCGTGCTACTAAGTGTATGAGCATGCCAAGTATATCCTAGTGTAGAAGGACACATAGAGCATTTCAAACAGCCCTGTGCTACTAAGTGTGCGAGCATGCCCAGTGATACCTCATGTCAGTTATGTTCCTCTGTGTATGGGCATGGCCATTGTAACCCTGTATAGTGGTAGTAGTCGTCCATTCCACTGATGGGCATACTCCAGGTCAGGATGGATTCCTACTTTAAACACACAGGTTCACAGGTATGTACATCTTAGCTGCCAGCTTCCCTGTTGATGTCCACATTCCTAGAAGGTCATAATGACAGCCTTGAAATGTGTAGTCTGTGTGGTGCGACTCATAAATATGTAGTGTTGTAATAGTAATCTGTAAATAGGCGGGTGTTCCGTTCTCACCACTGGCATGTGTGTCTGCATGTATGTCAGCCCCCATTTATTATTTATTTATTTATTTATTTATTTGCAGTTGGTTTACCAGGATAGTCCATTGGGCCTAAAAGAACCCGTTTTCAATGGAGTCCTGGGGAGAAAAGCTCCAAAAAACAGACACACAAAATAGGTACAAACAATTTAAAAAGCCCTTAAAGCAAACCAGAGGGCAGGAATAAACAATAGATAGCTTAGATACTTATACAAATGTAAAATAGGATACAGTCATTGATTTTGCATTTGAGGTAACATTCATATAACATATGGGTAAAGTAGCGAATCTTGTTATTCCACTTCTATTGCCTCTTTTAATCACTCTTTACTACTTGTCAATGTACGAAGACCAAAAACTTAAGGGATCCCACTACCCAAAGGACCAAACCTGTAATGTCCTACAACATCCCTTGAAAGAGACCTCTTCTATATGCTACATAGATACCCTAAGCAAAAAAAGCCTATATCTTACCCAACCATACACAAAGGCAACAACATCTAAACGTGGACTAAAGGTACTATACAAGCTCCAAAGACTCCTATACCATTTGAAGAAATGTATCACCAAATATGGTGATATACATCCGAACCCAGGCCCATCCACTCATCCTGACTCAGTCTCTTCAATGTTAGCCCAAAGATCAGCTAGCTCCCTCCTTATCTTCCATCTAAACCTTAGAAGCCTTAACAACAAGGTTCATAATCTTCATGCCTTGTTAGCCATGCATCTCCCCGACATTATGTGTCCAACAGAAACGTGGCTCAAACCAGTCACAAAGGATGAAGAGATCCTTCCACCTGGGTATAATATTCTCAGGATAGATTGGGGGAAAAAAAGGGGTGGGGGCATAGCTGTCATGTTTAAAAGTACCCTTAATATCATCCTGAATCCTATCCAGCCACCTAAAATAGTGAATGCAGAATTAATTGCCCTAAAAATATGCTTAAATAACCAAAAAAGTATCAATCTTTTTGTAGTTTACATTCCGCCAGGGAATAATTTAGAAACTATGAAGATAATACTAAATTGCATAGCCGCAAATTACCCTCAGGAGACCATTGTATTAGGGGATGTTAACATTGACTGGGCCCAATGCTCCGCACAGACCAACCCCATGCCTATTAATCTACACGGCTTCTCCCAAAATATTGTCTCCCCTACAAGAATAGGAACTGCTCTCCAAAAGAAAGTATAATTGATTGATTCTTACTAATAAAGAAGGACACAAATATACAACTGGGACCCTCCCGAATGATCTCAGTGACCACCACGTCACCTACGTAATAAGAAACAAATTGACCAGCATAAATCCCCCTTTATATCGACTTGTCAGAAATAAGAAGAAATTTGTACCAGCACTATTCCTAACTGAACTTAGATCCTGTAACTGGTCCAAGCTAAAAACCCTGCCCCTTGAAGAGAGTGTGTCATACTTTACTGACACATTCCTCAACATTCTTGACTCCCACGCACCTAACAGACGCCCGCATCAAGACTGGATAGCACCATGGCTAACTAGTGAAACCAAATCCAAAATCAAACTAAGAGATCAGGCCTGGAACAAATGGCGAACTACTAAGGCACCTCTAGATCGCATTAAATTCCAGGAACTTAGAAATTCAACAAAAAAAGACTCCACCCTAGATAAAAAGAACTACTTCTGTCACCTCCAAGAGAAACACCAGAACAATCCAAAGAAGTTTTGGGCAGGCTTAAACACCCTCCTCCACCCAGGGAAAGCAACTACTCCCACCCCAGAAACACTTATTGGAAACCCAGTAGAGGTCGCTAATACTTTTAACTCCTTTTTCACTGAGACCATTCAGGCCCTGGCTAATCAACTTCCCCATCCTTCCTCCCCTCCGACCAAGGTTAATGATGAATCTCTAACCCTCTTTACTATCCAGCCAGCTCCCACCTCCTATATTAGATCACTACTGAAGAAACTTAAACCAACCACCCTGTCGGCCGAATCGACTCCCAGCTGAATACCTACAAATAGCAGCAGATGTCATAGCATATCCCATCTCAATTCTAATTAACCGAACTATAACAGAGGCCACTATCCCCTCCATTTGGAAAGTAGCCTATGTCATCCCACTTCATATGGGTGGCACCTCTACTGACCCATCAAACTATAGACCTATAGCAATACTGTCGCCAATAGCCAAAATCTTGGAAAGATGTGTTCATAAACAACTCCTTAGCCATCTCACCCTAAATAATCTACTGTCCAAATCTCAGCATGGTTTCAGACCCCACCATAGTACGACCACCGCCTTACTCTCATTTACTGACTCAATCAATAAAAACCGTAATAACAAAAAAATTTCCTCAGCCCTCTTTCTTGACTTGTCAAAAGCCTTTGACATGGTCAACCACCAACTACTACTTCACACTCTTGAATCCTTGTACCTTGATTACCCTGCTCTTAACTGGTTCAAAGCTTACCTCTCTGGAAGACAACAGGCAGTTCGATGGGAAAATAAGATCTCTCAACTATTGCCAAATACCATAGGGTCCCCCAAGGCTCCATACTTGGTCCTCTTCTCTTCTCTGTATTCATAAACGACCTTTACTCAGTCATCCCTAAGGCCACCTGCATCCAGTATGCAGATGATTCTACATTGATTTGCTCGGATATCTCCCTCCCTGACCTACAAGTAACAACCCAAAACTGTTTTACCATAGTTGAAAAGTGGCTCTCAGAACGGAAACTCATTCTAAATCCAAAAAAAACCAAGTTACTAGTATTTCTTCCCACCTCAGTTAGTCCATCAGTCCAACCCACAGCCCATTCCAATAATTATCCATTCTTCGTGCAATCTAATAATGGTATCATGATTGAGCCTGTTACCAACACTAAACTATTAGGAGTCACTATTGATAGTAGGCTTAGATTTGATATGCATATCAGTCAAACCATAAAGACTGTAAATAAGAAACTTGGTTCCTTGTATAGAATTAAAAACTTTCTAACCCCTACTGCCAAGCTAACCATCTCCCGTACGCACCTACTTTCCACATTACTGTATGCCTTACCTGTGCTTTCATTCCTTAACAAAAGCGAGATCAATAAACTCTCTGCTGCCTATAATCACATCGCCAGAT
This sequence comes from Protopterus annectens, assembly GCF_019279795.1. Classification (NCBI taxonomy): domain Eukaryota; kingdom Metazoa; phylum Chordata; order Ceratodontiformes; family Protopteridae; genus Protopterus; species Protopterus annectens. The sequence goes on along the minus strand of NC_056729.1, from coordinate 241,616,099 downwards.
TTGTAGTAGGTGGTCCTTACAGAACTCATCACTGCATTAACCTAAGGAAACTTGACTGGCTAGAATTATCTAATCTTCTCAAACTAAACCAACTGACAGAAGCGTTTAAAATTATTAAGCAACCAGATAAAACCCCCTCCTTGCAAAATCTTCTTACTCCATACTCTAATCTTAGCTGTCTTCGCTCCTCACCTAGAGTCCTGGTCCAAACCATCAAATCCAACAACTCTGCCGGAGAAGCCCTCTTTGCTAACTCTATAGGTAAAGTCTGGAATTCCCTCCCCAATAAATTAAGACTTACTACATCCCAATATCTATTCAAAAACAATCTTAAACAATTTTTTAAAGAACATTGGCTGTGCCCATGTAACAACCCAGACTAGTTCTCTCTGACACCCAACTAGTAGTATTCGCCACCTGTTTGACTAGGTGTTTTTTTCGTCCCCTTAGTCCAAATAATTTGTAAGCTCACACCCCCTAAATTCCACCATCACGGGTACTTATGAAGTCAAGCTCCCCATTGCCTGACTTGACTCTATAAGCAATGGGATATCAACCTAGAATATCAACTACAATGTATCTAAAACAATTGTGATGTATTTATGTGTATCTCTAATTCTGTTTATGTGAACCTCCAATTTTATGTATTTGCATTAGGTAGTGTACTTATCTGTATATAAATGAAAGTGTAACTTTTTCCTCTGTGGAGCTTTTCTCCCCGGGCCTCCGCTGAAAATAGACATGTATCCAGTCGGACCATCCCGGTCAACAAATGTAAAATAAAAAATAAATAAAATAAAATAAATATAATACAGTGTAATAGAAATAGGTAAAATAGATGTGAGTTGTGTAATGACTTTAGAGAGGTAGAGTTGTTTTGTTATAAATAAATGTAGTTATGAAGGGAATGATAAGTTAAGTAGGCTTTGTTGAATAGCTTAAGAATGGATGAAGGATTAAGAGTTCCATATTTTTATGATGGATGAGAACAGGAACATTCCCATTGCAACTTTAGATGTGTGTGTAGAGATTTTTTGAATGTATAAAGATTAGAGGTGGTATGAATGGATGGTGGGAGTGAGTTCCAAAGACGGGCTAGGTTAGAGGATAGAAGGTATTTGCCTGGGGGACGTGTTGGTTTATGTACTTCTAGTAGGTTTTGGTTGTTAGACCTTAAGACTCTGTCTGGTAGATGTAACTTAAAAGCAGAAGACAGGGAGGGACAGAGAGGGGTTATTTATGAGCTTATGGGCTAGGGTGAGCTGAATGTAGTTGAGCTGATGAGGAAGTTCAAGCCAGTTTAGTTTTGGAGAGAGGAACAGTGGTGGGTTGTTGACCTGTGGCCGCTAGCTTAACTTGGCGATCTTATTGTAGCAAGAGGAAAGTTGTTTCTTTAGAGGACTGAAGATTTGTTAGGAGAGGTGAGCCATAGAGCAGGGAGGGAATAAGAAAGGAAGAGGAGAGCGATTTTAGAGGTCTTTGTGAGGTAATGGTTTTGACGGTAGAGCATACCCAGCTTTTGGTGGGTTTTTTAATATTTAGTTGAAGATGAGAGTTGAAATTAAGCTGGTTGTCAGTTTGGACACCAAGTAACTTAGTTTCGGGCACTAGTTCTAGAATTGAGTTGTTTTGACTTATAATCAAGAAATTGTTTGTATTGAAGGGAGTAGTTTTAGAGGGGTAAATACCATGAGTTTGGTTTTGAGGCGTTTAGAGCTAGGTGGTTTGTTTTCATCCAATGCTCAGTAATTGAGAAAGCTTCTTGTGTGAGCTTTAGAAGCTTAGGGACAGATGAGGCAGAGCAAATAATGGTAGAATCGTCAGCATATTGGATAATGTCAGAGGATGGGATAGATTTATGAAAATCATTTATAAATATGTTAAAGAGAAGAGGACCAAGTATGGAGCCTTGGGGAACTCCGGTGGGGTATTGAGAAAAGAGGAAGTGGCTTTTTCCATTTTACAGCTTGGTGTCTGTTTGATAGGTAGCTGGAGAACCAGTTTATAGAGGAGGGAGAAAGGTTAAGGTTGGAAAGTTTAGTTAGGAGCAGACTGTGTGAGATAGTATCAAAGGCCTTAGAAAGGTCAAGTAGTAGGGTGGAGACAATTTTCCGAATCACGTGCTTTATTGATGGTTTCAAGAAAGGAGAGGAGGGCTGTCATGTGCTATGGTTTGGCCTAAAGCCATGTTGTGTAGATGTAAGAAGGTTATTTTCTAAAAGATATGGTAGTAGTTGAAGTTGGACACATTTTTCTAGTAGCTTAGAAATGGGGGACAGGATAGCAATTGGGTGGAAGTTGTTAACACTGCAGTTTTTCCACCTTTATGGAGGGTGATGAAGGCTTGTTTTCAGAGTTGGGGCACTGTACATTCCAGGATTGAGCGGTTGATGAGAATGCTTATGGGATAGGCAATTCCATCAGCAGCTATGCTTAGGAAGTATGAGGGAATGTTATCAGGTGCATTAGTGCCGGGCTTCAATTTTCGAAGGAGTTTCTTTATTGTAGAAATGGGTATAGGTTTTAATGAGAAGGGAGCAGAGTGGGGAGGGAAAGTATTTGATACTGGTAAGGATGATGAGGTAGTTAGAGTAGGTAAAGAGTTAGTAGCTGGGAATGGGGAAGTAAGAGAAGTGCATGGTGTTTTTTTTGCGGGAGAGAGTGAGGGGGTATTGGATGATAAGGTGGAAGTAGAAAAGGAGGAAGTTAGTTTGCTAATAGAGTCAATGAAGAAGGAGTTAAATTGAGTAGCCAAGTCTAGGTCTGGGGCATTTGGATCAGGGGTGGGGGTGTGTGGTTTGCTAGGGTTAAGGAGGGTAGAGATTCCTTTCCGGAATCTCTGTGGATTTGTTTTATTATTGTTTTGAAGGGTAAAGAAATAATTTTGTCTGTCAGAGATAGTAAGCTTTTTTACTTGTTTCGCAGTATTCTATATTCAATGTGGGATTTGGTGGTCTTAATTTTCTGGTAAAGTGCCCAGGCTTTATCTCTGAGGCGCATGGCTGCTAATGTATTTTTGGTAATCCAGGGGGCAGAGTTATGTTTTATTCGCTTTGTCCTTAAGGGGGCTTGGGAATCAAGTATCTTTAAGAATGTAGAGTTAAAGTGGGAGACTGCATCATCTAAGGATAGTGTCTTTAGATTGTTCCAATTAATCGCTTTTAGAGAATTTGAAGTTTGTTGGGTTGAAATTTTTGTGGTTGCGGGTAGTAATATAAGTGTGGGGGAATTGAGAGATGCAGGGGAGTCGATAAGTGAAGATGGGCAAATGATCACTTAGAGCGTCGGGAAGAATACCGCTGTCAGAGTCATAGTGTGGGTGTGAGACAAGGATCCAATCTAATATACTGCCACAGGAAAGGTTTTGCCAGAGGAATTTAAATTGCTTTTAGACTGTTCACACTCCATACAATTTGTATACGCACCTTTGGCAGGGCAGATGATGACACCCACCTACAAATACACTTCTGGGAGTGCTGTGTTCCAATAATCCCGGTAGCGCATTCTGTAACTGTGTAATGCTGTAGTGTAATAAAGTAATTAGGTCAGTGTTCTAGTCCAATACTTGCCGTGTGTGTGTGTCCCCATTTGTCTGAGGACTGAGTAATGCTTTTAGACTGCTCACACTCCATACGTTTCTTATACCCACCTTTGGCAAGGCTGATGATGTCACCCATCTACAAATACACCTCTGGGAGTGCTGTGGCCCAGTTATCTCAGTAGCGCATTCTGTACCTGCGTAATGCTGTAGTGTAATAAAGTAGTTAGGTCGGTGTTCTAGTCCCACACTTGCCATGTGTGTGTGTGTGTGTGTGTGTGTGTGTGTGTGTGTGTGTATCCCCATTTGCCTGATGACTGAGTAATGCTTTTTGACTGCTCACACTCCATACATTTTTTTATACCCACCTTTGGCAAGGCTGATGATGTCACCCATCTACTAATACACCTCTGGGAGTGCTGTGTCCCAGTAATCTTGGCAGCATGTTCTGTAACTGTGTAATGCTGTAGTGTAATAAAGTAGTTAGGTCAGTGTTCTAGTCCTACACTTGCTATGTGTGTGTGTGAGTGTGTGTCCCCATTTGCTTGAGAACTGAGTAATGCTTTTAGACTGCTCACACTCCATACATTTCTTGTACCCACCTTTGGCAAGGCTGATAATGTCACCCATCTACAAATACACCTCTGGGAGTGCTGTGTCCCAGTAATCTCGGTTCTGTAACTGCGTAATGCTGTAGTGTAGTAAAGTACTTAGGTCGGTGTTCTAATCCCAGACATGACAAGTGTGTGTGTGTTTGTGTGTGTGTGTGTGTGTGTGTGTGTGTGTGTGTGTGTGTGTGTGTGTGTGTGTGTGTGTGTGTGCCTGCGTGAGAGCAGTACAGTGCTTTCTAGTATTTGCCATAGTGCATGCCCTAAATGTGTATTGCTGCAGTGTGATATGGTAGGGGTTTGTATACAGGGCATGGCAAGTGTGTGTTTGTCTGTCAGAGCTTGTGTAGAGGTGGCCATGATTGTCTTACCATTGGACATGTTTGGAAGTGGGTTTTGTAGTTTTCCTATATGGTATCCATCTTATGACACATTGGCCACCTCACGAGGAGTACAGCTGTCAATCAGCCACATGACTGTGTTGGCAAGCCATACCCATACATCTGGCAAAAGGCCTGGTGAGCTAAGTATGCAGCCCTACTAGTACCCAGTATTTGTCTTGCATCCATGTGCCATGCACAAACAAACTTGCCTAGGATATCCCACTATGTTGCTAGTACCATGCACATTGAGGACAGATAGTAGGCATGGTGTGAATGCAGTGGCCTGCAGAGGACATGGCACCCTGTACAGAGGTAAAATAGGCACATATATGCGGACATTGTGCCTTTACTATGTTCCACACTGAATGCCTGAAACATATCTGGTGCCATCAAATGTGATCCACAAAGGCCAGATAATGCTGTACACATGTGCCCTGTATGGACCCATGCCACTGACACCATGGAATACCTGTATCATACTATCCATGCAGGTGCAGTGCCGACCTGCTCACTATAAGCAGGTTTCGCCACACCAGGCCAGTATTGGCATATCGGGGTATAACAGGCTGTGTACACAACATGTGTCTGCCAAACCAGATACACCTGTACATGTCACTGTACAGTATAGTGGGACATGCACATCCCAGGCAATGTCCATGTGAAGGACTATCAAACACAGACATGGCATGCATTGCAAAGCTATGGCCCTACACATTGGTAACCAGGATGTCAGGCCAGATAATACAGTACTCATCTGTGTGGGACATTGCAAACACTACAACCCTGCACTGCACACCATTGTTGGGTGACGCAATGCCAAGGATTACCCCTCACCCAGCCTTGTACAGCCATCTTGCACAGCCAAACACTACACACCCATGGAGCAATGCATACCTGCATGCCAATACTGGCACCCTGTGCCTGCATGTTGGTTGTGATGCTCCCAACAACAGTCACTCCCAGTATAAACCTCATTAGCATACCAACAGTTGCCAAGCACTTTCACATGCCCTAGCCCATAGAACCTCCAGATATCCCTTGTGGTGCATGTGGTCCTGTGTATTACTGCAGTGTGGCAAACTAAGTAGTTACGTTGTGTATTTGTAGCCCTGGAAAAGGTGTCAATGCATGTCCATTAGAGAATGTGGTTGTGGTGACAATGGCATCCGTTCATGTGGACAGACGTGTGCCACACCTAATGTATGTCTACTATATCTGTTACAGATATTACTCACCTACACACATATGTTCTTACAGCACAACAACATGTCGCCTTTGTGGCTCACGTAGTAATGTTATGCACATGTAATAGTAATGAGTAGTCAGGGGTTTGACTCCTGTACTGTTTGGCGTGTGGCAGATGATGCTTATGGTTAAGTCTCCAAGCCCTTTCCTGGTGTACATTGCCTGCCCCACCCACACACTCTCTGGTGGATGTGAAGGTGTACACCTGCACAGCAGCAGCATGTGTATTGTAAGTGATGGAAATGGTCAGGTGATGGCCTCTGCACCTATTGTAGTCCTCCTCTAGCTGATTGCATGTGGTACAGCTGTGATGGTGCTCCCATATCCATCCGCATGATAAACACAGTACACTATCTAGGGAAACATGTTGTTATCTGGCTATGACAGTCGCTGTGAGTGGTACCTGGATGTGGTGTTCTGACATGGCATCACAGATGATATCTGGATGTACCTCAATCATTTTCCACAGTGGGAAATAGCCTAAAGACAGGAGGCTGATGTGCCACACATGACTACAGCATGTAAGTGTAGCTATGCTGCATTGAGACTACTACCTGTTTAACATGTGTGTGATAATGGCTATTCTGCATGTTATAATACAGACATGACAGTACTCTGTTCATGAGAGACCACCATCTGTAGGGCCATCTGTGAACTGGTCAGTGTGTGCAACCATTTGTTTCCTGTGTTACACACTGAACACACATCTGTGCACAGCAGAAGCATGGTGTGAGGATTGCAGACAGTACATGATGATAGGGATGTGTTACTGCCATCGCATCCCTAACTGGACATGTGTCACATGAGACAGTGGTGTGACAGACACTGTTTGGGATTCCCAGTGACAAGCCAATGATGGGCAACTGTTCATAGCTGTGGTCACACATCTACTACACATTGTACAGTTGGCATGCAGTGTATATGCATGTGTTGTGCTCCCCTCTGCAAATGTATACCATCTGTTGTGTTGGGTTACTGGTGATATCTATGCATACTGTCATAGGTAATCCTGTATGCTGTTGTCTATCACTAAGCCATATGTGGGTTTTGTTGGCTGCTTCAGTGCTTTTTGTTTTTATTTATATGTGGGTTTAAAACACAACACCATATGCTGAATGGGTTGGGAGGTCCAGGCAGAACCTCCTGTCCCACTTCAGCTGACCATGGCAACAGGCACTTGCACATGTGGGTCCTAGCCATAGACATCAACCTCTTTTGGCTCTGCACCACTTTCTAGTGGTACCACCACTGAGGATGGAGCATGCCCCTCCCCAGGAGTGGAACCAGACAGGTACATATCTGCTGTTGTGCGGTCCCAGATGTGTTGTGTTGGTGGCTCCCTAAAGGGTTACGAAGCCAGATACGCCAGTTCAAGGGCGGAGTGTCACATTTACAGGGTGATGCTGCCCCTCCTCAACAGCCCCCAGCACTGCCTCCTTTGCAGCTGTGTAGGTGCAGTGGCAATTGCCCATGGCTGGGGACCTCCGTCCCACTGTTCCCATGGACTTTTGAATGCCGAAGACCCATCCCCATCCAGGGTGTATCCCCCCAACATGTGTCATATACCAACCCTGTATGCTGTCTTTTCTGTGATCCAACCTATCTTCCACGGCCATACCTACACTCCTTCCCCAACATCTGACCCTCACCTACAGACACATAAGGCCAGTCAGCTCCTAGGACAACATCTGCCCTATACATAGCTGTCCATTACACACACGTGCCCACTGGACACATGAAACCCTTGTAATATGCATCACAACATACTCCTGTTATCCTCACCCCTCTCCCTCAGGCACACGGTCCTGGTATGCACATCACTCCTACATGGTCCAGGTAAACGTGATGAGAATGACCCCATTGTACACACAACACTACTGGTCCCTCTATGGTTACCCCATTTACCTTTATCATGATGATGATGTTGCACACAGCAACTTGCAAGAGTATTGTTCACACATAATGATTGGACAGGTACTGCTGTGTTAATGTACATTACATGCACAGAGTGATGTATACAGCCAATGTACAACAATTTGTGTGTATGACTGACACATGTCTGTCTGAGGGAGTCTTGTGATCACATAGAGCAACACCACTACATAATACAGGCGTCACTGGTGTTTCCCATTTCATCCATTTGTAATGTTTTGTTGCCACATGGAACATTCCTGATGCATCTCTATATATGTATGTGCCTATATGCTGGACATAAACACTCACATATACATTTACATGATGGGATACATTCCTATACTGTTGAAAGACTGCACTGTATGATATGTTTGTGGTACTGTCCGTTGTCTGTATATCTGCCATGGCGTATTGGTAATACATATTAGTTGTGTGTGCAGGGTTCTGGTTCCAACCCTTGCAAAGGACATTTATTTGGTTGCAGGGCAGAACCAGCCCATTAGATACGGAGGGAGTAAGGCACATTAAAGCAGTTGGGAGCGGGTGTGCATGGGTTTGCGTGGTGTTAAGCACTGCTGACCTCTGGTTACAGCCTCTTATACTCGGTTAGCCTCTACATTGCTTTGCCAGTGCAATACTCGCATACTGGTAGCCAAACATGCTTACAATTGCTCGCTCCCGCACTTGAAAATGCACCAACATTGGTGCTTGCATCTGTCACTCACACCCCTGGGTGGGAGCGAGGACCACAATATTACCTTGTGATGCCTCTTACATCGGATTTCATGAATACAGTATCGGGAATGGCTTCCTATTAGGCGACGGCATGGTGTTTGACTGTACAGAATCAGCGGCCTGTCTGGTGAATCAATCATATTTGTGTGTTCCTCATACAATCTGCTCCCACCTTGTGATGCCTATCACATTGGACTACATGACTACAGTCATAGCCGGCCTTAGGCATATGCCAACTAAGTGGCCGCCTAAGGCACCGCTTTAGTGGGGGCACTTTACCAGTATTTATTTGGTGTAGGTAAACCAGAATGGGGCACTGGGTGGTGTGTTGGGGGTGCCTTTGTGCCCTTTGCCTAGGGCACCAGTTGACCTAAGGCCGCTCCTGACTACAGCATTCGGAATGACTGCCCATTAGGCGACTGCATGGCGTTCGACTGTACGGAATCAGCGGCCTCTCCACACACACACAATCATATTAACTGGTTTACTCATACAATCTGCTCCCACCTTGTGATGCCTGTTACATCGGTCTACATGACTACAGTATCGGTAATCGCTGCCCATTAGGCGATGGCATGGCGTTCGGCTGTACGGAATCAGCGGCCTGTACAGTGAATTAATCATATTTGTGTGTTTTGCATACAATCTGCTCCCATCTGGCTGATACATTGGAACCAAGACTCTTCAATACAGACAAGTAGTTGGGTTGTGGGAGCCACATCTGTTGGCCGAGTCAAGCTACCGCATACCTATTATAGGTTTGCCACCTTTTCAATTGACCAAGGTGGGACTTTAGGGTTGCCACCTGTCCCACTTTGTGAGGGACACTACGAAAATAATCAAGGCATAGCAAATGTCCTGATTACAGGACATTATTATATTCTACATTTCATTAATAGCCACATAAAACAGTTATTTTATATATGAAACTTCTATATGTTATGTGAAGTAGCATAAGCAATTCAAATGTAACTAGATTATGCTTTTATTTGTGCAAATAAGTATAATCCTGTACTATGCACGGCTGTAGGTATGTTTTGTCCTGGAAAGTCTGACATTTCTACAGAACATGTCCCACATTGGCCATTTCGAAAAGTGGCAACCCTATAGGACCTGTATGTAGAGATGTCAGACTTTGCACGGCAACACATACCCAAAGCCAGTAGAAAGGGGGGTACTTCACTGTTTTGCCTAAATAAAAGGTTACTCTTGTAGCATTATAATTGCTTATACTGTTACTTATAACAATTAGGTGTTTCACATACAAAATAATTGTTTTATGTAACTACTATAGACAATATAGGTAATCTTTGACCT